>NC_056747.1:786960775-787293275 GCF_019279795.1 Protopterus annectens
TTTTCTGGTTCACTGTTTCACTGTTTTTTAGTCATTTCAAAAATTCTATATGCACCAAGTTTGCATGGCCCCACTCTAACAACAGTAATTTTCTTAAGACAAAAGCATGCTGATTCTTTTAACCGTCTGACTCCAGTTTGTGAGTGACTCAGAAAAGGAAAAAAGAGATACAGTTAGCTTCTGTACATTACACAGTGAGGACAGATTTTTTATCATTAAAAGGAAACCAAAGTTATCATTTAAGGATATCTTCTTGCCACTGAATCACCAGATTACTGGCTTAACAAATCATGCAAGAGTCACTATTAAAAATAAAGGTTGCGTTGTCATATTAATTGTTAATATTTCAACATTGCTTCACAAGCAGGGCATTTTACATAACACATTTTTATATTCTCAAGATTTTTTCGCATCTTTTTTATTTAAACAGTTTACAGGTTCTTTTAAAATGTCTATCTCTTTTATTAAAACAAATATGTTTACATTATTTACATTTTCAAGGAGACATACTATTTTAATATTACATACATATTCATAATTCTTGGTCATTACAGTATTCATCTTGGTTTTCTGTTATTTATGCTTGATACAAGTAAAGCATTTTAACCTTCGAGCATACTTCTAATTCTTTTTATTACAGTCATTCTGGAAATGAGTCATGTAACACTCATAGAGATATTTTATGTGTTCTAACTTCATCATAGTTATTTGATGGAAAAACTGAATAGAACATTTGAAGAATAAAAACTCCTTCCCAGTTAACCTGTCTCAAAGTCTCTAATTATTATTATTATATATGTTCAGCGCACTTACCACTAATTTGTATCATCTTGCCTAGCCATTTTCTATAATCTTTTTTACAGTATTATTCTATATCCATTTATTTATAAAGTAATGCTTAATAACCTTCCTCCATCCTGTAATGTTGAAAACTTTTACATTCCCTGGTTGCTTCTTTCCTTATTATATAACCTTAACCTTCATTATCTAATAGGACACCATGTAAGTCAGTGTCAAAATCTATTATATATTTCTTTATAATTCACTAAAGAACATTGAGTGAAGCATCATAATTAATACATAACACCCCCATCATGCATACCATAACTCCATGCTCACATAATTACTGGTCTGTATCAAGATCCTGCTTTTACCAAATTTTCCTCTCCTTCATCAGTCACCATAACCAAAAGGTTATAAGTCAACTCAATAAAATTTTTAATCAAGAGTGTTTGCTACACATATCCAAAATCATTATCATTTTTGACCAACAAATCACAATTAGCATGAATGGTTGATTTAGTTCACTGTACACACCAGTCACTTTCGCTGTATACTAGATCTCCATACACTATGATGTGTCAGTCATTTCAAGACAATTACAATAGGACAGCCATAATGTTAATGAGAAATAAAGGAAGGTAATCATCCCATCATCAGCACATTCCTTTTCCATTAGACTTTCTAGACTGCATTTATGTTCTGTAAATTGTTAATTAAAAGTCATCAATGAATCTTCCTCCTATTATTTCTCTATTCACTTCTCATTCAACTTTCACCTTTTACATTTTCTTGTGCTGGAGAGAATTTAATCTGTAGTCCTTTATACTTTAGTTCTGTTTATTAAGCATACATTTTCTATTATATAAAAAAGTTTCACTAAAGATCCCCATCAGTCTGTACAGAATTTGTTTGCTGTTTTAACATAACAATGACGATACAGGGAAAACCCTTTCATTTTATATTATTCCTCCAAATTATTATTCATTTGAATGGTTATTAAATGACTATATTGTATTCAAAACTCAACTTTTGTGTTTTCATATAGTCAATTTGCTTTCCTGTAGTTATAGTAGTAACACTAACAACATCTGACAGTTTCTTTCACAGTATGTATCATTTGTACTACATAGCAAACTTTGCCTAATGTTTCATCAGTCTATACTCGTATTATTGCACTGCACTCATTAAGAATTTCCTTCTAGTCCAGCACTTCTCATTGACAAAACTTCATCAACTATTGCATAAAGTACAGTTGAACAGAAAGAAGAAAAGTGACATATAACTAAGACAGACATTGAATAAACATACAAACATATAATTCACTTTCAAAAGCCTTCCTAGGCGATTAACAGTCTTAAATAAATGTGGGTGTCACATACTTTTTCCTGAATTGTCTCCTTTATTTTCCTCCTATCACACTTGAACAGTGAATTTTTATTTTGTCTTTACTTCTGAGTTCTGAAACTGGCTTTTTCATCAGGTTGTGGTGTATGAAGTATGCAGAACACATCTTATATATTACTGTCATGCATTTGTAAAATATATATTCCAGAAGATATTGCTGCACATAGAGATCCTGCAGTTGCCTGTTCCCCATTTTTTATTTTGTTTTATGTACAACATTCTTTTTCCTTTCCATACTTCTGCAAGCATTTCCTTCATTGTTTAGTGCTAATAGTAGTGTAGCTATTCATGATAGTCTCATGCCACATAAGATCACATTAGTACTTTCAGATAAAACCTTGAGTTTTTGGTTTCCATCTGCTTATGTTTTTGGGGAATTCAGGGGTAACACCTATCCCATCCATAAAACTATAGACTTATCGTAAGTATTTTAGAAGTGGGCCAGTTTTGTAGTGTGTATTAAAGAAGCTAATGTTCCTGACTTCCTTGCCACACAGTCTCACTTTGAAGATAAATGGGTTGCCTTCACTGGAGCTAATTTTATTTATTTGAATATTGCAGTAATACTGAGCATTACAATTTATATCTTTCCTTCTACACTGGAGCATAGATCAGTAACTAAATTTAGGTGTGAACTATGACACAAATGGGTGTCACATGAACTGTGTGTGTCGTGCACCAGGCTGTACCTTGTGAAAATATCAAAAACTATCACCAGCAACATGATTTCACAAGAGATCAAACCTGTAGATTAAAAATTAATCAACAGGCAAGGAAAGATAGATGTTTTTATTTGGTTTTAAAACAATAGATAAATTATAAAACAAACCAATAACTATTTACATAGGTCCACAGCTGATCATTACATCAAAGTTGTACATATCAACAACAATTAATATTTTTCAAGCAAGTCTTTAAATTTAAGCCATGATTTATATGACTGCATTATATTAGAAGTTCTCATCTTTATAATATGCAGTTCACTACTGCAAACTTTTTGCCACACTAATAAATTCAATACCAGAGTGGGTAACTTTAGTTTGCCAATTTTTAGTAATTACTTTTTTGGCTATTGCAAGAATAGACCAAAGTAAAGGCCCTTGGGTTTTTGGAATTATCTCAGGTACTGGAGCATTAAATAAAATTAAAGATTTAGAAATCTTAAATCTATCTGACCATAGAGCTTGAATACAATTATTTATTTACTTCCAAAAGGAGAGATGACTTCATATTTATATACCATATGCATCCAATCAGCTATTATTTCAGAATCACATCACCAGCATTTAATTCTATTTGATTTAAACATAACTGCAATTTTGTTAGGAGTGACAAAAGCTATATTTATGAATTTCCAAGTGAACATTTTCCAGTATAATGAAGATGTGTTTTTATCTGTAGATTTTAATGTTATTTTCTTGTACTCTTTGGAGAAGTCTTCATTATTCATTTTTGAGGAATAACTCCAATAGGAATTGTCTACATATGCGAAATCTAACTTAAGAATCTTATAGATTTGTGACAAATATGACTTATTTTTCTTTGCATTATTATTGATATTTATTAAGAATTCCATTAATTTGAGAAGTAATTTCCTATCTAGATTAAATATCTTATCTCCAGGGACGGCTCATGCTATTGGACTGCAGCCCCCCCCCAGCTGTAAAAAATGAAATAAAATAGAAATAAAATAAATATTATAAAATAAAAAACACTATCGCAGTCCCAGACATCGTGCATGTGCACTCGCGGCATTTCCCAATATCCGGACTGCTGGTGAACCAGTCTGGAGCATGCTCACAGAATCCAGACTGTCTCAACAGTATTCACACCAGGATTAGGAAGACAGCATTCAACAGCAGAGATTCCCAGAAGTCTATGCAGTTACAACTGCATAGACTGGAAGGGGATTGGACAGCAAAATCGACAGGCTGAGTAGCAGCCTGCTCTCGTGGTACTGCAGGAAGGAAGGAGTAGGAGTCGCAGGATTTGCAGCTTTGAAATGCAGTGTAACAGGCTTTATGAGAGCAAGACGGACAAACAAACTTTACAAGCTTCTCTGAAATGGGCAGGTAGACTTGTGTGTGTGTGTGTGTGTGTGTGTGTGTGTGTGTGTGTGTGTGTGTGTGTGTGTGTGTGTGTGTGTGTGTGTATGTGTGACACTAGCTAGCAATCAATGTTTTGAGTCTGTGACTAACAATTTCACTGCAGACAGCTTGCCTAATATCATCTGTCTATTTTCATTTGATAATTATGGCCAGTGCTCCGTTTTACTTAGCAGAAGTGAAATTGCTACCCATTTGATAAAACATACATCAAATACTGCTGAATGGTAAAAGAGGAGCTGAACAGCCTTCAACATGAAGATCAGTTTGGAGCAGCTATGCCCCATGACATAAAGAGTAGTATACAAGTGTGCATCAGCTGAGAAAGTGGTACTCTACAAGTAAGAATCCAGGCAATCAGGGCATTCTTGGATGTTTTAAGCATTGTCCTCAATGGCTGTTTGCTCATTAAGTGGCCGTGTTTCAATCCAGCATAGTAGTTCAAAGTTTGTGAATGGTTGTAAAATCACTTTTCCTAACTGCTGATTCACCGGATGCCTTGATCTAGTATAACAGAGTAATGCAGTTGTCATTATCAAAGCTGGACTAGTACGCAGTACCACAGCTCTAAAATTAACTAAGTACACAAATGAGATAAAAAAACATATTTTATTTTAGTAAAAACTTTGTAATATCATGTAAATGTTTGATATTGATATGAAGAGATAATGTTGTTCTGCTGCAGACATGTGCGTGCTTAATTAACATATTTTAAAATAAGAGGTTTGCCAACAGATGTTCCTCTGCAACTCTTCTCACAACCACGAACCACACAAACACTAAGATAGTCCAGATAATTTTCTTTGATCTTGTCTGGCATCCACTTATGCTGTTTGTGTTTGTAAACCTCTTGTGCCCTTTTCACAAGGGCTCATAAATCATTTATTTCTAACAAGCATAAATATTTATTTAATTTGGATTTTGTTTTCGCATGGCCCAGTAACCTAATTATGCATAACATAAATATATATTTGGACAACTCAGACTTCAAGATGTGTTTTTTTGTACCATTTTACACTGGAGGTACAAGGTACATTTACTCATTAAACCCACACATCCTACTACTGTAAATGGTAGCAGATGTTTAACTGAAAATCTAAGAAAACATAGCATTTTACTAGCATTGTTAGCCAATTAATAAAATCACTTTTTAATTAAGGCATTAGCATTAGCTTAATAAATATATTATTATTATCTCAGTAGCATTAATAAAACTAGGAGTTCTCTGTTAGCTGCAATTTATATTGTAGTAGGTATAGTTTTTTTGTAATAGTTCTTGACAACATTTTTAATAACAATTTAATATTTATGAGCACGCCATTGTAATTATTTTTACCACTGAAACATTACTGATAAACATTAATAATAATTATTTTAAGTTCATTCTTCAGGACAGGCTTAGATTCCCAGTACCTTGACAAGATTGTGTGTGTGTGTGTGTGTGTATGTGTGTGTGTGTGTGTGTGTGCGTGTGTGTGTGTATAATGCTCCATTTAAACATACCTGGTGACTAGACTCAAACCCTGCAACTTGCAAACAGGTAGCAAGAGCATGAATTCCCTACCCACCACCACTTGTGAAAATTTTGCCTCATATTTCTGATTATATGGATTTTGAATAATGACAGGCATTTCAATTTCAGACTTCATATTCTTCAGAAAGTACATGGTAACACAAAACCTTCTATTCTAGCAATGTTCTGTTTATAACATAACATTAATATTTGAAATTTCACTATTTTGGGGGCTGTATTCCTCCATTATTTTTTGTGCTGAGATTTTGAGAGCTATGGTACAAACTGAATTCACTGAATATGTTTAGGGAGCTGTATTACCCCATTATTGGCTTTCTCTAGGTGTTTTGTGCTAAGAGGTTGAGAGCTATGGTGAGAACCAAATTCACTGAATATGTTTAGGGAGCTGTATTCCCCCATTATTGGCTTTGTCTAGATGTTTTTGTTAAGAGGTTAATAGCTATGGTGAGAACTGAATTCACTAAATGATAGCCATTTAAGTTTAAGTCTACCTGTCTTTCAAGAAGCAGCTGATTTGGCATAGTGGTGTGTTTCTCTGACTGCAGTACACAGGATCCAGGGTTCAAGACTTGTCAATGAAATGCATGCTGGTAACACAGCATTTTATTCTAGCAACTTTCCAAGATTATACAAGCAATGTTTAAAATAAGTCCTTAGTTCTTCAGCTTTTGCCCCCCCAATAAATGTTGGCTTTTTCCACATTTCTTGTGCTTAAAGTTGAGCGATACAGTTGAGTGTCAAGTGGATATTACAAGGAGCTGAGAGCTTGAAGAGAAGTTTAATGCTGCTTATGCTGAGTCTACTTGTATTGTTAATAGTACAACAGGTAGTGCACTTGCTTTTTATGTCGAAGGCTGTGGGTTCTACTCCCACAGTATATAGATGCATTGCTGATACTATACTGTGTTGTACTTTTAAAGGGGGTGGATGTTGCAGACCTGAGAATGTCCTGTTTGGTGGAGATGCCTAGTAACGATGAACCTATCAGTTTGCCATCCATTTCCTATTGCAAAATTACTAGCTTATCATTTTTTTATTGCAACATAGGCAATTTATTCCTCAATGGTAACATGTATTTTATTTGTAGATGAAACAATGAAATATAAAGTTATTTGCTAGCAGCAACCTCTTCATTAGTTACAAATCTCTTTAATGTGGAATTATTTAGATGATTTTTACGTCTGCAGAGATTGTGCATATTTACTGATACTGGTGGATTGTAGAAGTTTGAGTAGACTTTTATGATGGAAATGTTCTGAACTGGGCAGTTTTGTCATTATTAGTGCATGCATTTTGTTTTCTTGTTTACTGGAAAAATGTTCAAAACAATAAATTTAAAATGCCATCTAACAGCTGTACTATATTATACAAGGAATATAATTTAATACAATCAGGAAGGTGTATCAAAGAACACATGTATGTTTCTGTACAAGGGGCCTATGATTTGAAAACAACCCAAAGTTAATCTTTATCTGTCACTGGCCAGATGTATTTTCTTTGAATGTGGGTCTCAATGCTGTTTCAATGAATGTGAGTTTCAATGACAGAGAAGTTTTAATGCTAAGTCTGTTTTCATTGTGAGACTGCATTGTTTTGTTTAGCAGATTTCTATTAGTGTTTGTGCTGTAAAATGTAAAATAAAACTTTTAAATGAAATCCAAATCATCGTAGAAGTAAAGCAGTATGCACATTACACTGCTCATGGTAAATGGGGTGAAATAGCCAAAACATGGTACATTGGAATAGCTGCAGGGGGAGGCCCCATTCCACCATGATTTGTGAGGCAGGGAAGGGTGGCAAACTCAGACAGCCCCGGCTGAACTATACCTCTTAACTGTCCAGCTTTTTGCAGAATTAATAGATTTTTGCTTCTTATTTCATCACCGTCAGCCAGAGACATTTAATTGTGACATACTTGTTGCACACCCCACTCCCCCACTTAGTGTCTCTGTATGTGTCCAAGCAAGGCAAGGACCAGTTATGCAGCGTAAGTGTGCAGAGTACCCCCCCATCCAAAGTAGTCACAAGTACTATAGTGGCTTTTCATCTGTGATTGATTTTGCAGAATATTCTGGTTTTCTGTCATATTTTTATACTGTTGATTTATGTTTCTTATTCAGAAAATGCATGTTGTTGCAGTGCCTGTTGCTCTGTGTTTTAAGTAGCAATGCTTTAATGACCATCAGGTAAGCTTGTCTGAGACTGTAAGATGCAAATAAGCTTTACTAAGCATAATGTTAAAGAATTACCAACACTGAAGGCATTTTTGTTGTTGCCATGCAGAGAATATTTGCTTAACTAGATAGTTTATAAGCTTTAGTATTGAAATGCACGACAGTATTTGTAATAAAGGACATGATTACAGGATTTTTAGAAGCTCATTACATTTGTTGGAAACTTCAGTCATCCTTGCAGGCTTTACCTGTAATCTAAACAGAATGCCAGTCTATCATGTGTGGTCCATAACCTGTGCATTAATTCTTTAAGCAATTTATCTTGAGCTTGTTTCTTGTTTTCTGTTCATTTTTTACTTTCATCATGTTTTCCCAATGAAACAAGTAGATAGTTGTTATAAGGCAGCAGGTCTTTTTTGGATAAGAAACATTTTTACAAGTGCAGATATTGCTACTTTCAGCATGTTACTTGGTACTTTTATAAAGCTAAATATAAATTATAATTAGAACTGCAATGCAATGAGAAGTGGTTTGAGTTTAGTGCTGCTTGTTTTTTATACCTGATTTTGACTGGCATTCCAGTAATGTATTTAAAAAGTAATTTATTTTTTCATGCCTCACAACCTTTTTGTTTCCATCTAGATATTTAAGTAAGCTGTCATGTAGCCAATACACTGAAATATGTTTTCTTCTAGAATTAATTTTGTCTTGATTGGACTCTCATAATGACGGTTTGGCAGTGGCACCCAGGGCAGCATATTTAAATAAAGTCCCAGTTTTTGTGGGTTTTTAGCATAGCTCCAACCCTTTCTAGTTGACCACACCCCTTCATGTTGGCCCCACCCATTCAGCTGTCTCCTGCAGCCCCCCTTTGATTTGAAGTCACCAGCTACCACTGTTTATCTCTGTGTTCACAAAGTCTCTAATTATTTGTAAAATTAACCAATTCTCAAAATCTTGATTGCATTTGGGCATTAAATTTTCAACAGTATATGTATCAGCACCATTCAAGAATTGATGGCAACAAATTAAGTTACTTTGTTGTATCAATACTAGCATTTTGTTGAAGTTATGAGTTTCTAAGCCATCGTTTGTATATGCAATTGGGAACATAGACAATATTAAGTCTTTAATACAATGGTTGGAATATGTGAACTTTTTGAAAGAGAAAATGATGTTATTTAAATAAAGAAGTTGAAAAAAGGTATAATTTAAAACTATTAGGGACCATAATGTTATGACTGGTTGTGATATATTTATTATTCACTAAAAATATTTATTGTATATGTTTCCATTTTGAATCATAAAAGGAATTTATCCATAATGCTATATGTTTTATAATTGTCAAAGTAGCATACAACTGAATATCAGAGAATCATATTCCACTATTAGCCCAACCTTTTCTGTGCCAAAGGAAACTTTTGGTTTCAAAGGAAACTCTTGGTTTATTAGGATGCCAAAAATATTAAGTAAAATCTTATTTATCTTCTTCATCAATTTTTTGGGTGGAGATAGTACTAAAGATTATAAGACAAACAATATTTTCGAGAGAATTATTATCTTAATAAGCATTGATCATTCTTCCATAGTAAAGTGGAATTTGTTCCAATTTGTGACTATTTTATTTAACATTTGTTTTCCAGGAAAGTCCAAACTGGGACAGAGCCCATTTTCAGAGGAGATTTGGGAAGAAATGTTCCAGATGTAAGTCTTTGGAATGTGAGAGGAAACGGCAGCACCAGGATAAAATCCAAGCGAATGCAAGGAGGACATGTAGACTCAGTACAGAAGGTGCTCCAGCCAAGAATCAAACCAGAGAACCTTTTGCTGTGAGGCAACAATGCTAACTGCTGCACCACTGTGACTAAACTTAAAATTTTACAAGCAGTCTGTTGGAAGTTTGTATCATTTATTTACTATTAGACATAATGGTTATACCAATATATTTCATTTGATTACTATTCCAACTGAAGTTAGAGTATTTTTGCAGATTTTTTTTAAATTTTCTATTAAATCTTAAGTTTGAGATTTCTTCAAACTGACTCATAGAACTAATTATATGTTCTAATGAATTTTCTATATCTCCTATTGTTAGTAAAATATAATCAGCAAAGAGTTGAATTTTTAGTTCTTTTATTTTGATACCATTAATGTTCTTATTGGATCTATTATTATTAGCAAATGGTTCTATAGCTAATGCAAAAAGTAAAGGTGATAATGGACATGTTTGTTTTGTGCCTTTTGTAATTTAAAGGAATTAGAAAGAAAATAACCTATTTTAACATAAGCACAATAGTTATTGTATAACTTTGAAATCAATGCAATTAGCTCAAGTAAGACATTACATACTTTAAGTGTTTTAAACAGGTACAATCAAATAACTGAGTCAAAAGCCTTATCTAAAGCAAGACTAATGATAGACAGTTCTTTTTTATTTTTATTTGCATAGTCTATTAATGCAGGTACTCTTATTATGGTATCCTGTACTTGTCTATTTAAATTAAACACTGTATAATGAACACTTTATAGGATCCTTATCTTGTTTTAAAATAGGTGATATAAGGGAATATTTCATGATGGGGGACTTCAGCGGTTGTTTTTATTTATCTATAGAACGTATCTACATCATCTGGTAGTATTTTATATAGTTCAGGTATAAGACCATCTAAGCCTAGTGCCTTATTATTTTTTAACTTTTTATTTGATGTTTTATTTCTGTTAAAGTGAATAGTCTATTAATATTTTTGTGTGTTCACTTGTTATTTTATTATTTATATTTTCTCTTAGAAAAATTTCAACTATACCATCATTATCTAGTTTATTTGTATTATTATTTATACTTTCATAAAAAAAATGTTAAAGCCCTCAAGAATACCTTTAATTTCTGCTTTTCTTTCTTTTTTATTATTTATATGTGTTATAATTTCTTTGATATGATTTATGGAACTCTATGATTTAGAATTTCAACATACTTTGTATTTAAGGTTTTAAGTTCAGACTGACAGTTTCATTTAATTTTAGATTTAACTGTAATGTGTCTGTTTTGCCTGTAGTGTATTCAATTCTTTGTCCCATTCTCTTGTTTCACTAATACATCAGCTTGTGACTCTTCCATTTAAGTAATCCTTTAGTTAATTCCACAGGACAATGTCAAATACTTCACCATTTCTGTTTATTTCTAGGAAATGTTTGATCTATTTAACATACCAATCCTTGAATCTTTTTATTTTAATAATGTATAATGATAATTTCCTGTAATGTATTAAGTTGTCAGTTTTTAAAATAATATTAAAGATTATAGCATCATGGTCTGATAATGGACATGAAACTATTGAAACTTCTCTGATATGTGATAAATTGTTTGAGACAAAAAAATATCAATATTCGTGTTCCATATACATATGAATAATGAATAAATTAAAGTGAGTTTGTTTTCATTGGCTTGTATATATCCTTTAAATTCAATAGATTTATAAAATTTATTAAGTGTTTAGATTAAGATGTGATTTGCAGCTTTCTATCTGCAGTAGAATATTTGTCAGATAAAATACAATTAAAATCACCACATGTGATGACTTCACCTTTCATGTAATAGGCTATAGTGTCTAAGTATTTTTTTGCATCTTTAGCTCCAAACCCTGGAATCCAGTAAGAGTTGACCAATGTATATAGTTTTCCATTCCACTCAATTATAACATTGCTTAACATACCATTTTATCAACATAGGTATATTTTATTTTAGGCATTACTGGCGAGTTCTCCCATAAAATAAGGTTGTCACTTCTTTTAGCTTGAGAGCCAAAAAATACTAAAACCAAATAATTCTTTAATGAAAGTTTATTGACATCTTTATTAAGTAAACGTGTGTCCTGTAGAAATACTATTTGAGCTTTATGTAGCTGCAACTATTTGAACAGACATGGATTATTTGATCAGTTAATATTAATAGATATGCATTTAAAATCAGACATGTATATAACAGAGAAAAAAACATGTATAATGAAATCACATTTATGTACATAAATTATTCTTTATATATAACAATATGAAATCTTCAGCTATAGACTAAACTTTTGAAACAGAAAAAAATACAGAGCTAATCAGAGGAGGGGCACTGAGCAAAAGTCTGATATGTGATATATAACCTTAAGTATCCTGTTTTTTACTTACTTTGAGTAGTTATTGGTTATTCTAAGATATTAATAGCACTTTAATTGTCTGCTGCATACTTTTTACTGTATTTTATAGTTATTAACTAATCTGCACAGTTGTACTAAAATTATCTACCTCACAGGGCCTGATAAATAAGGTTTTTACTGTCACACTGTTTGTAAATCTTTTCTAGCTAGTTTCACTGTGTGTAAGGTATTAACTGGACATTTTCTCCAGTTGTTAAACATATCTTTGTTGTTCTGATTTCCTACCAAAGAGTGTATCATATAACTCATTTGTTTGCTCCTTTATCTGTTTAAAACCTTCATTTAAGGGCTCACTGTTGTTTTTTGCTGTGATAAATATTTCTGTAGAGTTTTCAGCCTAAGTAGTATAAGTAGTAGCTGTACCATTGTCCATATTCAGGATTGTGTTTCTGGGTCTACTTGTTTGCTTGCAGAGGCTGTGTGTCTGAGCACATTTTCCAGGCCATCATGGTTTAGCAAAACCCATTTTACTTTTCAGAGAAAGTGTAGTATTTATGGTCACTGGCTGATTGGGATTACCTGGACTACCGCTTGGAGTAAGCACCTCATTGGTTCTTTCGAGCTTTTTTTAAAGTTGTTTCAGGTTTCAACCTTCTGTTACTTAAGAAGTTACTTTCTGAGTGTTTCTTCCATTTCACACAGAGCTAATTGGAGGAGGGGCACTGAGCAAAACTCTTATATGTGATATATAACCCCAAGTATCCTGATTTTTGCTTATTTTTACTAGTTATTGCTTATTCTAACATATTTATAGCACTTTCATTGTCTGCTGCATACTTTTTACTGTATTTTATAGCTATAAACTAATCTGCACAGTTATACTAAAATTATCTGCCTCACAGGGCCTGATAAATAAGGTTTTTACTGTCATACTGTTTGCAAATCTTTTCTAGCTAGTTTCACTGTGTGTAAGGTATTAACTGGAAATGTTCTCCATTTGTTAAACATCTGTTTGTTCTGATTTCCTGCCAAGGAGTGTATCATATAACTGATTTAGTTACCCACCCCACCCCACCCCTTCTTATTGGTATCTTGTTCTTATAGTTGGTGGCTTTGCAGTTGCCCGTCCCTACTGTAAATGTGATCTGGGATACTCCTCCCAGTCTAGTGTCATTAGGTCATTCTACCTAATACAGAGCGAATATTTGAGAAGGTCAACCCACTTAGTTTCTTAACCTTGAATTATCTTCTGCTTCTCCCTTTTCTCTTTTCACGATACAAAAAATAAAAAATAAAAAAAAATAAAAAAAATCCTAAGCTTGCTTGCTACCTTTCCTGTAACTAGTCTAGTCCAGATACAGATTTGCTGTATCCAGGACTGTTTGTAAGCTTCTGTGCCCCAAAGCCTTTCTGTGTTGGAGGTAAGCATTCTAGCTTATCAGTGGGAGTGGTAAGCACTAGGTAGCCTATCTACCACAGGAAGAGTGGCTTCTGGACCAGATATTGTAGTTTATTGGCTGTTTGGGCAATTTATCCATCTCTTTCAACTTTCTAGTTTAAAAGCCCGCATCTGCGCTTGTTTCCCACCCTTCCTGTAACCAGTCTAGTCCAGATACAGATTTGCTGTATCCAGGACTGTTTGTAATCTTCTCAGCCCACCAAGCCTTTCTGTATTGGAGGGAAGCCTTCTAGCTTATCAGTGGAAGTGGTAAGCACTAGGTAGCCTATCTACCACAACAGGAGTGGCTTCGGGCACAGAAATTGTAGTGTATTGGCCGTTTGGGCAGTTTATCCATCTCTTTCAACTTTCTGGTTTAAAAGCCTGTGTTTGCGCTTTTCCCGCCTTTCCTGTAACTAGTCTAGTCCAGATACAGATTTGCTGTATTCAGGACTGTATGTAAGCTTCTGAGTCCCCCAAGCCTTTCTATGTCAGAGGGAATCCTTCTAGCTTACAGTGGGAGTGGTAAGCACTAGATGTCCTATCACAAGAGGAGTAGTTTCTGGCCCAGAAATTGTAGTTTTGTGGCCGTTTGGGCAGTTTTCTCATCTTTTTCAACTTTCTGGTTTAAAAGCACATGTTTGCACTTGTTTCCCACCTTTCCTGTAACTAGTCTAATCCAGATACAGACTTGATGTGTCCAGGACTGCTTGTAAGCTTCTGAGCTGTGCCAAAGTCTGCTCTTCAATTTTTCCCTTAGATCTGCTAGTTCTCTCCTTTCCTGCACTTTTACTAGCTTATTAGTCTAGCACTTTACCAGACTTCTTGTAGCAATTATTGTAGCACACAAAAGTGCTACCAGCACTAAATGTTCTACAAGGAAACAGCTCCAGTATTTATTATTAATGCCCACCCTTCTAGGCATGTCTAAACGTCAGTTCCCTGTGCTTTCTCCTATTAACCTGGTGAACTTGGGCATCCTGAGGCAATGTAGCAACTGCCTCATGTACACTGTCAACTCTCTCCTCTTACCTCCCAACACTCAGACTTGTGAGAGATGCACTTATATTTCCAAATTGGAAGCCACAAACTGCCCAGCCAAGACCAAAATAGCTGGTCAAGAGGAGAAGGTCAACCCTTGCACCACACCACATGGAACACATAGCCCTACAGAACACACATCAGCACTGCCTTCACATGAAAACACAAACCACACACCCACCTTCACAGAGGCTCTCAATAAAAATCTACCCAAACAGCAGAGACGTCCAAGGCAGAAATGCACTCGACCACCATGACACAGCACTAATCACAAGACACATAACTCTCCTAAAACGTGTGCCACTCAACCAAAGCCCCTAAGGCAAAACAGCATGCCCAGTACACTAGTCATACGTGACTCAATAGTGAGGCACACTGATGTCCCACTCAATAGGTTGAATAAGGAGAAAGTAACAGTCAGCTGCCTTCCAGGTGCCAGGATCTGCCCCATAATGCATGCACTCAGGTCTCTCAACAACAGGTACAAATATGACTCTGTCATTGTACATGTGGGTGTGAATGACCTGAGACATACCTGCCTGGACTACATGTAAAGACATGGAGCAGCTCTCAGATTATGTAGCCCAGGCGGGTATGACCCTAGCCCTGAGCAGCATCATACCATCACCCAGAATGATACCGCAGTACAAGCAGAAAATGATTGATTTCAACAATTTGCTAAGTTTCTGGTGTCATTTTAAGGGGATCCAGTACCTGTCTGCCTGGGATGACATGATTGACAGACCATGATGCTTTGCCAGAGATGGCCTGCATCTGTCACTCCTGGCCTTCAGGATACTGGCCAAGGCTCTTGCCACCCCAATAGTGCCTTTTTTAGGTAGTGTTCCAAAGATCAAATTACTGCCATAACAGCTACAAACAAATGCAATCTGAGGGTCATGCTGCTCAACGCTAGAAGTCTAAATCTCAAAATGCACTTGCTCAAAGCACTCCTTAAAATGGAGAACATCGACATTTGTGCCATAACAGAGACATGGTTCAAGGCAGCAGAAAGCACCCCTGCACTAGCAGGCTATAACTCATTGCACACTTTTTGACCCCAGAACTTGGACTGAAGCTCCAAAGGCAGTGGTGTTTCCATATTCATAACGGATGCACACACCTACAGACTGGTTGCCCAACATAACACATCTGAGATACTTCAGCTGCAGCTAACATTGGGTACGACAGCGATTCAGTTCGTAGCCTGCTATAGGTCCCCAACCATGTCCCAAGACTCGCACACCACATTCCTAAACACCCTGGAGAGAATATTAGGGTCCAACCTAACACTCTCATACTGGGCGACTTCAACTACCCCTCCGTCAGCTGGAAAAACTACTCATGTACCAATACACTTGCCTAATGTTTCCTGGAATTCATTAATTCCAATGCCCTGGACCAGCTCGTTCTTACCCCCCACTAGAGGTAGCAACATCCTTGACCTGGTCATTACTTACATGAGTGACCGTTGCTCTACAATAGTCAACTCCTTCCTGGTTAGATCTGGCCACAGACTAATCACCGTGGAAATCCACATCCCCCCACCCCCGCCCCCACCCCACAAAGGTAACCACTATGAAAAACTCCTCCAAAGCTAACTTTGAGCTCCTAAAAACAGAGGGGGCTAACTTCACGGCACCCATGCAAATGGAGAATAGTTGCATGACCGCCAAATCATACACCAATGCACTGTATGAATACGTACACAAATGTATGGATCTTGCCATACCCAATAGAACCAAGACACTCTCCTCCAAAAAAAGGAACCCAATCTGTTGGTCCCCTGCCATAAACAAACTCTACAACAGAAGGAGGAAACTGATGTGGAATAAAGTGAAGTCCCAAGACTGGAAATACTCCCTTATCAGCCTTAACAAAAAGTTGAGATCCCTCATCAAATCCTCTAAAGCTAGCTATGAAAACAGAATTGCAGCAGATAGTAAAGACAACCACAAGGCCTTCTATAGTTATGTAAAGAATGTCCACAGCAATACTCAGATTTGCTCTGAGCTACTGCAAAATGGTACCTCCTATACTGAGCCAACAGATATTGCCAATATACTGATCGACAGATTCAATGCCAACTTTACACCTCCCCCCCAAAGGACCAATCACAATACCAGTAGATTGCCAGGCAACCAGTATTACTGCTGCACAGGTTAAAAAAGCACTGTCCAAGGCCATGGATACAGCTTCTATGGGACCTGACAATATCCCTAGCAGTGTTCTACATGAACTATAGAGTGAACTGGCACCTCACCTGTGTGCCCTGTTCAATCACAGCCTCACCTCAGGCTTTGTCCTTACCTAATGGTACACTGCTACAGTTATCCCTCTCTGCAAAGGAGGAGTGACTACAGACCCTGGGAACTATCACCCCATTAGCCTGATGAGTCTGATATGCAAAGCTATGGAACGCATCATCATGGACCTAATAAACAAGGATATAGGGAATCTCCAAACTCTGGACCTCACACAGTTTGATTATGTGAATGGTAGATTATGCCTGCTCAACTTGGTCAACTTTTTGAGTCAGTCACCAGAGCTGTGGATGAAGGCAAGGTGGTTCATACAGCCTACCTTGATCTGGCCAAGGCCTTTGATACCATTCTCGCCTCAGGAATCATAGACAAACTCACTAAGTTAAGCATCAATCCCTATTTCACTAGGTGGGTTGCAAACTGGCTCACAGGTAGTACCCACAATGTGAAAGTAGCTGACTCCAAGTCAGACTGCCAACCAGTCACGAGTGGAGTCCCACAGGGTTCAGTCCTTGGTCCTTTCCTGTTTGGTATCTACATCTCTGAAGTTCAGACCAACACAAGGGGACTCTGGCTGACAAAGTTCACAGATAATTGCAAGTTGGGAGCTATTATTAACTCCCCAAGTGATGTTGACATCCTACAGAAAGGCCTCACTGAGACCGATGACTGGTGTCAGAACCGTGGCCTAACGCTCAATGCCAAAAAATGTGTTGTCATCCCCTTTGGGAAAAACCCAATTCCCTTGAATTACCACATCGATGGTAGTCCACTGAACACAGAAGGCATTATAAGAGATCTGGGAACACAGGTTGAGAGCAACCTCTCTTTTGATCAGCACATTGTCACTGTGTTCAGAAAGTTCTTCTATGTGGCACATCTCATTACTAAGAGTTTTGTATCCAGGAAGAAAGAGGTCATTGTCTCCCTCTACTCTTCCCTCATTAGGCCAATCATTGAGTACAATGCCCCATTTGGCATGTACCTCACTAAACACCTGCAACAACTGGGGAGGACACAAAAGTACCTCACAAAGAGGATCCTAGGCCTTAAACATTTGTCCTATATGGACAAACTCAAAAAACTCTGACTATTCTCTGTCTCATATCACCTACTTAGAAGTGATTTCTGCTTGACTTACAAAGCCATGTTTGACCCAGCTCTGTTAGAAATGCTACATCTAATGAAATCCCAATCACTCCACACCACATGCTCCACAGACCTCAACCTCATTACCACAATCAACAAAACATGCTGGAGGGACAGGTTCATAACCCAGAGACTGCCCATGCTATGGAATAGACTTCCCATACATGTCAAGCAGAGCACCTCACTGGCCCTCTTAAAAAAGAAATCTTGATGAGTGGATGGGAAATAGAAAATTCACCCCAGGGATCACTCCAGTGGCTCTACTCAACAGAGACATTGGGAACTAAGGTTGGGTGGCACGATGCCAGGGTAATCCTATAGGCTAGGCTTGTAAAGACTCCAGGGCCATTAGCCTAGTACACACCTATGAACCTATAATAAAATAATCCTAAAACATTCTACCATGGAATAACATATTCCTAGTTTGTTGAAAAATATGAACAAACTACCTCTCAAACTCTCCATTAGACTAACAATGCTTAGCTAATGCTTCTGATTCATATCAGTGTGTCATATGTTTAGTATACATCATCTTAAAAAAGACTGTTAGTCTATTACAAATAAGAAAAGTTAAACAGGTATTCAGAATCTTTATTATAAGCTGACCAAACTGAACAACTCTACACTTTCCCTGTACTTCACATTATCTCCCTGGTCAACTATAGGAGAGAAGTCAGTTGTTATTTTCATATCTATTAATTTATAGACCAGATGATTTTATATTTGATCTATTTTATTATATTTTATTTACTATGTGTAAAGTTGTTCAAAGAATCATAAGTTCATAAATTAATATCAGGCTGTCTTGTGTGACATTCCAATTCCAGCCAATTACCTCATGTGAGAAGCAAACTCTGCACCTAATGCCTATAAGCTGAATACTTTTACCATTATGGGACCTTGAGGTTTGTTTCTTTCTTACCTTTACCATTATGCCAACCTCCCACCCTTATAGACATAGCTATATTCTTTAACTATATACATATTTACTTACTCTGATCTCTTTCAGTTTCTGTTTGTATATTATGTCTTATACTATTACTATAGTCGTAGTTTTGATATTGTAGCTATAATGCTGGTGTAGAGCATCATATAATAGAACATTTGTATTTACCCTTATATATCTGATACTCTTTAATCTAGTATTATTGTCTAATAGTAACTCTACAAACATCTGAAAAATCTTACATTTTTAAAGTTCACACTTTCCATAAATTGTTCTGAGATATTAAGTTGTGTTATCATTAAAAAGAGACAATAACAGAAAAAAACAATCCTAATTTTTTTATCACAAGTGTCATTCTATAGGCTAGAATACAAACTATCCTTTTGGTATATTACAAGCATTCAGAACTATTTAATAACTGACGGTGGTTTCAATTGCAATTCACTGTCTTTTGCTTATTATATAACTTGTATTCATTGACACATTGGCATATGATTCAACATATTAGGATTATTTACTTTTAGACAGAAAGAAGTATCCTGGACAGTTCTCAGAATTTTAGAATTGCAGCATTACAAAAGTGCTCAATTCTAATTAAGCTGCTTCAAGCTGGCCCTTATGACATGAGCTTGCAAATGAACAGTTTGTCAGTTACAATTCAAACAAAAATAATCACAAGTGAATCAAAGCCACTTCTACAACATACATTATATTATTATCACACATCAATCCTTCAAACTCTTCCAAACTACTAAAAAAACAATAAAAAACATTTCAAAGTATATTGACCACTAAAAGCTATTGTATTTAAAGAAATAACATTTAATGATTCAGTAAGAACTATTTGCATGAGATGTTTAATATAAAGCAAACTGTCATTTTAAAGGAGGCTTAGAATATAAACTTGCATTAAAAGAATAACAGTTATGTGTGGTCTAGGTTTAACTTGTAAAAGTGTGAATGTTACTCTAATTATTTCATAATATTCTAATAATAACTTTTATATATGTGAGAAACTATATTTTTTATACATTGTTTATAAAATAGCATAATTTTCCTGGGTGTTATTGTATGTTGAGTATATTATCAGTAGCAAACATTCAGAACTATGTAATAATTGCCAGTGGTTTAGAATGCAATTGATGGTTTGCATTCATGAAGGATATGCTGCTACCCAAGTAATCACTTGTGTCTCAGCACTTTGACTATTATATATATTGTGGAAGGGGGATAATGTCAAGCTTTGCACTCCTTTCTAACTGTTTCCTTCACACAATGTGCCACAATAAATCTGTCATTTTAATATGTGCCCTTTCTAACAATATGCTAAAGGAGCAATTCAAAGAGTGACAGCTGAGAAACTGATAAAGCCTAAGAGGTCTGCAGAGTAAATACCCAATGATCTGTTTGACTCTTCCTCCATCTCGCTAAAAGGCTGATATTCACTTCAGAATGCCTTCACAATGCTTATGGATTACAGCTTCATTAGAATGCAGACATTCACTCTTGGGACAGTGCTTTCTGATTTAACAAACAGCATATTAAGTACATAAAATCTTGGAATTACTTCTGTACCATGTTTATGTTTCATACTCTCTTATACTGTAGTTGTGTTTGCAAATTCTTTTAATTCAGTAATTCATTAGGCTTATACTCCCTAATCATACACTGGAAGGATTCAATTATTTTACTGTAATTGCAAGATAGTATAGTTTAATTCTTTAGTGTACACCATAAGCAATCGCTAGATGCCACTTGAATATTGTAAATAAAATAATTTGTCATTTCAGAACTTGTACAGACAGTAACTTCCCTAGTTTTGTCTTAAAAATGTCCACTTCTTATCTGTATTTGTTTGTGTTTTTCGGCAAGGAAATAAGTTAATACATTATTGCACCACTAAGTAAAAAGAAAAATAGTTCATATAAAAGTGAAGTGCTGCCCTCTGGATGATGTTAAAATGAAGTTTTTTTGTTCAGTTTTCCATGCCTATTACTGATTAACTTTTTAAATGTCAAGCACTCTTAAGAGACAGGATGTGTTAAGTAAAAGAAATTTCTGATCTTTAAAAGTAATGTATATTAGATATTGGATCTTTGCTATTACTTTCATTACAATCCAATATATATTTGATGTTTCATTGACCACCAATCAATAAAAAAGGGAAAAATGCACAAAATGTCTTCTTGAAGAGGATAAGTAATTCAGATCATTATGTCTCTGCATCTTTAAATATCCTAACTCTGACATCACACAACACTAGGGGAGAGAACAAACATTCTTACCCACTGTTACCAATTCTCACCAAGCACTGCAATAAGGAACAACTACTGAGCCATATGTATGCATGAGACAAACCCTTCTGTACCCCCACTCACCCAAGCCTCTAATTAATTTAACTCTGAGGCTGCCAACAGATGAACATCAAATCTTCTTACCAGATGGTTATCCAATCTCAGTGAATAACCATCCCCAGATTTGATACAATGTGCACTTGATATAATGTATAACATGGTAGTTCAATCAAAGATCAAATAAACCATGCTCAGTGGACTGAAGGACTCCCCTTAAAACAGTAGGTAATTTAAGTCACTTGGCCAATGTTAACTGATCCTTGAGAACTTTTTTCCAGCTGTGGCCTAGGTCACAAGAGCAAAGGTAAATGTATGTATGGACAGTTTTAGAGAAAAAAAAGATAATCTAGTAGATCAAAAAATGATGTAATACAAACACTAAGAAGCACGGAAACTTTCAAATTACAGGTCATCGTCTATTCAATCAAAACTTTACCAGTCTTTTGCAGTAGTATAGGTCACCTACTTACTCATTTGTAAACATAGCTTCTTCTTTACACAAGTTTTCCTTGATAAAAACATATAAGCAGCTGTATTTTAATTCATTTTTGTATGATTGGAGATGTCACTTGCTCTTCATATGTTCAGGGACCTATAGGTCACCTGTGTTGGCTATGGTCACACGTTATGCTAGTAGCAGGTATCAGCTCAACATGCATAGGTTTCAGATTCTTGGATTGACATTCAGGGCTTCTAGGTTGCATTACAAATCTCTTTATCATTGTATATTTCTTTATATAAGGTAGAAAGTCTCAAGTTCCATGGTGAAATAACCGTAAACCTCAAAACACACCATTTAAGTAGTTTGCTGTTTAACTGCCCAGAGGTTTGCAACAGAGTTTAGCACCATCATCTTGTATTCTAGCAAAATCTAATTTCTGCCATGATAATATTGCACTCTCATCTCTACTACCTCATCAGAATCCCAGTATGCCAGTCAAATTAATGACTGAGTTTGCTGCTAGAGAGAAATAATACTTGATGTAACACCAAATACCAAGGAAATTAAGAGAACTTGGAATGCCACAAGAGGCTATCTAAAAGAAAAATAAGAAATGGCAATAATATTACTGCATGTCTCTGAAGTTTAGAAGAATGACAACTGCATGGATAACCTGGGTGTGCATAAACCACACTGAAGTATGGTGGCGATTGACACACAGTAAGACAGCTTTTATCATGAGACATTATTAAGAAAATAAGATGTTTAGCAGGCAGTATGACCCCCAAAGCATCCAGTTATGCAGAGTCCTGTTCAATGGGAGCTGTTTACTAACAAGAAAAGTACTGGCAGTATTTATAGACAGGGAGGAGGTGCTGGTAAGGGTTTATATCAGAGCTCTTTGAGGCCTGATTTTGTTTTGCAGTTCACAGTAGTAAGAGAGTTTCTGTTATCACTCCTCTAATCTTTCCTTGTTGTAAGCCACTGTATAATAGCAAGCAAACGCCTGTAATAACTGACTGTGAACTGCTTTTTAAATGATGCATTAGATGGGTAAATGTTGTAACTGCAAATTTATTGCAACATTTTGGTCTGATATTATTACAGCTGTCAGACTATGAAACTACACTGGCTTGAGACATACTTCCTATTTTGTTATTTCAAAACAAAGAGCTACTCATGGTCTGACACTCAGTGCCTAATGAGATTGCTGTCTTTTTGCTACTTTACAACATTGGTCACCTAAAGCAGAATCTTTAATAATGCAAAAAAAAAATCACTTTTGTAGTCCTTGTAGAGTACGTTGATCTCAGGCCTAGATCAACTTGCACCCCTTGCTGTGGAATGCAGTCTGAACAATGGAGTCAGAAATCTTCCCAACACATTATTTGCTTATGGATCATATTTTCTATCACTAAGTAAAAATAAGCAAGACTGTCCATCTGAAAATGATTGTGTGCTGTTATTCTTCTTACAATAGTGCCTACACAAAACAAATAAGTTCGGGTCACAACAGTAAAAATGTCATATAGTCCACGCTAGCTTTCTAGCACAAACTCAGAGTATCTGTTATGCTTTTAGTAGCCTGCTACTGGAAACAAATTCAGGCAGCAACAAGGGTTACACAGGGAGGTTCTGTGATTGTAAATACACCGTGGATGGTGTTATTCCTAAAATCATCTCGTACTCCCACCGCTGCCATCCCATGACCACATTACATCCTAATACATAGAACTACTGCACCAAAGGCCAACATTTAACATTGACACGTTTGTTTTAGTCGTTTCTTCAAAACGTTCACAGCCCCCTCTGATAGGCCATTAAGTGAGACATAAAATGATAAACTGGTTACATGATGAATGCTCTTTCTGTCCATAAAGTTTTCAAATGCCGTACTTTCCATTTCTCTGGTGTGTGACTCTGAACATGTTAATTAACCCTTTGCAGCCAGGCCTCTGCTAAAAATGGGTCTCAACTCGCCTGGTCAACAGAGTAAACAAAACATGTAAAGAAAATAAAAGAACAGTGAAACTTTTTCTGGAACACAGTATATGCCAAAGTTCTGCCTCAATTTTCTGTGTCTGCATGTAAAGTAGCAGAGATCATAGCAAAAACATTCATGTCCTCATGTCATCCATGTACTCCGAATTAGCATCTTCAAAAATAAGAACCATTTTTCCAAGGAACAGACTACATAGCTCAGATACTGTTTTTGACTATGGCTTCTCAGGCCATTCTCAAGAGTGCAAAGTTAATTCATTAATTTAAGCTTTATCACACATCTATATATTTTTTTTTATTTTTGTATTTTATTTATTTATTCATCTCAATCTAGGCAGGCTACCAAGCAAATGAGCTGCCTAATCCTTTTATTCTGGACATTACGAGATGAGCATGACATAACATTTTCAGTATTACAGAATGAAGCTGCAAAGAAATTATGATATGTGACTCCACAATGCACAACCATCCCTGACAGTGTTAGCAACCAGGGATAATGTGGCATAAAGAATGGTCTTCTTATTCCATATCAATGCATTGTGACAAAGCTAAATCTCTGGTAGACCAGGACCTTATCTGGTCAGAATGGACTGGTATACTGCCTATAACATGTCATCAGTACTTGATCAATGTCCAAGTTTGTAGACATTTCTGAAACAACCTTTCAAACTTAACTTTTCCTCTTCATGTATTGTTTTATGGTTTATAAGTATCGTCTCTAAAATGTCACTCTCAGAATTCAGGTGCTTAACTTCTCCCCAGTCTCAATAAAGTGTTTTTATCCTGGTTTGCCCCAGTAGGTTAGAACAATGCCACATTTCACTATAATAGGAGATGTTGTTTCATTTTGTTCCTTTTCATCAGTTTTTATATCAGCAGCTCCCTCTCTTTATATGCTGTTCTGTATACACTTCCAACTACAAAGCTGTGTTAGCTATATTTGTTAAGTAATCAGAGTAAAAAGGTCCACCCTCACTTGCAGTTTAACTTAATCTTGAAGTTTCTGTTCTCCATACAGTATGGTTCCAATATTGTTTAGTTTCTGGAACCATTCCATATTTCATAAAATGTTCATCTTGTCTTGCAATCAGATGAAGTGAAAGCCCATTGATACATTAAGTTTTTTACGCTTAACCTCTTGCATGCTTTGGTGTAAGAATTTGTCTCTGCTTGTATAAGATACTACAGTCAAAGAGAAATCTGTATTTTTTCCTGCCAGGTACTGCTCACAGTCTTACACATGTACTCCTCAATCTTGCTGATAACATCAGCTGCTAAAAAAATGTGCAGAGTGTTGAGTATCTTTTTTTTTATTGCCTTTGTGGAAGAGAAAAGCTACCAGTGCACATACCAGACCACACCTTTTTGGGAAGTAATATATTATTTTCTGTAAGTCCTGGGTTACTCTGAAGACAAGAAGTCTACGGAGTAGGAGGAGAAGACTACAAAGCCCTTTTCCATCTGGTTCTTGCTGATTCAATGCACTACATGGACTTCTTCGGCTTCATACGACCAGGTCTGCAGTGTTTCAGCCTTTAGTGAAAGCATAGACTTCCACGTGACAGCTTCCTGAGACTGGGTTTCAGTGAGGGATTGGATTACTTGATTTTGATTGTACAGTTTCTATGGGGTCATTGACTACTTTTGATTGGCCAGCTTCTGCAGAAGTGAAGCCTTACAAATTTTAAATACCAGGAGGCTTGCTCAGTTTAGCTTGCTGCTGCAAAACAATGTGAACAAGTCTTTATCCTACTAGGTATTGAACAAAATTGCCTAGTCTACAACAGGTAAGTCAATCACCCACCTTTGCTGTATAGAATATAAGTTTCAGTATCTTTTTTGTCACAGCCTTGTTCTACTACTGAGATTGGCTTTACTACTGCCTTATTTCATAGTGTAAAATCATTGTCTCTTTTTCTTAGCTTATTAACTTACTGACTAAACTTCTCATGGACTTATTATTTAAATTAACAGTTTTACTTTCCTGGTTCTTGTTTTATCAAATTTAAATAACATTACACTATTACACATTATTGGTATTATACTGTTGATCCCTTTTTTACTGCTGACTATAATTGTATCACATTTAAATAACATTGCACTATTGCACCTTATTGGTATTATATTGCACTATTGCACCTTATTGGTATTATACTGTTGATCCCTTTTATACTGCTGACTGTATTACATTTAAATAACATTGCACTATTGCACCTTATTGGCATTATACTTTTGATCCCTTTTGTACTGCTGACTGTAATTGTATTACATTTAAATAACATTGCACTATTGCACCTTATTGGTATTATACTGTTGATCCCTTTTGTACTGCTGACTGTAATTGTATTACATTTAAATAACATTGCACTATTGCACCTTATTGGTATTATACTGTTGATCCCTTTTGTACTGCTGATTGTAGTTGTATTACGTTTAAATAATATTGCATTATTGCACCTTGTTGCTTTAGTATTATTGCTCATCACTGGCAATATCTAAGCTAATGCTGAAGTGTTGCCTGTTACTGATACTAGACATGTAAAAACAGGTAAAGATTATACATTTTGATCATTGGTGTTGTACATTTCTGCTTGTTACTGACTACTACAGTGTTATGGCATTTACTGCTGCTGATCAGCACTACACAAGACAGTACAAGGTTATCTTTTGTGATACATGTTTATTAATTGTCGACTGCTACTTTTATGATATATGTTTATTAATTGTCGACTGCTACTTTTATGATACGTGTTTATTAATTGTCGACTGCTACTTTTGTGATACATGTTTATTAATTGTTGACTGCTATTTTTGTGATACATGTTTATTAATTGTCGACTGCTACTTTTGTGATACATGTTTATTAATTGTCGACTGCTACTTTTGTGATACATGTTTATTAATTGTCGACTGCTACTTTTGTGATACATGTTTATTAATTGTCGACTGCTACTTTTGTGATACATGTTTATTAACTGTCGATTGCTACTTTTGTGATACATGTTTATTAATTGTCGACTGCTACTTTTGTGATACATGTTTATTAATTGTCGACTGCTACTTTTGTGATACATGTTTATTAATTGTCGACTGCTACTTTTGTGATACATGTTTATTAATTGTCGACTGCTACTTTTGTGATACATATTTTTATTAATTGTCGACTGCTACTTTTGTGATACATGTTTATTAATTGTCAACTGCTACTTTTGTGATACATGTTTATCAATTGTCGACCGCTACTTTTGTGATACATGTTTATCAATTGTCAGACTGCTATGCTGATACTGTACTTGAAACTGCTCAGATTATCTGCAGCTATTACAGTTGCTGCATCTGGATCCATTGTGTTAGGCTATCTGTTGCTCACTGTTTTTACTGGCTAGGTAGACACCACATTAGCCTACAGGGTAAAACTGTTTTATTAAATTTGCAACTATTACTGATTTCCTTATTGTTCCTACATATTCCGTCACTTTTACATTTCTTTCTTGCACTAGTGATGACTACATTAGTCACAACTCATTCTTTTGTACTTTAGCCATCTCTCAGTTTCTCACCTTTTTTCTACACCAGTCAACTATCCTGCTATGTTTTATTCCAACAGAAAGTTATTAAGCTATTCTGTTTTAAAAAGCGTTTGGGAAACATTCACAATGTGTTAATTCCTTCTAGGACAAAAGCCCAAAGGTAATTATTCCCCAGGACAGGAGATGGAGAGATTTTAAAAAACTACTCCAAAACTGGTGTCAACAACTTCCTACAGCGAATAAGCTTGGTAATCAGCTGAGTTTAAATGGCATAGAATAGAAGACTAAAATAATGGAGCACAGACTTAAGCTAAGTATATACTGAAACAGGATCACATTTCAGACTTTAACAATGATGATAAAATTGTGGAAAGCCCTACAGATGAACCATATCTATGATAGTGGGACAGGCACTGATGATGAATGCACTAAAGGCAACAAATCTCCCAAAGTTATTGCTAGGATATGTCAAAACAGAGTAAGGAAATTTATCATTGAACATGCAAGTACTCTAGAAGGGCAACAGATTACAGCAGATCCATTAGAAACTATCAATATGTTTGTCAATGAAGATTAACTTTTAGTTATGTACTCACCATAACTTCAGATGTTTGGGATCCATCTCGCCTACATTCTGACTGATGGGTTGGAGCCCGATCTCGGCTCCACTCGGCACTCGCATCAAGAAGTTGTGAGTTTATAAGCTTAGCTGCTTATATCTCTATATCCATGCACCACTACCAGTCCCCAGATCTAGTTGTCCGCATGTCCGCACACACATACACACTGTTTAAATAATAAAGATGATACAAGATAAAACACAGATGTGTAGCTTATTTGAAGAGGAATAAGCCTGAGTTATGCAATCTCTAATCCATTTGGCAATAGTAGCTTTAGTGATGGTTTTACCCAGTTATTTATCTGAAAAGGACACAATTGATCTCCCATTTACAGGTCTGTAAAGACAGAATAAATGCAGCTCGCAATCCATCAATTCATTGGGCCTGAATGCTATTTCAGTAGTTGGCAATGATCAGATAGCCAAACCCACGGACAAAGATGACATTAGGAGAACCATTCAATCTCTAGCAGTGGGTGAGACTCTGGGGTTAGATTGCTTAAACGTGGAGTTTTATAAGCTATGAGAAGCTTTGACAGTAAACCGTTAGAAGACAAATTCATTGTGCTATCTAAATCTTTGTGTGTCACACTGTTGCCTACAAATTATACAACCATAATGCTGCTGAATATCAGTACAATCATATATGCAAAATATTTAGTGAATAGATTAGAACATTTAATGAAGGACTTTATACCTGCAAATTACCAAAATTTTATTAAAGACAGCGGAGGTGGTCCAGGACTGTTTAAGCTATGGTCGAACATGCAATTGTGGGCACAAAAAATGAGGAAATTAGCATGTGCAGTTCCAGTAGATTGTCATAAGGCATTTGCTACTACTATCTGGAATTTTATGTGGGAGGTCTTCTAATGGTTCAGTTTCTTGGAGTCATATATCAAGAAATGTAACTTATTCTATTCCAATCCAGTAACTAGAGTGGACAGGTTCAGATGCCTAGGCAGCGAGACATTTCCCTGTGGTACATTTGACTGGGGACACCTGGCTGAAGTGACATTCAGCTCCAGAGAAATATGGTTGTTTGCAAATTCCTTGTGGGCAAAGAGAAGAATATATTGCCATGCCCACAACTTCAATAACCAAATGCACAGGGGAAAACAATGTCCATGGTCCTCAAGGGAACATGAGACAGCAGGGAATATGGCAGGCATCAGCAGCAGGCTGACCAGAGGGCAAGTAAGTGGCAGTAAAAATGCAGTGTACAATGGGCAGTGCCTTTATAATTGGAGTGTGAGGACTACTACCCCCTTCACAGTGTCTAGGGGAACATTACCTAAAACGCATACTGGAGCATAAATGTGACTACAGTAGCCTGCAGGACTTCCTCCATGATGTAGCACACTTCTACATGTTGTAGTTACATAAGTATGTTCTGTACACTGAGCACAACACTCCTTACTTCTTCTGCCACCATGCATTTGGTTATTAAAGCTGTGAGCATGGCAGTGTGTGCTTCTCTTTGGCCACAGGGAATTTGCAAACTGCCATATTTCTCTGCAGCTGAATATCACTTCAGCCATGTGTCCCCAGTCAAATGTACCACAAGGAAATGTCTCGCTGTCTAGGCACCTGAACCCAGAGTGGACACTAATGTTTTTTTGTCAGAGCTGACAGGACTGCATAGAGGCACTAGGCAAGGATACCCCTTATCATGATTTCAGTTTTTTTAGTTATAATTACACTGGATCGAGATTTGCATAAGAATTTTCCTGTGTATGGCATAAGTCTGTTAGGACAAACTTTATAATTATATATTGGGTTAGAGAACCCAAAACCACACATCTCTGTTTTCAAACAAATTAAACAATTCTCAAAAGGGTCATGTTTGCAAGTCAGTTATAGTTTCGTTAACATCATTTATGGAAAAAGAGTTGGATAGGTGCTGATTATGCCTATTGAGTGAGAAACACAATGTATCGAGAAACACAATGTATCCATATGATGATTTGTGTATTCTCAGACAGGAAAGATAATGGATTTAAACACAAAGCCACTAATACAGAATTTTACTCATCAAAGTAGCTCATAGAAACATCAGTGTCTTCCATTTTTGCCAAGAATACAGGTGGTTAAATGGTTTTGCTCTCTGAAATACTATTTATCATAGGGTATCTCTCACATATATCATGGTCTCGAGCTACAGAAATTATGCAAAACATTTTTTTCCATTATCTTTGGCAAGGGTGAAAACACAGAGTGTCTGAGAATAAGACATACAAAATGCTGCAGCAAGGAGGATGGGGAGGCCCAAATGTATGAGACTATGGGGTAGGTGTAATAGAGCAATATGATTTAAAGCTAGGCAACAGGCTATGCTTTTCTGGCTTCAGGTGGAGTTTTAAGTATTATTGCAATCTAATATTCAAAAATATAGGCTACTTCCAACAAAATACGATATCCATTTGGACTAGAGGACTGGTTTGAGCAGAGATTTTTCCTGAATCCTGGGACTAGGCAATCAAAGGAAAAAATACATTTAGGAATGAGAATTTAAGTTAACCCCAAAATCAAAATAAATGGAGATACAGTAGTCTGGAAAAACTGGGCAAAATATCATGTGCTGGACACTTGGAATGTAAATGAGGCCAACATCTCTCCCCTCCAAGTACTACAACAGAGAAAAACTTTGGTACAAAATATTCCATGGTGGTAATATTTACATAAATTATGCATAGGGAAAACTATGCAAGCATAGACTTGGGGAGAAGACCATAGGGGTAGGTTTCTTAATGTGGTTAAACAGAGGCAAATCTACAAGATTATTAAGAATGCACAGCAAAACCCTATTATACAGGTTAGACTGCACTGGGAAAAATCCCTGCACTGGACATTTCTGGATAAGGAGTGGGATCAGGTTCTAGCTTTACATGCAGACACTAAGGTTCCTTATCTTATGCAATGTACATATACGAAGCTCATTCATACTTGGCATTACTCTCCTGATAGACTTAGGAATAGGATAAAATAAGGTTATGAGCCTAGATGGTGGAGATGTGGTATTGAGTCACTGACTACATTCATTTGATATGGCAGCTTAAGGAAATCAAACTGATGTGGAAATATATACTGGACAATATTAAATGGGCAACAAGAATACCTTTGCCACACAATAAAGATGTCCATTAGTAGTTATTGCAAATTTCTCCAGCTGGAGCCATACTTAACAGGAAAATATCTACCCAGGGAAGAATTATTCTATAGGTATTATTAGTCATTATTTTTACATTATATTTACATTTTGGAGGAAAGTAGAATCACATTGGTAGAACTATTTTATGCACTTGTTAAGTAAGAAACCAGATATGTGAGTGTGGTCAAAGCTTTCATCAGCATTTTTGTACCTATGTTCTAATGATCTATAAGTTGTATCTTATTTTACACTCACAGACAAGTTTTATATTTATCTGTCAGTCTGCTATGAAGTCAGCAACAATAGCTGCTAAACAGTATCAGGTCCATTGGTATTGTGAAACAAAAGGCAACCCTAAAAATAGAACAGCCACAGTTACCCCTGCACTGGGTAGAGAAGCTTAATGCCTGACGATCTGATGTTTGTAACCACTGTGGGAAGAACTGATGTACAGGTATCTAAATCAGGCCCTAGTACTGATTATGTTATCAGTGCCAGTCCAGGGATTAATGCTACTAAGTCCAGAATCAAGGTAGCATCAACAGAGACACTGATGTAAAATGTATATTGGGAAAGGATGCCTATTCCTGAGTACCTAGATAAGAAGCAATTCACATCAGAAAGGAACCTGATACTAATTGTGCTGGTTTTTGGCTATGTATTGCTTGTAAAGAGGCCATCCTCAGTCAGACAGAGGCCAGGGGTGATAAAAATCATCAGCAGGTGGCCATCAGATTATCATAACTATTGTGGGATACTCTAAAGATGGGGTCTCAGAAATAAATGTAAGGAGTAATAGCTCCATTGGTAACAAAAAAGTAATATTTGTAGATGACAAAGCAAAATAAACAACAGCCGCCTCCTGACATTTGACTCTGTATCATTCATAGACTGTCATTACTTCAGTGGTGGTGCTGCGGTAGCGTCATCACCTCACAATTAGACATTGCCTGTTCGATTCTCAGTTAGAGCGCCTTCTGTGTAGCAACATGCATGAATGGGCATTCCTTCATTGAAGGTTGTGCGTTAGGCCCAGCAAGCCAGTATGTAAAAATCTACTGCCAATCATTAGCGGACCGGAGTTCCGCTGTGGCGACCCCTAACCGGGAAAAGCCGAAAGACACAACAATCATTCATAGACTGTCATTCAGACTATGGATGGGAGGGGGGTAGAACCTGTGTCTATCCTTGCTGCACCCTAATGAGAGCAATCAGCTATGGTAGTAGCAAGCAGGATCTAAACAGTCTTAACATGTCTGAATAAATGCACTTTGATTCATTTTTATTCAGTCTGCTATCACAAAATTGCCATGAATTGAGAAAATATACTCACAGCATACAGGCGCACATATTTATTTATTTATTTGTCTGCATAATGAATTACTGGCTAATCATACTATACAATGTTAAAAAGTGCTAACTTTAATTTACAAAGAGCACAACCTATTTTAGATCTCACTGCTGCGAGCCATACAAAGCAACAAATAAACTTAGAATGCAACTTCAGTTTAAAATTGGTTAAAGGTTCCTTTTAGAATTTGTCAGGTTTAACCCATCAGAAATTGTATATTAAAGACTCTTATTTTGTTAGCTGTTATAACTGCAGTGGTGGTACTGCGGTAGCGTTGTCGCCTCACAGTAAGACGTTGTCCTGTTCGATTCTCAGTTAAAGCGTCTTCTGTATGGAGACATGCATGAATGGGTGTACCTTCGTTGAAGGTTGTGTGTCAGGTATGTAAAAATCTACTGCCAATCATTAGCGGACCGGAGTTCCGCTGTGGCGACCCCTAACCGGGAAAAGCCAAAAGATACAACATTTTGTTAGCTGTTCAGAATCTGTACCAGTCTCATTCTCATAAGTCCTTAGGAAACCAGTCGCAAAAGTCCTATTCTAGTCTGTGAGATTTTTCAGAGGCAGTAGTGAGTCTCTTAGCTTGGTGTCTGTCCCACCTCTAACTCCAAACTGAAGAACTTTTACCACAATTAATGATCCTAGCTTCTGCTCTTTGTTAGTTATTACTGTTTGGTGGGCTGACATAGCACCTCACTTCATATTTTTAACTGAAGAAAAATAATAATTTTTTTTTTCCTTTTAGAAAATGTCATTCAGCTATAACTGACAGAAAAATTCACTGTCAAAATGCCTCAAAATCGAATGTTTTATGGCATTTTGTATACAATCTTCAATAACATCTGCTGACTCATTACAAACTCATCCCATTGTGACCATCAGCTTAAACAAAGATATAACCTACTGTTAGGATCCCAACTCTATGAGCTACCACCTGTCTGCATGCAATCTGAGACACTACTCACAAGTCACACTAATTGTCATTCCCCACAGAACCAGACTCCACAGCACTGCACATGCATTCTCTTCTCTTTCTCAGTCCCCACCTTTTGGGGAGCTCCTTGACCTCAAGAAAAGGGATACATCAAAATTCAGAAATAAATCAAAAAAACAAATCACCTCTTCCAAGTCAAATGTTCCTGGCTTTTTACACATCACCACAAGACCATCACCAGTTTATCACTGTCTCATTTCCACTTCTCGTCTCATAAAATTTCTGAAGGTTTACCCACTTTAGGAACTAATGTTTATATTGTACATTACACTCTGCTTTTTTAGAATGTGCATACACAATTTTCTATGTAACAAATCTGAAGTATTGTTTTATTACTTGCATTTCTGTCTTATTGTTTCTGAAATGTTGTGTATTTCACTTAGGCTGAGCCTGAAATTGGTTAATACTAATCAATGCACTACCCTGGTGAATAAATAAATAAATAAATAAAGTGGTTGTTGACTGCATAATCATTCTCAGGCACATTACTATCAAATCTAGTCATTGTAGTACAGTCAGAATCACCCAAAAATTTAATGTATGGATTTAAAAAGAATGATACTTAGATACAGTGTGTTTTCTAATAGTTAAAATATCACAGACTATTCTGTGCCATCCGCATAGTATGGTCCTGATTTGTACAGAGGTGCATGTTTGCTCTGGATGACTTGTTTGAATAGCACAGATTGCCATTTTTGAAAATTATATAGTCTTGTCTTTCTTTATGTTGCTTTTTTGGCTTGAGTTTCCTTTGTTTACTTTTTCATGTGGTTTGCTGCAATGTTCTACAATGTATGGAATTTTGTCACTAAAGTTTTAAACATCATAGTGGTTGCTGTTACCCCACCATTATGGGATATATAAATTAAAATAGCAAAGACCTACTGTCTCCATGAAATTCTTTTAATATTTCTGAGTCTAACAACTTTTCTAGTGGTGCCCTTAAAACAATCCACTGTGCCATTAACAATTATTTGATTGTTAAAATCGTGTTTGAATTAACTGCTATAAAAAGGAAAAGTCATTGCCCACATCTCTCTCTCTAATATATATATATATATATATATATATATATATATATATATATATATATATATATATATATATATATATATATATATATATATATATTGCTTAGCTATTTACAAATTCACAATACAAACTATACAGCTGGTTACTAGACTGTAGTCAGAAACAGAATGAAAGCACGGAGTCCTTACTTCTGCTTTGTCTAGCATGTCCTAGCATGCTGGGGACAATAAATGCTGGCTTTAGAGTTAGATTTAAAGCACAGAGACCCTCACACACACGTGTACATAAACATATACACAGTGACAGACTTTCACTTTTCAAATCTGCATTACGAGTTTTCAGTCCTACTAGCATTTCAAAAATAGAAAGGAATAATAAAATATAGTGCCAGCTTGCACTTGGATATCTTGATTTACACAAACAAATGTAGCTCTGGACTATCCAAAAATGCAGTTGCAGAGGCAATATTATCATCACAGTAACCCCTGAAAATACAGCTACAGTAGCAGAGCCATTAACACGGGTCCATTTGCTGGCATTTACAAAGCACTAATGACAGTTTTAGTACTGTGACTCCAGGAAAAACATGGCAAACGTGGAAGGATCCAAAACTGGCCTAAATATACAGTCAACTACTGAATAATTCATCTTTCAAAGATTCTAAAGTAGAGTGTTAAAAGAACAATATATAATTCCTAATACCAGAAGAATAATTTTACTGAGTCCTAAGCCTACTTTCATTGATATTCCAAGGCTGCTAAGTCCTGTGACCTTTCACATCTTGCCAGCACACTCCCTCATGCTGCAACTCCTTAATCTTTTTTTCTTATTCTTATCATGGAATTATTCTGCTGTATAGTGGTTTGGGGCTGTATTTGGCCAGGGATAAGGGGCTGTCTTGCAACTTGTAGAATTTGGTTTAGACAAACTCTCTCGCATATCTTATACATTTCAGTATGGGAGAGCCAAGGCTTGATGGATGTTTGCATTATGGTAGCCAGTTCTGCATAAAATGGTGGCTATTTCTACAAGTATGAGATAAGATGAGATGATGCCAAGGACATGGGAGGTATGAACACTTGTTAACTTGCATACTACAGCCTTCACTTACCTTATTACATGTAGTTGTTGATCATGAGCTATGGGTCTTCATTTTAGTAGAAATGGTAAGCTTTATAGTATTGGTAATTCTATCATAGGATGCTGACATAAACATACACACATATGGACAACAGGGGGGATCACCAGTTCACATGTGTCATGTCTTTAGCACTTGGAAGGAAATTGGAGCACCTGACCAAAAAAACATGTGCAGGGAATATTTTCAACCTCCCAGTTGACAAGTGATGTGGAAAACCAAGCAGTGTGACGCAGCAATGATAAATGTGTGGTTTCAGTAGCACAAGTGCATACTTGGCAGCTCAACAGGTAGCACATTCAACTTTTATGCAGAAAGCTGTGGGTTCTATTCCCACACCAGGTAACTGGATTCATTTTTACAAAATTGACACTGCAGTGCTGTGCAGCATAATGGTGGTGCTTTACTCCTAAGTATGCCATACCTCAGATTAGACATAAAACTAAGGCCCCCATCTACCTGATTTGGTGGAAGAACAGGAGGGTATAAAAGATCCCACTGCACTTATCAAAAAAGAGCACCTTTGGCCAAATATCCCACCTCAGTATTAATACGACCCAGGTTTTCCCCTGAAAAGGGGGCATCAGCCTAGTGAGACTAACCCAATCAGCAAAGTGTAAATAAAAATAAAAGTCTTGTAGTCTTTAAAGCTTTGCCACAATCAAAAGATTTAAAGACTACAAAAGCAGCTAACACCAAGCCTCACCTAAACTCACATATTTTAGCCCTATCAATTACTTCTTATATTGTTTGATTTATCAGTTCTAGGAGTGAATTTGTTTAAAAAAAAATCAATATATATATAATAATTAACCACTTACAGTTGATTCTCAGAAGGTCTGTCTACATAATACTGACTTTTTTTTTGGCTAGTTTTGCTCTTTGTACTTAAAAGCCAGTTCCTCCTAACTAGATCCACATTTATTCATTTTCATGAAACTTTCAAAGTAACTACTGCATTTTGCATTTTAATGAAAAAAGGTTTAATGTAATATTTTACCTCAATATATACAAATAATGAAAATATTACTTTTATATAGAAACACATACTCCTCTTAGGTCTGAAATTATACTATTATATATTTATGCTTTTAAAATATTTGGTTATTTTACTCCGAAGAAAACTGAAAGCTGCACATTTTGCTTTCAGCTGACTGTTTTGTACAAGCCGCGCTCTCTTAATTTATAAAGGCCATTCTGTTATGAATTCCATCCTAACTTCAAATGACAATATCTCACTGCTGTTAAAACATATTCTTACGAAATTTTCAGGAAAATACTCCTTGATTACCCCATTTTCATTTTGTCTTGCCCAGCCTAATAGCTTTTAGGGGAAGTAGACAACAGAATTCCAAGTATGCATGCCTATCAGAAAATGACTGGAAATATGACTTTTCCCCTACAAAACACAATTATTTTAGTTTTCATTTCATAACAACACACTTATAGTATAATTCAAACACATAGTGAATTTTTCAGATTGAAAAATGTAAAATACACATTTTTGGAAACAAATGTCAAAATCAGAAAATCTAAATGTCTACACAAGATTACTGGTGGTACCTATCAATAAAGGAGAATTTCACTGTAACAAAGCACATTTATCTTAATAATATAAGTTGACAGTCAGATATGAAATGCATTTAGCTGATGGTTCTAGCTATAAAGAAACCAAAAGTATTTCCGGAAAAATAAAAACAACTACTTCTACTGTAATGAAAAATCACTAATAAGTATTTTAGGCCAGTGCTGTTCTTAGCAAAATAAGTAAAAGTTCACCAAAGCACTCATAATGAAAACTGAGTATAATGCAAAATATCAGACTATAGCAACAGCAGCACATGAACTAAAACCATAGCAAGTGCATTTCAAAGGCTTTATCTTTGTATCCTTTGAGGTTTCATTATAAACCCTTCAAGTAATACCATCAGCATAATTAGCTACAAAACACATCTAAGACTACAATTCAAACCTCAATGTTTTCAGTATCACACACCTCTAAATTTGACTCCTCAGCTTTAGCCAGTTGAAAACATGGCATTGTGGCCATGGTATGCTACCACTAAATATATATATATATATATATATCTAAGGATTCACTCTCTATAGTCAACTTACCATTTCATCAACTTGCAGATCATTGAGACTACATTGTTGAAAACTTAAAATAACAAATTCCCACAACATTGTATTTTACATCCAGGAAATGAACCACTAAGCCACCAACAATTAAAATAGAAATGGAAGCAAATTAAACCCACCAAAGTGGGGGGCTTTGCACCCCACACTTCCTATGTGGGGGGCTGCACACCCCATACCCCCCTAACTAAATATACCAACTCCAAGATTTCACTACAGAGAAGAAAACTGCAAAGTTTACCATGGTTGCCGAGTGGTTAGTTTCCTGGAGAAGAAATAGGATGTTCCAGGAGTTCATTATTTTAAGTTTTCAACAATATGGTCTTAATGATCTGCAAGTCAATGAAATGGTAAGTCAAGTATATGAAGTGAATCTATATATCTATCTATATATATAAAATATATATATATATATATATATATATATATATTTTTTCTGATATAAAAGATGTATTTAGGCCATTATTGCATACCCACAATGAAAGACAAGTTTAATGTAAAATTTCAGAGTCTGGCATTAAAGGCACATGAACTAAAGCCATTATGGCCTACCTTTGAAAGGCTATATCTCTATTCCATTTGGTATGTCATTATGAAACTTTTAAGTAATAACAACATGGAATTTTGCTACTAAATATACATAAGACAGTAGTTCTAACCTTAGACCTTCCAGTACAGAATATATTTGAATCTGACCCACAGTTTTAACCAGCTGAAAGCATGTCACTAAAGCCACAACATGTTGGAACTGAAAGAAATATATATACTTTTCCTGGTGAAATATAGATGATGTTTACTGATATAATGACAACTCAGTAAATAAGTATGGTAAGGGTATTAATGCACCTAGAATATAGATCAGATGTTCACCACAGCAACTACAATGAAAACCAAGCATAATGGAACATTTCAGACTGTAGCAATAAAATAACTAAAACTAAAGTCAGTGAGATCTCTTATGAAAGGCTATATCTATGTCCTCATTATAGACTTTACTAAACAACTTTCAGACAATAACAGGGATATTCAATGAGAAAGCATAACTAATACTGCAATTTATAACTTGAGAGCATCCAGTGCATCACACTACTGAATATGACTCCACAGATATAGTCACTTGAAAGCATGGCATTAGAGACACGACATTTTACAACTTAAAAAATATATATTTCTTTCTTTCTTGTGAAACATTTAGGAGTTTTACTTCTGACGTAGTAAGAATTCAGTTCACATATAGTCTGCACATTAGTTTTATCTCAGCCTTTTATACAGTGGTCAAATAGCCTCCAGATGGGAGCCAAACATAGTCCCACACTGTGAAAACAAAATACTCTGAAATGCTAGATTTACTACCTGTGTATAACAGGCCATATTTCAGTTCCCCCAAGCAATTCACAATAAAACATTTCTGAGAACTCTATTAAAATACTTCTGTACAAAACACATACATCCTGAGCAGTGGAATTTGTCCATTTTGAGAGGCTACACTAATCCTGAATGTGAAATAATCCCATAACTACTATCAAAATATTGACCCGAACAAACTACACAATAATCATATGAAAAATAATCATATAAATGTCATTTGTCTTCATACATAACCTGCTCCTAAAAATGGTATCCACATTCTCTTTGCTTCTAGTGACTCAACATAATGGCTACAGTAACATATTTTCCTGTTGTTAGACACACACACTGCCTCCAACAAGGTATATCACTTTTATTCAAGGGTGATCATAAACAACCACATGTTCTCATTTATAGTATGCCTCCTCCTCCCCTACTCTAAAAAAAGCATTCACCTCTCGTGAACAACTCTAGTGTTTGTGAGGAAGGTGAAAGAAAGACCGCATTAATATTTTTCAGTTTCTTGCATTTGGACGCTTATATAGCCTCCCAAACTAGCCATATCAATAACTTTTTGCATAAATAATGTAATTTCCCTTTGATTTCATATATTGCCTGCCACCTCAAGACAAGACAGGCACTTTCAGTATACATTTATGATGTCTGACTGTGAAGAAGGTCAAAGGTATAGTGGCCTCAGTAATAAATTTTGACTTGCATTTTATTCACACATGCAGTGTCAGTAGGATAGCCAAATCACCCAACTGCATTGTGATTTCAAACATTCCCTTTGTTTTACACATAAGCTGCCTCTCTCTCTCTCTCCCCCCACAAAACAGCAGCTATCCACTGCTGTTAGATTGTAAAGACAATGAGAGGAATATCATCACAGTAATACATTTCAACTTGTAGCTCTCAGACACTATACACTATCCCCAAACCCCACCAATCTACATCAAAACCCTAACTGTCCTTTATATTCAACCACATACTATCTCCCTACAAACAGACAGACATGTCTGGCAATTAAATCTTAGGTTGTTACTATATGGCACGACTCCCTCACATCAACTGTCATAAAAAAGTAGGTACAAATATGTGGATTGTGCTGTGAGCAGTGATTTCTTACCATTGCTCACAGAGCTACCTGGTTTCCTGCCAGGAAAAGTGAAAGAATAAACAATCACTGTAATGTACTGCACTTGGAGATTTCAGATACTATTTCCTGTCTCCATCTCCACTAAACCATGCCAGTTATGAAGTAAACAGATTCAGCCTACTATTTGTGTTCTTGTATCTACTGCTTCCCTTTCCTGCCCCCAGACAGATGGCCACTTCTGGGGATCACCTATGGTCATCAAAAGTGTCAAAATATCCACAGTAATCATAGCTATCAACCTCTTAGTACACAATTCAAGGAGAAAGAAATAATAGGGGGACAAAAGCCTAAAATCAGGGATAAATTTTAAATACTGCTGTTATATACTTAAAAAGCTGTTAGAATAGGTCTGACATTATCATGCATTTTTGAAGGATATGTAGTCTGAAACATAAATTTCTGTCAATTATTTGCCAAAATATTACAATGTTTCCAAGGAACAAACCAAAAATCTGAGGTAAAAATCAGGGATATTTTATGAAGTCAAGGACTGTTGTAGGGGTTACTGTGCTGCTATGGGGAATCATGTTGATTTAGGAAAAAGTAAAAAAAAAATGCTTTATTATAGGAAGTGTCTACTGCTACCACTGCCCAAAGTTCTAGCTGTTTACCTCCTAGAAATTAATATAAAATACATACCTCCCAGAGAAATCCATCCCTGAAGATCTGCACATATTCAGTTCCCAGTAGTCTGAAGTCATATAACTAGAGATTATAGATTGTCAGTAAAAGCACTGTGATCAGCTGTCCTTAGCACTCGATCACAGATGCTTACACTGCATAATAATAGGACATGTCCTATTACTATGCTTGTGGGGTACTGGTGAGACATTATGCTAATAAATAGCATGCCCTCTCTCTCTTTGTGTTTGTCTTTCTCTCTCTCTCTTTCTCTCTCATCTCTGGATGAGTCCAGCTGTGCTGACTGGCTAAGTACTTCTAAACTGCATGGTCAGGAAACAAGTTTACTTTCTGACATTGCAGAACAAACTTTTTTTGTTAATGAGACCAGGCACAAATAGATATTTAAAACAGGAGAGCATGCACTCCCCTGCCTATCGTTCTAGTGTTCATGCTCCCTCACACTTATATTTTGCATTCTGCTGCTCCAAGCAGTGCAGTTGTGATTCTCAGAATTTCAGTAGCTTCACTGAGAGTAAGTGCTGCCCTGTACAGTAAAAAAATTCAAGCATTCCTTAAGATGCTTTCAATTTCTCAGGTTAGCATATCCAAAGTGAGAGCAAAGGATTCCCAATAAAGGTATGTGAGTTTAAGGCCTGTGGGCCCAAACTATTTTGGGATTGGGGCTGGTGCAATGGTTAAGATGTCTGCCTCATAGATACATGATATAAGAATTTGATTCTCACCTCTGAAAGGGAAATTGGCAAGGCTTAAAATGGTCCACAAGGGCAACTAGCCTAGTACTTATTATGAACCATCATCAGAGAAAGGTAAAGAGTTTTCTCCACAGCATGTAAGATCATTTTATATTCCCACTGCCTACAAATAATAAAATCAAGTTACAGCTTTTAAGTACTTGAAAATGCAAACCCTTTCATGAGCCAAGGTAATCATCTCTTCTTCCCAAGAGTCAGTCTTCCTGAACCCATTAGCAGCACTATAACTACACTCAGTGCTATTTCAGTACAAAATCCTTTGTAATATTTTGCACATAGTGCCGATAATGGCTGCATTGCAGCTAGTCATCATATATCTATATCACAACTTGATCATGCTTAGTAAGTTAACATGGTTCAGAATGTCCTAATCAGAACTGTCTTTCATAATTATACTCATTTAGCCCCTTATTCATTATTAATTTGTTTACTTCTGTAAACAATATTGGCGTCTGTTACTGTCATGAACACTGCATCTACAAAATTAATTTGTTACATATTTCTGTATTTATGTATTCAGTGTTTGTACATTTTGTCTGGGGTCTGGCTGAAAAGGGTCACTTAACCAGCTCACTTATCCAGCTAACACATGTGAAATGAATTAAGTAGCATCCTAATATGTCTATCCATATATATAAATATATGTATATATATATATATATATATATATATATATATATATATATATATATATATATATATATATATATTTTTTTTTTTTTTAAGTAGAAGTATGTAGGTCATACACTTGCTGGTTTCCCCCCACTCCAACTCTGCCTAAGGTGTGGTGGTTAGCTATGGGCAGCCATTTTGTATATGCAATAAGGATAAAGAATTTTGGAAATAAGTTACATATTTTAGAAAAACATGCAGTTTGTACATCAATATCACAGTGGAACTTATTTCTGGTTAACACTAACCAGTGGAAATAAATTCAACCTTCAAATACCTTATGCATTTCCTAATTTCATCCATCACTCTATATGCACACACACAGTCAGTCATACATGCACCTCTCTCTCTCTCTCTCTCTCTCTCACATCCCACACACACAATTTTATATGTATATATATATATATATATATATATATATATATATATATATATATATATATACAGATAGATAGATAAATAAATATAGATATATATATATATATATATATATATATATATATATAGGTGCACATGGCTGTATTTAAGTAACCTATTTATACCTGTAGTGAGGAGCCATGCATACAGCATTTTGCTTATCCTTGCATATTTAGAACCATTTTAACTTACAGAGAAAACAAAAAAACTTACTATACAATTCTGGCCTTATGGTCTGCACTTATGATGCCTACAGTGTTAGCTGGTTCTCCCCTCCACCTCTGAAGGTTGTCATACCTGTTCTAATACTGCTGCCTAGATTGGAGGATCTCTCTCTCTCTATGGGATGAAAGCTAATCCCTCAAATTCCTGCCAGATAGCTACCTTCTACCACTCAGAGCCAGCTTTAGTCTTCTCCGGCTTATGTAGGTATGACTCCGGCAACAGATAAAGGAGGATCTTGGTCTCTTTTTCAGACTAACTTGGGGCTTAACCCTGGGCTTTTACAGATGTCACCTTATGAATTTCCAGTAAAACATTGAAGCATTTAAGTGCAAGACACACCCTCTGAGTTGTGACGTCAGCATGGCCAACCCATGCAGCCATATTGGGGTGGTACCAATGAAACTGATAAAACTGATAAGGTTGCTTTAACAAGTGGCCTAAAGCAGTCACACAGACTGTCACAAGTTTTTTTTGTTTTTTTTGTCAGTGCTATTTCTTCATTTGCAATATAAATGGAAAAATTTCAGCAGTGTAACACCTGTTTTAGAATGGTGGCATTTCTATGCACATGAATCTACTCAAAAGGCAGTCAGAATTTCCTTTTTGGCTAAGCTAAGCAATTGTGATAGCATATCCTAAAGATTTATAATGTAACCAGTCATTCTTAATGACACTGAAGTAGTTCATTAATAAACTTTAGCATTTTGGGTCCTCTTCCACGTAAGTTTGTTAATATAGTACATACATATTCCACAAACTAGGTAAACCACAAAACGACACACCATTAAACAAGCGAAATGACACTAGGAGAGCCGACAACTAAAAATAACAAAAAGTATTTAATGAAAGTTAGCACTTTCAGCGAAGGTAATACTCCGCCTTCTTCAGACAAACAAGAGTAATTAATCCCCAAAACACTTATAAGTGTTTAGTAGCAATCAAATAACCAATCAAATAAATATGCATTTAAGCTACAATTTCCATGGCAACCCTAAAGAGATGTATTAGTTAAATAACACAAAAACTAACAGTCTAGTTAAAACTTATGACAATACATTCCTACTAAAACAACCACTAGACATACAGACTAATAAAAAATGATTTATGTAAGTCACTACTAAATTAATTAAATTGATTAAATATGTCAAGAGGGAATAGTAAAGAATGTTAAAATTCGAATAAAATATATAATACATTAAATAATGCATCATGTAAAAAATTAAATTCACAAACTAGCAAGAAAAGCTTCAACGTATCAATTATATTGCATTGACAAAAAATTACTACTATAATGTTAATAATTACCATAAATATGTATCAAATCTAATAGATGCTTGTCATCTATTTGTACAGAGGCACCTCAAAACGCATTTGATAATTAAACTAACGTTAATATCAAAAAAATGAATAAATATAAATATAATAAATATTATCATCTTTTTAAAGAAAGCCACCTCAACACACATTTGATAGATAAACTATCATTAATACCCTGAAAAATGTGTGCCCTAGTTCTTATCTGCCACATGAGTTCATCTATCTCCAATTGTAACTGCCAAGCTCCACCTCGGATGTCAACTTCCCTATGTTGTAGAATTACAAATTTGAACTCGTGTCCATCATGCTCAACACAATGCTTAGCCAGAGCATTGTTGACATCTTTTTTGATAATAGCATATTGATGCTCATAAATTCTTTGTTTTATTCTATGTTCAGTTTTTCCAATATAGAAGGCGTTACAGAGGTTACACAATGCGGCATATGTGACACTCTTAGTTTCACAATTGTAATAACTGGTAACCTTGTATATTTTGTTATTAATAGAAATTTTGTTACCCACCTTAATATGCTTACATTGAGCACAGAAGCCGCATTTAAACATGCCAGGAACCCTGTTAGAGCTTGACTTCTTTCTCTTTTCTAACATCCATTTTAAATTTTGACCTCTCCTATAGGTAATTTTTGGATCCCTTCCCAATATTTTAGACAAAGTTTCATCATTTCTGATGGTATCCCAATTCTTATTCAAAACCTCCTTAATTAGCTGGTAATCAAAGGAGTATGTACATAAAAAACTAGTATAATACCCTTTATTACTAACATTTCTGACTGAGCCTGAATCGTGTCCTCCTAGTCCACAATCTTCTGGAACTTATTGACTCTAAGCTGTATAAATGTAGAAAATTACAGCTCGAAGTTTCTTACTTGGAGGAATGCATACATAACAAGATCATTCCAAAGGGTCTACGCCAATGGCGTTTTCCAGCTGGCTTGACTGGTAACTCGCCCTTTTATACTGAACTTGTTGCACTCTTTGATAGACAAGTGCATGAATTTTTACAATCACTTATCAACTATTACACCAAAGACATTACTATTTTAAAGTCTGAGTTGGAGGTGCTCGAGCATGGGATTAAATCAGATAAAGATTTTTTAAGATACAAATATGAATATTGCAGAATATACACTAGCATAGAGGCTACCATGAATAAGCTTCTTGTTACTAAAAAGAAGAAAATATCTAGGGATATCAATGATTATGTAAATAATCAAGCACACCCTAAGCCTCCAACTAGTGCCCAAACAAGTGTTAATGATAATTCTAACAACCAACAAGGGAATGATTTTGTTGAAAATTCTAACTCTCTTCATATCAATGGTAATTCTTTAAATGAACAAAGGCAACCTTTAAGGAGGAGTCCAAGGTTTATCAATAACAATAATAATAACAATAATGGGAACAACGGTTGTCATAATGACCCTCATAACGATGGACAAAACAATTTGGCTGATAATATGCAAGGTACAGACGCTCAGAATCAACAGGTTTTTCGGCCGGTCACGAACGGCCAGAGGAACAAGCGTCAGTCAACCTTTCAGCAGAACACCTCAAGGAACAGGAGAAGAACACGCAGGAGATAGTCCATAATCAAGACTTTGGTATTAAACCCCGTTTATATAAGAGTAATGATGGTGAATTTGTAATATGTAATTATACATCTCTGGACATTCAACAAGACATGGTTGATTTTTTATCAAAGGATTTAACCTTTGTCCCTGGAAGAAGTATGGATATTGTTAAAACAATTATTGATTTAAAAATTTTTGTCCGGAAGCTTAATCTTGATTTATTAATGGGGAATAATTCCAGTACAGTCAAAACCTTACAGGTTTCTAGTTTATTTAATCCACCTCTCCATCCTGGTTTGAATACTCTTGAAAAGATGTGCGAAGTTGATTTATGGGCTATCAAAAATCAAGTAATATATAAGCACCATAAGTCTAAATGTAATATATCAACTTTAGAGCATGATTTTGTTAACTTGCTGAAAGATTGCAATATTAGGGTAATGAAGCCGGATAAGGGGGGTGGCTTGGTATTCATGGACCATTGTGTCTACGTTGATTACATGTCCAAGCATCTTAATACCTCCTGTTATATCCAGGTCACTTTGAATGAAGTTAACGTGGCACACAAGAGAATTAAAGGAATGTTGGATGACCTGTTTTTAGAAGGTTCAATTGATACTGACATGTATCAGTATTTGTCTATGATCGCCCCCAGAACACCTGCTCTGTTTGGTTCTCCTAAATTGCATAAAGCAATAATTGCCCCCCCCCTTTTAGACCTATAGTTGACGGGAGAGGGTCAATCACTTACGCATGCGCTAAATTTATTGATAGTGTGTTAAAACCATTTATCGAAAGCGAGCCGCAGATCTGCAAGGATTCATGGAGCTTTCTGGATAATTTAAACAAACTGGAATACTCAGCTGAAGTACTTTTCTTGACAATAGATGTCAAAGATTTGTACACAGTAATACCCCAGGTAACAGGAATGAATTGGGTTAGAGAATTTATGTATTCAAAAAAGGCTAGTGATAGTACTATCTACCTAATTGAGACATTATTAGAAATCGTGCTGACCAACAACTTCATGGTGTTTGAGGGACAATTTTATCTACAAAAATCAGGGGTCGCAATGGGCTCTCCTTGTGGGGGTTGCTTTGGCAATGCCGTTATGGCATATTGGGAAACCAACATGCTGTTTACGGATGAGTTGTTTCAAAAACATGTCACCTGGTACACAAGGTACCAGGACGACATTTTTTTGTATTTGGAAAGGGGATAAGTCGCTTATTCCTGTATTCATTACTAAGATTACACGGTTTATCGAATTTTTGGAATTTACCTATAATGTAGGGGAAACCGAAATCAATTATCTTGACATCCTCTTGATTAATGATAGGATGAATGGCAGATTCAAGAGTTTAATCTACAGAAAACCTACGTATTCAAATACCTTTTTACATTTCACAAGCAATCACCCGTATCATCAGAAAAAAGCAGTGGTAAAAGGACAAATTGTGAGGGCAGCCCGAATGATCACAGACGCATGTGACTTTGATTCAGAATGTGACCGGTTAAAAAGAATGTTTATTCAGAGAGGGTACCCTAATAGTTTGATCACCAGTATTATCAGTGAGGTCACTTCCAAACACATTGGAGGTTATTTTACCCCCTTATTAAGAAATTACATTCATCTGGTTAATGAAGTTCCAGAAGATTGTGGACTAGGAGGACACGATTCAGGCTCAATCAGAAATGTTAGTAATAAAGGGTATTATACTAGTTTTTTATGTACATACTCCTTTGATTACCAGCTAATTAAGGAGGTTTTGAATAAGAATTGGGATACCATCAGAAATGATGAAACTTTGTCTAAAATATTGGGAAGGGATCCAAAAATGACCTATAGGAGAGGTCAAAATTTAAAATGGATGTTAGAAAAGAGAAAGAAGTCAAGCTCTAACAGAATTCCTGGCATGTTTAAATGCGGCTTCTGTGCTCAATGTAAGCATATTAAGGTGGGTAACAAAATTTCTATTAATAACAAAATATACAAGGTTACCAGTTATTACAATTGTGAAACTAAGAGTGTCACATATGCCGCATTGTGTAACCTCTGTAACGCCTTCTATATTGGAAAAACTGAACATAGAATAAAACAAAGAATTTATGAGCATCAATATGCTATTATCAAAAAAGATGTCAACAATGCTCTGGCTAAGCATTGTGTTGAGCATGATGGACACGAGTTCAAATTTGTAATTCTACAACATAGGGAAGTTGACATCCGAGGTGGAGCTTGGCAGTTACAATTGGAGATAGATGAACTCATGTGGCAGATAAGAACTAGGGCACACATTTTTCCAGGTATTAATGATAGTTTATCTATCAAATGTGTGTTGAGGTGGCTTTCTTTAAAAAGATGATAAGTATTTATTATATTTATATTTATTCATTTTTTTGATATTAACGTTAGTTTAATTATCAAATGCGTTTCGAGGTGCCTCTGTACAAATAGATGACAAGCATCTATTAGATTTGATACATATTTATGGTAATTATTAACATTATAGTAGTAATTTTTTATCAATGCAATATAATTGATACGTTGAAGCTTTTCTTGCTAGTTTGTGAATTTAATTTTTTACATGATGCATTATTTAATGTATTATATATTTTATTCGAATTTTAACATTCTTTACTATTTCCCTCTTGACATATTTAATCAATTTAATTAATTTAGTAGTGACATACATAAATTATTTTTATTAGTCTGTATGTCTAGTGGTTGTTTTAGTAGGAATGTATTGTCATAAGTTTTAATTAGACTGTTAGTTTTTGTGTTATTTAACTAATACATCTCTTTAAGGTTGCCATGGAAAATTGTAGCTTAAATGCATATTTATTTGATTGGTTATTTGATTGCTACTAAACACTTATAAGTGTTTTTGGGATTAATTACTCTTGTTTGTCTGAAGAAGGCGGAGTATTACCTTCGCTGAAAGCGCTAACTTTCATTAAATACTTTTTGTTATTTTTAGTTGTCGGCTCTCATAGTGTCATTTCGCTTGTTTAATAGTACATACATATCCCAAACATATGGCATAGGTTACTGTTAAGAACTGCCATAAGCTACAAGCTTACATGCATTCCTATATTCGATGCTATTCAGCCAGCTTGCCCACAACACCCATGAGAAGCCAAAGTCATTTTACACCCATTGAAATGGATACACAGTTGTGCAATGGTGAGATTCAGAGAGCTCACCTCAGCTGAGCTTCATTTGCATAGAAACTTAGTAAATCAGCATCAGTTTATACCAATAGGTTTAAATCCACCATATTTAACTGCAATGAGCCTTGTTTGTTACTGACAGTCTGTGGAAAGTGTTAATAAATTAAAAGGTGCTATTAATAGAGTCAATACTTGTAAATACTTGTAAATAATTAGACAACCACCAAGACTGGTTCAATTCATTAAGATTAAGTTGCCAAACATATAAATTTACAAGTAATGTATGGCCTATATGACTTTTTTTACATTGCCAAAAATGAAACAAGTAGGGATGTGTAAGGTACCATTTTGGGCAGCTGTATACATGTATTTTGGTACTTCTAGCATTTACTTTCATTTGCAGCAGCAAAAAAATTAATTAGCAGGTTTATGGTAGCACTCGTTTTATAAGTTCTTGTTGCAAAGAGTTAATGAGAACAATTAAAATAGCACTCAATACATTTGTGCAAAATGTACTATTAAACTGGTGCAGTGCAGGTGCTGTGGATGAGTGCAGCACAACTGATGGGAGCCTTTCCACAATGTAACTATTAACACCTGATGAGGAGTTCCTTCTATCCTTAAGGGGTATTAATGATGATGCAGATAATGATGCCACAGAAATAATCAGAGGAGGCGTGGACACCAGTGTTTTCAGACCACTTCAGCAGCCACAGTGTGTTAGTCAAGAAAGTTAGTGCATAGGTGATGGCAATACTTTATGTTACCATATACTGCCAGGATAGCTGTGTGCACATATTGCACAGGGACTCTTAGGCCAGTGTATATAGCCCAGGGCCAGTCTTAGGCCAACTGGACCTATTTGGGTCAATATGGTCCCACTCCCTCATAGTATCCCATACTTTTCAACTGTACAGATTTTGCTGAATGTCAAGATTTGTGCCTCATATTTTTGGTCTGCTCCTCATTAAGTTTCAGACTTCATATCCTTCAGAAAAATGCAGCTAACTCCAATCCTGCTGTTCTAGCAGCTTTCTAAGTTTATAAGAGCAGCATTTAAAATATGTCCCTATTTTGGACCTTTGTCCCTCATTATTTTATGCTATGCCCAGATTTATTGCACTAAGAGGTTGAGAGGTTTGCCACCATTGCATTATGACAGGATCATCATGTGGTCCAGAAATTTGCTTGAGAGACACTGCAGCACAGTGCAAGGCATTTTCCTACTGGTAATCTTGCTCCAGTAGTCATTACAAGTCTAGTTAGTGGAACAATTACAAGCCTTGTTAGCGATGTATTTATAAGTCTTGTTAGTGGAGTAGTTACAACTCTTGTTGGAGTAATTACAAGTCTTGTTAGCAGTGTGTAGTTACAAATCTTGTTGGTGGAGCAATTATAAGTCTAGTCAGTAGTGTAATTACAAGTCTTGTTAATGGAGCAAATATTTCCCATCATGCATTGTGCTAGCGGCTAGCCCAGTATTAATAGTTACTGCAGCCTTACATTTTTTGTGTAGTTCAATGTGTTAGCTGCTCATTCTCCGACAGTGGTAGGCTGCTATAGTTCAGGGCTCAATAGAGTTTGCAACCCAAAACTGGTGTAATTATCTAATTAACCATTTGGTTTTGTGTAACAGTCTAGTTACTGTCTCAGAAGACAATAAGACCAGTCTTAATATGAAGACTGACTGTGCAGGAAATAAGTTACATATCCAAAAAGAGCAGAATACTAATGCAAAATAGAGAAAAAGTGTGGAAAGAACGTCAAAAATATAAAACACCACAATATCTCAAAAACATCAGAATGCTCTGCAACAGTACTAATAAGCAAATAAATGAAGAAAAACAACTTAATTATAACTGCATTCAGAACAACAGTAAACACACCCATAAAAATTCTAGTCAGCCATTAAAGAAATCATACACCACAGCCAAAAATTCAACCCCAACCCCTCTCAATAACTCACCATATGAAACTGCAATAGAATTTAACTCTTATTTCATAGATAGTATAACATCCCTAAGCAAGATTTCCCCATCATCTAATCACAACCCTGCTTAGCAGCACATCTCACCACATCCACTTTTACCTTCAAACCTGTGCCCACATACTTTATAAAGCAACTCTTAAGCAGACTTAAACCATGCTGTACTTCAACTGATGACCTTCCAAGTTATTACCTTAAAATGCCAGTCAATAGCATTACCTGTCCTAAGTTCTTATAAATATTTCAATACAGGAGTTCCTATGTCCTCTCTCTCTGGAAAAAATCAAACATTATTGTTTTGTACAAAGGAGAAAATTCAACAGACATCACTAACTTTAGACCAAAGGTAATCTCATTCCCCCTCTCCAAACTACTTGAAAAATGCATTCCAAAACAACTGCTAAACTATCTCCTGCAGAAAGAATTTATATCTACCACACAACACAGCTTCAGTCCCTCCCATAATGCTAACACTGCCTTTCTAGCCCATATAAATACTATCAATAAAGTTAGAGATAACAGCAAACTAGTCTCCTCCTTATTTCTAGACTTGTCTAAAGCCTTCAATATAGTTTGTCACAGCAAACTTTTACTTCAAATGTCCTCACTAGGTCTATCTCAGCCTACCCTTCTATGGTTCAAAAGCTACTTGTCTAGTAGGTATCAGTCAGTAAAATGGCTGTTCACCCTCTCTCCATACCCCCTCCAACAGTGAACAGTGTGCCACAAGGCTCTATCCCTGGTCCCCTCCTCTTTAGCAGTCTTGCCAACACCCTCCATGCATTCATACAACGAATCTCCCTAATACAATATGCAGATGACAACCAAACTCATATGCACATCAGGCAACCAGGAACATCCATCCATCCACCCACCCATCCATCCATCCATCCATACATCCATACATCCATCCACAACGCCCTTTTCCTATTTTTGCACATGGGTTGGGGTGTCACTTCAACAGTGACAATTATCTAAAGTCAGGGTTTACAGGAAGCTTTAACAGCCACTGAAACGTGGCATTGTAACTCACAACTCATGCTCACCCCCCCCCAAAAAAAAACTTCTTTATACCCCCAATCCCTTCTCATGAAAAAACAAAACTTAAAATACTATCTCTTTATAATACAATCATTTAAGTCACTTTTCATGGTAAATTATTAGTGATGATAGTAGATAATAATCTTAAATTTGACCTGCATATACAAAATTACATAAAAATCACCAAAATCTAGGGATGCTTTATAGAGCAAAATCTTTCTCACCAAAGCAACTAAAAGTACACTTGATGCTAATTAACTCCTCCCCCTCACTACTTTATGGTGCTTCTATCCTTACTAATCTCCAGGCATCACAAAAAGCAAAACTTCAGCAATGCTATAACAAACTTGCTAAATTTGCAGCAAATACCCGTTTCGGAACCCAACACTGTATGTCACTAAAAAGTCTAAACTGGTTAGAACTACCCCAACAACTAACATGTACACAGCTTCTTACTCCAATAAAATTATCTGGCATCCATCTGCTTGTTCAGCATTAAATAGCATTCTACACAACCATGTTTCCAGTTAGTCATTACAATCCAATGACCAAAAACTTCTCTCTGTATACAAACCTATCAAACCTACTGGGCATGGTCTGTACGCATAGCATGTAACTAAAGACTGGAATACCTTATCTATATCCATGAGGTCAGTACCATCCTCCAATCGTTAAAACCATTCTGAAATACTTCCTAGCCAAAATCTGTCTCTGTTCTTGCTCAACCTCAGGATAAGCTATACCCCTAAATATGAACATATATCTATTTACCCCTTATACTTCCCTCCTTTCTTTACTCACTTCCTAACTTCAATCAGTTTCTCCCCTCAGATTCTATCTAATTATGCCACAACCCTGTTTTTTTTTTCCCTCACTCCACAGTGCATTTCCTGTTTGCATTATACTGACTTATCTTTAGTTTCTCTAAACTGGCTAAAATTTCTCTAAATATTAAATTATTGTCATATAAGTGTTTATCTAGTTTTAACCAAATTTTTCACATTTTCTAATGTTGTATAATCATTTAAACTGTAGGTGTTTTCTATTATTTTTGCAACTTGTAAATTTTCTGTTCTTAAAATGTTTTTTGTAATGCTTTGGAACTTTTCTCCCTAGGCCTCCTCTGAAAATGGGCACCTACCCAGTCTGACTTTCCCATTAATCACATGTCAGTAAATAGATAAAATAAATAAATTTAGAAAAACATGCAGTTCACACACCAATATCACTGCTTCTTCTGTTTTTCTTAGAGAGTTGGGGTTTAGGATAACTGTTAGTCTCAGTATGAAAACAAGCACTAGTAAGCAAAAATAAAAATAATAATAATAATAATAATTATTATGGATACTGTGATGGGAAGTAATTTCTGATCACAAAGACTTGTGACAAAACAGAATGCCAGAAATGCTTGAGGTAATCAGAAATGGGAGCAAAACAATACCAGGGAACTAAACACGAGGTGCGCGTGTCAAGTGGCTGTTTGCAGAAGTGGCCTGAAAAATGATTTCCTTGGCTGAAGTTGTTAAAACAGTAACAAACAGTTCGACTTACAGAGGTTTTGCAGGGGTATCACAGGTTTAGAGTCAAATACATAGTAACGCAGCAAGCAGAAAGTTAAATCTAGGAAACAGCTGGACTAGATTGGGGAGGTGTTTTTGGGGAAAGTATATTACAGAAAGCTGAGCAAACTGTATGAGTTTTATATGCTCTACCCACAACTATGTGAGTTTCCTTAAGTCATTCTGATTCTTTCCTATCTGCCAAAACATGATTCTTAGTGACGGCTCCAAATTACCCTACATGTAATCCTCACTGTTGCCCTTATGACCTGTGATATGGCTAGAAAAAATATGCTTGTATTAGTCCACTTACCTAGCTTAACAATTAATTAAATAAATAAGTCTAAACTTTCAGAAATAGTTGTAAGTGGGGTAGTCTGTGAGCAATGTCACTTCTAAGGAGAAAACTAAGATTATTATTACAATCACTGTTGAGCATTCTGAGTTCAACAGTTTTGTGTGGTTTTGTGAAAACACATTAACTGTACCAAGGTATGAGAATCAGCTGGATAAGGAACTCCAACCATTCAGAGCAAATGCAAGAGATGATTGAAAACCCATGAAGGAAGAAAGGGTTAATATGACAATGTATAATGGAGATTAGAAATTCTTCATGTTCTTTTTGGGCCTCCATTCTTCCCACATCCGTTAAGCACAGCCCCGCTGACTGATCATGGGAGACAAGAGCTGAGGACAGTTATGAGTGATAATTTACCAGTTTTCATGTTTCAAAATGAGCCTGCTTCCTATTAGCACAGTCTGCTTGCTGCTGTCTGCAACACCTCCCAAAGACGCTAGAGTGTGCAAATTAGTTAACTTACAAAACATTTATTTATTTATTTAAAGTTTGTTTAGCACTGATCTATTTTCATGCACATCATGTTGGACATACATACAACAAGAAAAAAAATGAGATCCTGTGGAGTTATTAGAAATATTTTGGAAATTTTGTGAAAATCTGTATAAAGCAGAAAAATGCAGAAATCAAGAAAAAAGTAAAAAGGGAATAGAGGTAGAGGAGGCTCACGTATTAACCGTTAGGATAGCAGGAAAGGAGATAAAAAATGGTGAAGTATAACCAATCTACAGGAATGTCTCCAGGAATAGATGATATTCCTGTGGAAGTTTGGAAGCTAGGAGGGAAGAAAGTGATAAAGATCTAGAAGGTTTGTTTAACAGTAGTTTAACGGGAAGAGAAGTGTCAACATCCTGGAAGAAAGCTGTGATGGTTGTAATACCTAAAGATGGCAAAGACCCATCAGATCCAGCTTCACATAGGCCCATTTTGATTCTAAACCATAATTATAAAGTGTTTATGTCTATAATAGCTAAAAGAATGGCATGGTGTTGCCAAACTCGATAGATATGGCTCAGTGGTTTTGTGGAGGGTAAGCAAACATTTGACAATATTACCAGAACAATGATGATTCAGATGAAAGCAGAATGTAAGAAAATACCACTGTTGTTGGTGGGTCTGGATGCAGAGAAAGCATTTAACAGAGTAAGCTGGGATTTTACAAGTAGGGCAATGGAAGCATTTGCATTCCCTAACACAATAATAAGGTTAATTAGGAGGATATATGAGGGATTGGAGGGAAAAATTAAATTGGGGGTTCACCTCTGATAAGATCTGTTTGAACAGAGGAACCAGGCATGGGTGTTCTCTTTCCCCTTTGTTATTTGTGTTATACTTAAAACCACTGGCAAAGAAAATAAGGATATAATTGGTTTGCTATTCAAGAAAAGTTGGCTTTACTTGCAGATGATATTATTTTGTACCCTTGTGACCCAACATAAATTATTTTCCTGCTAGCTATGCATTCTGCTTACTTCTCCCCCTCTCGTAACTGCAACATCTATACAATTTAATTAGACTATAATAATGCTGACTGTTGTCCAATCTGCTTCTACTATCCTACTCTTTTGCATACTTCCTACCTTGGTTTCTTTTTCCCCCCTACTACTACGTGACTTTTTTCTTTCTGTAGCTACTTTTCATCCAACCTCTCACTGTACCTATCTTCCTTGTTGGCTTACTGCTGATATTATCATAGTATTTTTCTCCTGCATTATTATACACCTTCTTTAGGCAGCTTTCCATCTGTCGTACCTTTGGCAAAAGTGTATTATGCACAGCACATGTTGTTATTTTTCTTATTATTTTCTTGTCTCTCCCGCAAAAAAAAAAATCTTGTTATTCTCATGTAGTTAAATCTTGTCTATCCTGTTAGTAATTTTACAAATATTATTTTATTATTTTTACAATCCTGTTAAGCAATTTTATAATTATCTACTGTTGTTTACTGTCTTTTGTTTTGTTGTGGGGCTTTTCTCCTCGGGTGTTCACTGAAAAGAGGTCTCTACCCAGTCGGACTAACCCGGTTAACAAATGGCAGATTAAATAAATAAATAAAAACCTGATAAAACCAGGAAATTACATTTCAGTGTTGTGGAACATTCTGATACAGTTTCAAGTCTTTTGAGAGTACAAATTTAATGAAGACAAACAAAGGCAATCGCTGTGAACTATGTACCCAAACACAAATTGGTTCATTAATAGTCACATTTATGAAGACATGATAAAATGAAGTACTTAGGAGTATGGTTTAAAAAGGATTATGTTATGGCAGCTAAGGATATGTGGGAAGAGACTAAATAAAAGATAATGCAAAAACTTAGAAACTGGAAGCTCTGGTTTATGGATAAGGATATCAAGATACAAGCAGTAAAAATGTTTGTTGCCACTTTAGTTTATACACAGGTCAGGCATATTTTTTTATCAACAGAGAACTTGTGGATGGCAATTAATAAAGAGTTGAAGGATTTTATCTGGGAGGGGAAGAGAGCAAGACTCAAGTGGGATAAGTTGACCCTTCCAATAGAACAAGGTGGTTTAGGATTACCTGATTTGAAAGGATCATAGGATCATAAGAAGTTACTAGGCTATTGGCCCTGAGGCCCTTATAAGCCTAGCCAAGAATTTAGCCCATGTTCCGACAAGTCAGCACCTGATGCCCCTGTGCAGCAAGTACACAGGTAGAATCCCAGGGGTGTATTTTCTGTTCCCCATCCAGTTATCCAGGTTGCACTTAAAAGGGGTTAATGAGGTACTCTTCTTGACATGGAGCAGGAGTCTATTCCACTGAAGGTAGAGTCTCTGAGATGCAAATCTATCCCACCAACAAGTCCTATTGATGTCACAGACCAGGTTGAGTTCACTCGTGCGGATTACTCGAGTGGAGTTTGACTTGTGGATATGCAGTAGTCCCATCAAGGCAGGGTCTGAGATTGCTTTGCATGCCAGACAGAGGTCACCTGTGAGGAGTCTGTAGGAGACTCAGTAGAAGGACAGGGCCTTTATCCTATCTGTGTAGGGTAGATGTTTGAAGCCCTGGATTCTCTTGGTGATGAACCTCTGTGGTCTCTCCAGCTGCTGCACGTGCTTTGTGAGGTACATGCTGAAAGGGGCATTGTACTCAATAATGGGCCTTATAAGGGAAGAATACAGGGATGTTATGACCACCTTGTCCCTGGATGAGATACCTTTACTAATGAGGTGGGCCATGTAGAAAGCTTTCCGTACAATGGAGGCAATATGGCGTTCAAAAGTCAGTTTGCTATCAACCTGGGTGCCAAAGTCCCTCACGACTGACTGCATGCTTAGGACCTTGTTATTAATGTGATAATTTGTGGGGATGTCACTCTTCCCAAAGGGGATTATGATGCATTTTTTTGGCATTCAGTTTGAGTCCATGTTTCTGGGACCGGTCATTTGTTTGGATAAGATCCTCTTGGAGGATGTCCAAATCACTAGGGGAATTGATGACTGCTCCTAGCTTGCAGTCATCTGCAAACTTGGTCAGCCATAGCCCACTGGATTTGGCCTGCATTACCTTTAGTAGATGTGGTCAGTGTAAACTCGAAGTTTGCTTTGCAGGATTTTACTAGTGCTCTTATTTGCTTGTTCAGGCTAAGAAGAGATTGATTCCAATTAGGCACCTGCTCTTTCTTGGGCCTAGACAGCATTTATTTTCCTTTTATTATAGAGTTTATTTATTGCAGATGTCCATCAGACAGGTTTACTATTCCTTAGAGGAGGAGGAAGGTTTTGTCCTGTCAGATATTCCTGATTCCATGCAGCTATATAAATGTTCATATAGTACTTTGGTGTAGGTTTGGACATGTGTGTCAGTTCCTATGGAGGGGGAGTGGGGCAGTGAAGCTGTTTATACCTTCCCTCAGGAGGATGTAATCAGCTTTGTAGAGTTTTTTTTTGTTTGACCATAGTTGGGGGGGGGGTCAGGGAGATGGTGACTTTGAATGCGACCGATTAGTGGTCAGCTCTTACCAGGGAGGATGACACTGTAGGGATCTTGCAGTGGTTACTCATGTTGGTTAATACCAAGTTCAAGATATTTTCACCTCCTCTAGGGGTGTCAACCAGCTGGTCCAAAGCATTTGCATTGACAAAATCAAGGAATTTCTGGGCATTTGTGTTTTGGCATGAGTAGTTCTTCCAGTCTATGGATAAAGGGTTGAATCTTGATACATTCAAAGAAGTCCAGATAGATGGAGTGGGCATCTTGAGTGAAACTTGGGGGCCTGCAGCTAGCTATGATTTGAATAGGGGTGCTGTCAGTGGTTAAGTGCACCTGGAGTGTCTCCTGTGTGTCATACTGACTGACCAACCTGAAGGTGTGTATGTCTTTTATATATGTATTGAAACTTCATCTTCTTTTGCTTTGCTACCTACAGTTTGGGATCTGACTGTATGATAGGATGAGTAACCTGGTATGGCTAGGGTGCTCTCCACAGCTTTGAATCAGGTTTCTGTGACTGCAGTTTCATGTTTAGACTCCTAGCATTTACCAGCATGACATTTAATTTGCATTTTGATTAAATTTTCATGTCAGTAGTTTTGACTTCATGGCATTGCCTAAAAACGGCACTATGGGGGGAGGCAAGATCCTTTGCCAGTATCCTGAAGCCCAAGGGAGACAGATGCAGGCCATCTCTGGCAAAGGAGAATGGTCTTCCCAGACTGTCAGGTACTGGATTCCCTTGGAATGACATCAAAAACTAAGCCAATTGTTAAAGTCAATGATTTTCTGTTTGCACTGAGGTATCATTCTAGATGATGGTAGAATGCTGCTTAAGGCTAGGGACATACCTGCCTAGGACACATATTCAGTGGGCTGAATCGTGTCTCTCTTCATATAGTCCAGAGAGGTATGTCTCAAGTCATTTATGCCAACATGGACTATGACAGAGTCATAACAGTACCTGTTGTTGAGAGACTTGAGTGCATGAGTGATATGGTGGATTCTGGCACCTGACAAACAACTAACTGTGACTTTATCCTTATCCAGTCTGGTGAGGGGCACATCTGTGTGTCTCAGATTGGAGTCTCCTGTCACTAATATGTTGGGTTTATGTTTAGGCCTCAGTGGCTGCAAGACACAGGTGTGTGGAATATGTGTGGTGTGTGGTGTGTTGGGCAGTGCAGTTCGCGTGTGTTTTTGCCTCAGAGGTCTCTTTTGTTTGGGTATGTTTTTGTTGAGGATCTCTGCATATGTGGGTGTTATGTAGGCATGGGTAGTGTTTGAGTTAGGATGTTTGTGTTGACAACCTTCTCAGTGCCAGATATACTGGCTTCAGAGCTACACAGCTAAGACTCTTGTACATAGCACAAGCAGAAAGCTATAATTCAAACTGGAAAAGAATGATGATGAAACAGGGGTGAAGCTCAAGAAATAAGGAGAGAGACTGGAATTTTGGATGTAAATCCTTAAGGAGAATAAAAAAATATACAAGATATTATACTTATAAAGTAGCAGAAAATATTTTAAGAACTCAGCCAACAAAAAATGGAGAGAAGGGATTCTGTCAGTAGTTGTGGGAGCAGTACATGCACAATAATGTTTTATAGGAGGAATGGGGTACAAGGGAAGGCAGGAACTGAATGAGCTTTGTAATGTTCGATTGACAATGAATATACAGAAGATCATATGTCATGTATAACGGTTGCAAATGAAAATGTGTCAATATGGTTTCATTTATTTAAAAGTATGATTGCCAATGTTATAAGTGATAATTCAATACAGATGCTTTTTGTTTAAAAAAATATGTTGGATATACAACAAAGAAATAATAAACTTTAATCAATATCAATGTCGCTTTGATAATGTAATGGTTTGAATGGGTAGCCTGCAAAAGAAAAAAGGGACATGATGTATCAAAAGAAGGGAAGTTTACTACTAAAGTGAAACATTTTTAAAATTATACCCCAAAAAATTACTTTGACTGGAAATCTTTGCACTTACCAACAAGGTGACTATGGGGTAACCTACAATACAAGGAGTGGCAGTAAAGTAAGTTTGTATGTCAGATGTGAGAATCATGGGCAATGCCAGGATGCTGGACCATTGCAGATGCACTCTCATGCATCCCATACTACCTGACAGTTGACAGACTGGTAGCCCTTCCTGCTCTGGAACCATTCCATTTGTGGTCCAGATGGGACCCTAATGGCAACATGGGTGCAATCTATTGCACCAATCACCTCTGAAAATGTGTCAGTCTGCCAAAGGCACTCATAGTCCTGGCCCAGTCTTAAAGTTACAATGGCAGATAAATATACTGATCCACACGTGCAAAGAGTATGTCAAGCAACTGCTGAAGTAATTTCAAAGTAGAAGCCTGAACAATACCTAATGTGTCCCCATTTTATCTCCACGAGGTCTGCATGATAAGTTTCTGAAAGTTAAGAAAGTTCAGTTACAGATTTGCTGTTCTGAACTGTTTGGAAGTTTCTAGAAGGCCAGTGCTTGCTTGGGCTAAAGGGAAGTCTCTGTGTTCACCAGTGGGAGTGCCTGTCCCAGGAGGAGTGGTTACTACCTAGAAGCTGTAGTTTTATTGGCCATTTTGGGTCAATTCTAAACTCCTTGATCTCTCTCTCTTAAAACCCGGCTGCCTCATGGTTTTGGCATCTTTTCAGGCTTGCTAGTTGTTGCTGAAGCACCTACCAAGGGGAGAAAATGCTGAGAGAAGAAAAGGAGCCACTTTTGTGATTTTAAGTATTTTCTTCTGATTTTTTGTTAAGTTTTACTGCTTTGCCGCCTACTTTTTGGCATTTTCTGGCTTGCTAAAGTTTATATCTGTAACAGTAACAGTACTTGGAACACAGCCAGAGCCTGTTTACTGCATTTCCTGTGTTGCACTTAATTTAAAATCATTTTTTTCTGTAAAAACTGCATTTTACCTGATTTGGGCCTAGCACTCAAGTGTGGGGTCATTTATTGCACTGTTGTGATTATTTTGCTGCTTATGTATCTCTGTTACCTTTAAACTACAACAAAAAGAAAAAAATATATATATATTGCTTTTTTTCCCACTTTCTGAAAGTTAAGAAAGTTCAGTTACAGATTTGCTGTTCTGAACTGTTTGGAAGTTTCTAGAAGGCCAGTGCTTGCTTGGGCTAAAGGGAAGTCTCTGTGCTCACCAGTGGGAGTGGTTAACACTGAACAGCCTGCCTGTCCCTGGAGGAGTGGTTACTACCTAGAAGCTGCAGTTTTATTGGCCATTTTGGGTCAATTCTAAACTCCTTGATCTGTCTTTCTTAAAACCCGGCTGTCTCGTGGTTTTGGCATCTTTTCAGGCTTGCTAGTTGTTGCTGAAGCACCTACCAAGGGGAGAAAACGCTGAGAGAACAAAAGGAGCCACTTCTGTGATTTTAAGTATTTTCTTCAGATTTTTTGTTAAGTTTTACTGCTTTGCCACCTACTTTTTGGCATTTTCCGGCTTGCTAAAGTTTATATCTGTAACAGTAACAGTACTTGGAACACAGCTAGGGCCTGTTTACTGCATTTCCTGTGTTGCACTGAATTTAAAATAGTTTTTTTCTCTAAAAACTGCATTTTATCTGATCTTGGCCTAGCACTCAAGTGTGAGGTCATTTATTGCACTGTTGTGATTATTTTGCTGCTTGTGTATCTCTGCTACCTTTAAACTACAACAAAAAGAAAAAAAAAAAAAATCTTGCTTTTTTCCCACTTTCTGAAAGTTAAGAAAGTTCAGTTACAGATTTGCTGTTCTGAACTGTTTGGAAGTTTCTAGATGGCCAGTGCTTGCTTGGGCTAAAGAGAAGTCTCTGTGTTCACCAGTGGGAGTGGTTAACTCTGAACAGCCTGCCTGTCCCTGGAGGAGCGGTTACTACCTAGAAGCTGTAGTTTTATTGGCCATTTTGGGTCAATTCTAAACTCCTTGATCTCTCTCTCTTAAAACCCTACAACTCTCTTTTTGCATGGTTTTGCGCACTGAGCAGCATTGGGCAGCGCCGCCTAAACAGGTTTAAACTATTCCAGGCTCCACAAAGTCTGCTGTTCACTTTTTCCCTTAGAACTGTTCAAACTCTCAAAGTAATCACTCTATTCTCTTTCTAAAGCCCTGCACTTGCTCAGCTCTTATAAGGAAACACTAACTAACTAAAGCACTACACCCTCCTTGACTTCTCATAAGTATTAGGCTCCCGATTGGTCCTTCCTGATCAAGTGAAAAATCAGTTCCCTTCCCTAATCTGATCAGCAAAAAAACAGTTCCCTATACTAATCTGGTATGTCCAATGGTCAGTTTCAAGGTTACTCTCCAGTCCAGCTGGTGAATCTGGGAATTTTGAGGCAATGTTACAATTGCCTTATGTACACAGACAACCCTCTCCTCCTTCCAACAAACTCTAATACATGTGAGAGATGCAGTTACGCAGCCAAACTGGAGGCAGAGCTCTCTCAACCCAAGACTGGCACAGTCAGTCAGGAGGAAAAGGTAACCACCCACACCACAAATCCAGTCTCACACAGACCTATTGCATCTGCATACCCAACACATAAACACACAAAAACATACTCGGAGGCTCTAAATAAAAATCTGCCTAAACAGCAAAGACCTCCTAAGCAGATATCCAAACAACAGCCACCCCTCAACAATACCCACGAATCACAAATCTCACAAAATCAGTGCGCCTCACAGTCACAGCCCTTAAGGCCAAACAACACACCAAATACACTTGTTATAGGGGACTCTATTGTCTGGCACACTGACGTCCCACTCACCAGACTGAACAAGGAGAAGGTCACTGTAAGCTGCCTGTCAGGTGCCAGGATCCGCCACGTAATGCAAGCACTCAGGTCACTCCAAAGCAAGTACAAGTATGACTCCGTCATTGTCCATGCTGGTGTGAATGACCTGAGATGTATCTCCCTGGACTACATAAAAAGAGACATAGAGGAGCTCTCTGACCATGTAGCCCAGGCTGGTATGACCCTGACCTTGAGTAGCATCTTGCCCTCACCAAGAATGATGCCACAGTATAAAGACAAAATGATCAGTTTCAACAATTGGCTAAAGTATTGGTATTATTCAAAGGGGATCCAGTGTCTGTCAGCCTGGGATGACATGCTCGACAAGCCACGTTGCTTTACTAGGGATGGCTTGCACATGTCACCCTTAGGCTTTCGTATACTGGCCAAGGCTCTTGCCACCCCCATAGTGCCTTTTTAGGCAAGGCTCAAAGGACAAACCCACCTCCATAGACAACCCGAGGATAAAAAAACGAAAGGAATGCTACTCAATGCCAGAAGTCTAAACCTCAAGATGCACGCACTCGAGGCTCTCCTCAGTATGGAGAAAATCGATGTCTGTGCAGTAACAGAAACCTGGTTCAAGGCTCCTGAGAGTACCCCAGCACTACCAGGTTATAACTCATACCATGCGTTTCAGCCCCAAAACTCAGACCAAAGCACAAAAGGAGGGGAGTATCTATATTCATCAAAGAAACCTACACCTCCAGGTTAGTGGCACTGCACAAAGCATTGGAAGCCATCCATGTGCAACTAACAGCGGGCAAAACTGCCTTTCAGTTTGTAGTCTGCTACAGAACACCCTCCCTATTACAGGAACCCCACTTGGCATTCCTGAGAACACTGGAGAATACGAAGGTCTCTCCAAACACTATGTTATTGGGTGACTTCAACTACCCAAACATTGACTGGGAAAACTACTCAAGCCCAAACACCCTCGCCCAACGGTTCCTTGAATTTATAAACTCTAATGCAATAGAACAACTGGTCACCACTCCCGCAAGAGGGAACAATATATTGGACCTGGTCATCACCAACATGGGGACTCTATGTTCCACACCAGAGGTAAACCCCTCATTGGTAAGATCAGACCATAAACAAATTTCCCTGGACATCCATATCCCGTCCCCACCCCCAGCCAAGGAAATCACTGTAAAGAATTTCTCAAAAGCCACCTTTGCACTTCTCAAGACTGAGATGGAATCCTTCAAAGCCCCTGGGCCAGAGGATAATACAGCCCAATCCGCAGAATCCTTTACAAATGCATTCTATGAGCACCTGCAGGAATGCATGGATCGTGCTATCCCAAATAAAACTAAGACTCACTCTTCCAAAAACAGGAGACTGGTCTGGTGGATCCCAGCCATAAATAAGCTATACAACAGAAGGAGGAAGCTACTACATGACAGAGCAAAATCCCAAAAAGGGAAGGCATCTCTGATCAGTATTAGCAAGAAACTTCGATCCCTCATAAAATCATCAAAGGCCAGTTTCGAAAGAAAAATTGCCCTAGACACTAAAGATAATCATAAGGCCTTCTTTAGTTATGTCAAGAACATGGGCAGAAACTCCCAGATATGCTCAGAATTGTTGCATAACGGTACAAAATATACAGAACCTACAGACATAGCCAACATCCTGGCAGACAGATTCAGCACAAACTTGCCCCCCCCCCCCCAAGGAGCAAATGCCTATCCCAACTTAATGTAACCTCCCTGACAACACAGATGCACAGGTGAAAGCTGCCCTCTCCAAAGCAAAAAACATAGCATCTATGGGACCGGACGGTGTCTCAGGCTGTGTCTTACACGAGCTCCAAGAAGAACTGAACCCTCAAATTAACTCACTGTTCAATCTTAGCCTTACTACAGGATATGTACCCAAAGAATGGCATACAGCTACAGTGGTCCCACTCCACAAAGGTGCCACAACGGACCCCGGAAACTATCGCCCCATAAGCCTGACTAGTCTGGTCTGTAAGCTATGGAGCGTATTATCATGGAACTCATAAACAAAGACATTGGGAGCCTCCAGATACTGGACCCTACCCAATTCGGCTTTGTTAAAGGCAGATCTTGCCTCTTAAACCTAGTTGATTTCTTTGAAACTGTTACCAAAGCCATAGATGAGGGCAAGGTAGTCCACACAGCCTACCTGGACCTTGCAAAAGCCTTTGACACAATACCCCACTCAGGCATCATAAATAAGCTTACCAGCTTAAATATCAACCCCTATATCACAAGATGGGTTGCAAACTGGCTCAGAGATAGAACTCACATGGTCAGAATCGCAGGTGCCATGTCTGAATCCAAACCAGTTACAAGTGGTGTCCCACAGGGCTCAGTTATGGGACCTCTCTTGTTTGGTATATACTTCTCTGAGGTTCAGGCTAACACGGGGGGATTATGGCTGACAACGTTCACAGATGACTGCAAACTGGGGGCCATAATTGAATCTCCAGCTGACACAAGCATCCTCCAAAAGGGTCTCACAGAGACGGATGTTTGGTGCCAGACCCACGGCCTCAAGCTAAATGCTAAAAAGTGCATAGTCATCCCCTTTGGGAAAAACAAGGTGCCCACAAATTACCACATAGGTGGTAATCCATTAAGTACGGAAGAAGTAATTAGAGATTTGGGGACCAACGTAGATAGTAATCTCTCCTTTGATAATCACGTTGCCAAAGTGGTTAGAAAGACCTTCTATATAGCCCACCTTATCATGAAAGGGTTCACATCTAGATCAAGAGAGGTCATTGTGCCCCTCTACTCGTCAGTCATCAGGCCCATAATTGAATACAATGCCCCTTTTGGGATGTACCTTACCCAACACCTGCAGCAACTGGACAGACCCCAAAAGTACCTCACCAAGAGGATCATGGGCTACAAACAGATGTCCTATGCAGCTCAACTAAAAGAAACTCCAGCTCTACTCAGTTGCTTACCGCCTACTCAGAGTCGATCTATGCCTGACGTACAAAGCCATGTCAAACCCAGAATTAATGGACATGCTCCACCTCAAAAAATCCAAGTCCCTTAGAGCTACACGCTCCAGGGACCTAAACTTCAGCACAAAAATAAATAGGACATGCTGGAGGGACAGATTCATTTCCCAGAGGCTCCCCTCACTCTGGAATAGAATCCCAATTCATGTTAGACATAGCCCCTCGCTCACCCTCTTCAAGTGAAATCTGGACGCGTGGATGGGAAATCGCAAATTCACCTCTGGGATCTCTTCTGTCTCCCTGCTAGACAGAGGCACAGAAAACTAATCTTAAAAGGGTACCTTCTGTGACCTACTTTACAGAGGCACAGTAGGCTAATTTAATAGGGAGGCGGAAGCCAAATACACTCTGGCTGGGCTTATAAATGCCCTAGGGCAGATAGCCTAGTATCTACTTATGAACCTATGAACCTATAGCTATATATAGCCTGATGTCCACAGGTATAGCAAGACCACTCATCACCCACCTCCAGCTTTGCAAACTGACTAAAGCTCTTACAAAGCCCTTATAAATATCGCTGTCCACTCTAAAATCTATGAAGCATTTCTCGGTCAGCAAAGTTAAAATGAGTCAATTTTTGCCTCTTCCTGAGCTTTCTCAACCAGTGAGCACTACTGCATGCCTGCAGTTTAGGCGCAACTGAGACAAGCAGCTTACAATGATAAATAGCCAGGCTGCAGCTACAGCAAGCATCTTTGTTGGCTTCAAACTAGATAGAAAAGGTGTGATTTCACCTTTTATAAGGTGCATGCACTGGGCCAGGGTTGGGATGAATATCCCCGTGTGTTATAAGATTATAGTGACAGGATATTCTAAGCTTTAGGAGTTTGTTTATTAGTTTTATATAGTCTTTGTCTTTAGGATTGTGTTTGTGGTTTTACAGGGTTGATATATTATTGAGGGTTGTATATTCAGTTTACTGGGGATGGCACAATCTTTGGAGTTATGTGTGCAGTCGTGGTGTCTGTTTGACCTTGTGGGTAGTGAATATCATGGTCAAGTATTTGTTCGTAGGCAGTAAGATGGTAAAATAGAAACAGTATAGGCATTAGGGTAATTAGTATTTTTTTACTTGTTTGCATTTTGTTAGAGGGGTGGGTCAAATTTGATGGTTGATTGTGATAACAGGGTGTGGAACAATGGAAGAGAAGAAAAATGGGTGTGGGGGAGGGCTGTTCAATGATTAGAATGGGTGTGGGGGGAGGGCTGTTCAATGATTGGATCTTAGTATGAGGGGAGTGGCTGAGTGTAGTTTAAATGTAGGAGTAATGCGGGCGGCTGGGAATTGGGGGCAGGGAGGGGAGCAGAGCGAGCCCGAGCACAGCGAGCGGAGCGGGGCTAACACTGACTCCAAGTATTTCCCTGGGCTTATGGTATGTTAAGGTAATGTTTTGACTGTATTTAGATTTGTTTCTTTTTACACCAAATTTTTAGGCTATTTTTAATCTATAGGTTATACACTTGCAGGATAAATTAATAGCTGCAGGGTATAATTTTCTCGGCTATGTGAGGGAATGCAGGGTGAAATTACTGTTGCAGCAGTTTAAGCTGTTTGAGGATCAATGGGGGTGGGGGAAGAGAGAAGGCAGTAGAAGTGGTTAGAGGGGGACCTTGATTGCCTCAAGACACCACAGCAGAGGAAATTTTAATGTAAGGGCCTAAAACCTGCACTCAGTACTTAATGTTATTTATGTTTAGCAGGAAAGACAGACCAACAGTTGTACTTTTGAGGATTTTTACAAGGGTTACTTGTTCAATGTCAGACAAGTAAAAGCCAGAAAGGTACAAGGTATACCTGTAAAACTTAGGGTCAGAAACACTAATGTAAGAGTCAGTGTACTTTAGTTACAGGGAAAGGAGGTAAACACTCAAGTAGAAAAGAGCCCTATGGCTGAACAAAACAGTGACTCGCTTAGTTACACAGCACTGTAAGAGTAAGCTTAACAAATGTTTTTATATGTGGGACCTACTCTGTTTAATTGTTGGGTGAAAAACAGTTTTTGTTGAGAGGGTGGTAGCCAAATTGCAATCCTGTAGACACCGTTATGTAGCAGCTGCCACCCACACCCAATAACCTCCACTCCCCTACCACAAACCGCACAGGCAAGCTACCCTTTTTTACTCCCACTAGTTCCCTTCTTAGCATTTCACCTAAATATTAGGAGTATTAACAATAAGATTCCCAACCTACCCGCCCTCCTAGCAACCCACTCCCCAGACACTGTGTCTTACGGAAACCTGGCTAAAACCTAGTACTACCGACAATGAGATACTACCCCCAGGATATAATATACACCGGTTAGACCAAGCTACTAGGAAAGGAGGTGAGATAGCAGTCCTTTACAAAAACACTCTAACTGTTAATAGAGGCACCATTCAACCACCCCAATTCAACATTGCTGAACTCCTCATAACCAAATTACAGATTAACCAGTACAAATGTTTAAACATCGTCTGTGGATACATCCCATCAGGCAACAACTTAAATACCCTAGAGGATATCCTGTACTTGTTATCCACTACTTATCCCCAAGAAACCATAGTTCTTGGTGACTTTTAACACCAACTGGCACCCCTGCTCCTCTGAACCCCCCCCCTCACTCCTATAAACCTGTCTGGGTTTAAACAGAGCATAACCTCTCCCACTAGGACAAACAAACCAACCAACAGGGAAAGTATCCTGGACTGGATCTTAGTTAACAACCAACACCAACTGTATACTGCTGGCACTCTCCCTGACAACCTTAGTGACCATTTTCTAACCTATATCATAAAACATTAGGTAGGAAACCCTCACCAGACCAAATATAAAACAATGAGAAACAGAAAAAACCTTGATGCTGCAATATTCCTAAATGAACTACAAACAGTTGACAAGTCAAAATTTAAAAAATTACCATTAGAAGAGGCTGTAGCTCACTTTAACACTAAATTCCTAAGTATCCTTGATTCCCATGCTCCAGCCCGTACAATAAAATCTAGATCAAACACAGCTCCATGGCTCACAAAACAGGCCAAATCTAAAATCAAAGCTAGAAACAGAGCCTGGGCCAGCTGGAGAACAACCAAAGCCCCACTTGACCATCTAAAATATCGTCAACTCAGGAATGATACAAAATAAATCTATTTTACTGGATAAAAAAAGCTTCTACCATAATCTCCTATAAAAACACCAAAACAACCCCCAAAAGTTCTGGGCAGGCTTAAATCAACTACTTCATCCAGGACATTCTACCACCCCAACCCCAGCTAACCATTCCCATAGTTCCCCAGAGCCCATAGCTAGCACTTATAATAACTTTTTCATCAAAACAATCCAATCCCTAGCAAATCACCTAAGTTCAACAAACTTAAACCACACGCCTAATATATCCGCAAATCACCCCAAATTTAGCCTCCAACCAATATCCACTAGTTATATCAAAATTCTCCTAAAAAACTAAAACCTACCACCCTCGCTGCTGACCTCCTCCCTGCAGAGTACCTACAAATAGCTACAGATGCCATTGCATATCCCATATCTATCCTTATCAACAGAACCTTATCCGAAAATGCTATCCCCTCCTTCTGGAAAATATCCCACGTCATCCCACTCCATAAAGGTGGTAGCTCAATAGACATCTCCAGCTACAGACCCATTGCCATTCTTTCCCCACTAGCCAAAATAATGGAGAAATGTGTATACAAGCAACTAATGCAATACCTTACACGGAATAACTTACTATCCAACTCCCAGCATGGCTTCAGGCCTTACCACAGCACCACCTCAGCCCTACTTTCTTTTACTAATGCCATAAACAATAACAGGAATGACAATAGGCTAACCTCCACCCTCTTCCTTGACCTATCAAAAGCCTTTCACATGGTCAACCATGAACGTCTCATTCTTTCTCTAAAATCCATTTCCCTCAACATGCACACTATCCAGTGGTTCCAGTCCTACCTAACTGGTAGACAACAGGCGGTACTATGGCAGGGAAAACTCTCCAGTCAGCTACCTCTAACACTTGGTGTTCCGCAAGGCTCCATACTAGGCCCACTACTCTTCTCTATTTTTATCAATAATCTTCACACTGCTATCCCTAAAGCTACCTGTATTCAATATGCAGATGATTCCACTCTCATCTGTTCAGCCACCTCCCCATCTAAACTACAAATCTTAACACAAAATACATTTAACTTTATTGAGAACTGGCTCGCCAACCAGCACTTATTACTGAACCCCAATTAAACTAAACTTCTACTCTTCACCCCCATTAGTAGATCTGCCACACTTTCATTCTCTGTCACATCTAACAATGGCACCACTATCTCCCTAGATCAACACACTAAACTTCTAGGGGTTATCATAGACAATAATCTCAAATTTGACCTACAGGTCAACAAAACCATACAGACCATTAATAAGAAGCTTGTATCACTGTATAGAAACAAGACACTCTTAACTCCACTAGCTAGGACTGAAATTGTCTGATCACACCTACTCTCTACTCTTTTATATGCCTCACCTGTACTCTCAAACCTCAATAAAACCGAATTGAGTAAGCTGTCCCATAGCTACAACCATATTGCCAGATTCGCCACTGGCTCCACCTATAAAATCCATCACTGTCAGAACCTGAAACAACTAGAATGGCTAGAACTGATCAGCTTAATTCAATTCAATCAACTCTTAATAGCGCACAAAGTTCTGTACCACCCTAAAGATATCCCCTCTCTTATAAATATTATTAAGCCATATAGCAACCTGAGATCCCTATGGTCCAACAAATTACTGGTCCAAACCCACAAAGCTAATAACTCAGCTGGTGAATCCCTGTTCACCGACTTTGTTGGCAAAACCTGGAATGCCTTGCCAAACTATATAACCCTACAACCTCCAAAAGTCTCTTAAAAAAAAAAACTCAAACAGTATCTCAAATTGAACTGGCTATGCACATGTACCAACCCGGATTAAGTTTTAAAACAATAGCATAATCAGTAATTATCATAGCATAATCAGTATAACATCTGACTACATCACCATGCTATGTATCCAATCTTACTTGTAATTGCGTCTGTCCGTGAGAACTGTGAGTCCCTACTAGGGAACATTACTAAACCAATGTACATAAGATATATTACCACTTTGTTTTTATATATTCTAATTGTTTTCTAACCTCTTGTGTAACCTTTTGTATGTTTGACTATGTGGAGCTTTTCTCCCCGGGCCTCCGCTGAAAATGGGCATGTATCCAGTTGGACTATCCCAGTAAACAAATGTAAAACAAATAAATAAATTAAAAAGAGATTATGAATTGCAAACAAAGTGGGAAAATACATCAGTTACAAAAGTTTGTCGAGCACATTTAAGGCATTCCTTATCTACATATAGTATGACTAAACAGTAGCTTGCAGATACGGCAAGTGCAAACGGCTAGATACAAATCCAAGCAACAAACAAAGCCAGCACCAGACCAGACACATTCATAGAATCTTTATTGTAGAACAGAGATATCAAACCGGTTTCGGCACAGAGCCTTCATCAGTGATACTGCAAAACACAAAAAGCACTGTTTAAATATCCGAACCACCTCACTTCCTGTGATGTCACATCTCCTTTGATTTAAAGATGTATTATAATTTATCATTGAACCCTGGTGTGAAGAGCGCACCAAACTTAACAATCCATCCTGTCTCCTTATAATTGAGTATAGAATGCCAACCTCTCTTACATTTTCTATCTCCCCTTACTTTATCTATAATGGTGAACCTGAATCTAGTAGTGGGGTGTGATTGACAGTGCCTATATAAGGCATTTGCAATGCTTTTGTTGCAAATGCCACTCGTGTTCAGATATTCTCAAACAAAGGGGTCTGGATGTCTGTCCTACATAAAAAGAAGGACCGGTACAGCTGGCCAAATAAATGACCCAGTCTAATCCACAGTTAGCATAGAAATTGATGTCATATACGTGACCCGTATTCTGAATGGAAAATTGTTTAGACTTGCAAATGTGTTGACATAAAGAGCAATGCCCACATGGAAAGGACCCAACTAGTTTCTCCCCTGTATTTGTTAACTGATCACCAGGATTCTTGTTTGTACTATAACGCTTATAATAAGAAAAATGGAAACCCACTGTCTTGCCTCTACAAAAAGAAAACTGACAATGTTCTGGCAAAATCTGACACAATTCCGCATTAGCCGTCAAAATATTCCAATGTTTACTAAACACATTCCTTAATAAATTGAGACCATAAGTTGTTATCAGTCTCAATGTATCGGATTCCTTACGTTCATTCTTCTCCTTATAAGTTAACAACTGAGCCCTAGGCTGTTTGGAAGCCAACTCCCTGGCTGTAACAAATGTCCCCCACCCTATAACCTCTATGGAGAAATCTACATGTAAGATCATCCTTAGAGCTGTTGAAATCTTCTTCTTTTGAACAAATCCTTCTAATTCTTAAGAATTGGGACTTAGGAATATTTCTAATTGTGTGTGTGGGGTGCAGACTGGAAGCATACAATAAATTGTTATATTGGGGGTACTTTCTATACACCAAAGTGCACAACTTGTGATCAGGTTCTCTCACAACCTTGACATCCAAATAATTAATTCCCTCATAACTATGAGAAAAGGAAAATTCAATACCCCATTTATTATCATTCAAATATTGTTCAAACTCCCGTAGATATTCAATATCCACACACCACATCAACCAACTGTCATCTAGGAATCTCCTCCATATGTCGATTTCAGGCAGGTAGATGTTATGTGCCTCAATATAAATTAGTTCTTCTTCTATGTACCCCAAAAAGATCTGCATGGCTGTCCCCTGGGTTTGCCAGTAACAACCCCCCTGAAAATAAAAAACATTTTTGGTTAGGACGTGCTCAGCCATACAAATGAGGAGTGTATTGAATCCCAGTGTATACAACCCAACTCTATTCAACCAATAATCCAAGGCTTGCAACCCTGCCCAGAGTGGTATACTAGTATATAAGGATTTCACATCAAGGGTGCACATAAGCCAATTAGGTTCAAGTTGGGAATCCGATACAATTTGTAGGAATTGGGTAGTATCTTTAATCCTAGCCCAAATAAAAGGTAACAGAGGTTGTAAATACTGGGTCAAATATGCCGACAAAGGTTCAGTCAAAGAACCAATTCCAGAGACTATGGGTCTACCTGGGGACTGATCTAAGCTCTTATGAATTTTCGGCAACAAATATAAATATTGCTTGCCCAGGTCCCTTACAGAAAGATGTGGACTAATAGTTTTACTGATGATGCCTTCCTCCACTGCTCTCTTCCAAAACATGTCAATATCTTTCTGAAATTGGGAGTGGGATCAGTGGACATGTGCATGTAGTGCTGAGGGTTGGCTAACTGTCTGTTTCCTTCAGCCCAATAATAATTGGAATCCATGAGCACCACTGCCTCGCCCTTATCAGCTGGAAGGATGACAATATCTGAATTAGTACAATTAGTACAAAGCTCCTTAAGAGCCTTTTGTTTATTCAGTGAGAGATTATGTCTAAACATTTGAACAGAGCATAGTTTGAAGTGTAAATCTTTGAGGACCGTTTGTTGGAAAATAGCTGCATGTTTGTTCATAGGTGGTGTAAAGCTAGACTTCTGAAATCTAAATTCTATAGATCTCTGAGAGTCTGACCCAGAACCAAAAAACAGCTTTAAGTTGATATTTCTACAAAAGGCTAGCACATCTGTAACAAATACATTCTCGTCAACACAAAAGCCTCGTACATATTTCAATCCTTTATTAAGGAGCTGCTTCTGCTCTACAGTTAAAACATGTGAGGATATGCTATGAATGTTACAGTATTCATTATTTATTTGACCAGTGAATGAAGAAGATTCTCTAAGGTGTCTGTTCTGATGCTTCCGCCCACCCCTATGTTTGTTTTTTCTAAAGGTTGTTCCTTCCCCCGCTGCTTTTTTGCTTCAGGTGACTCCCTAACCTGAGCATCTTCATTATCTGTAGCAGAGGATTCATCCCCTGAAGTGCTATTACCAGAAAAAGATTTTTTCAGAATGGATCGAGGTCTTTTTTTACATACATAAGTACCTGATCCATTGGTCTCAGAGAACCGAACAATCTTCCTGAACTCAAAGGGTTTCCCTGTCTCATAGTTTTCCATATACCTTGCAAATTTCCGTATTTTTTTCTCTTTAACCTGGTTTTCAAATGCCTGAAGGTCCTTAGAGAGTCTACCCAGGCAAATGACATAATGTGGTTGTCCCTCATAATTTTTAACCTCCACACTCACTCGTTTAATATCTTGGATATTATCTTCTATGATATGCTCATAATATCAAGTCAATATATTGACAAAAGCTAGAGAGGCATTCTGTTGGGCTTACACCAATCTTGAATTAACAAATCATCCAATTTACCCACCAGAGGCTGAATCCTCACTCTTAATCCTCTAGGAGTAATGTTCTTACTTTGATATGCCTTAAAAAGTTTCAGGTGCCATATGTTCGTATGTAAATTCTTCATACATTTTCCTAGCTTAATGAACAGTGAATTACAGCCGTCAACTGGGTCAACATTACCTTCAACTGTGGTTCCATCATAAGATCTCTTAAGGCCAAAAACCTGAATATCATTTTTATCTGCACATAAACTTTGTAAAATGGTGTTTAAATCCATGACCATAAGCTGCTGTGGTTATTCAACCCAAATCTGTTCAGCCAGGTTATTAAGATTTCAAAACCCAAAAACCTCCCAAGGCATATGTATATGTGTAAGGCCCACAAAATAAATATACATCTGCACAGCCACACTCGCCAGTCAGCTAAGAGGCCCCACCAGACCCAATGGCCCTCGAAAACCCACAAAGATAAAACTGTTCCCAATATAGCTCAGGTGTTGAATACTATGGTGAGGGAAATATAAGTATAGAGACCAATCCAAATCTTAATTGTTAGAATTATTGTATGCAATAGACATCTGAATTTCAAAATCATTTAAATATTCAGAGTATGCAACCAAACCATCATTGATTATGCTAAATTCAAATTAATTAGTTTTTTTAAGAACATCCACTGACAAACTGCATAAGAACAGACCTATACGGAACTGTGATTTGTGTCTAAAAGCATACACCAATAACCTATACTAGCACAGATACATGAATAATATCGCAAACATTATATTGTTCCCAGACACAATTCAAATGATAGATATTGTGAAGATAAATCCCAACTATTGTCCACAGATTCATTACTTGAAAAAATCCTCATAAACAGAAAAAGGATTAATTCAAATGCCTATAAATGACTGTGTAGTAACAATGGATGTTCAGCATGTTATAGTCAATGGAAATGGCACGTCCTGTCTTCTGAACAAAAAGTCAGAACTTGACTAATTTGAATGAGTTAGTATTAAAGCAACATTCTTTGGCTAAACATGCTAACACAAACACCTAAACAGATGTCATAATATGTAGGAACATACACTAGTTCACTAACAAAAATACATTCACTAATTAACTGATGTTACCAGGGATACTAAATATTATCACAACACAATTCAAATGCACAGCACAAATCCCAACTGTTGCCCACAAATTATAAGTCCTGATTATACAAATGCCTATGAATGACCGTTTAGTAACAATGGATGTTCAGCACCCTATAGTCAATGGAAATGGCACGTACTGTCTTCAGAACAAGAAGTCAGAACTTGACTAATTTAGATGAATTAGTATTAAAGCAACATTCATTGGTTAAACATGCTAACACAAACACCTAAACAGATGTCATAATACTGAGGAACATACTCTAGTTAACTAACAAAAATATATTCGCTAGTTGACTGATGTTGCCAGGGATACTAAATAGTATCACAACATTCTTGTTGTTCCCAAACACAATTCAAACACACAACACAAATCCCAACTGTTGCTCACAAATTATAAATCCTGATTATACAAATTTAGTGTCTCATTGCCAACCTGGCATAAATGAATCACCATTTCCCTCTTCTGGAGGGCAAAATCAGATGACTTCCTAAACATATTTCTTAAAAGTCACAATTGCAGGTCCCAAAATGTATAATAAACCTTTTCAAGTCAAAACAGTTATGAAAAAGCGGTTCCATAACCCTTATCTGACTATAACTCAGCACTTTGTAGTCGATGAAAGCACCAGGCCCCAATCCTGAATAAACAGTTATGTAGGCACCGTTCCGTGATCCATATCTGACTATAACTCAGCACTTTGTTGTTGATGAAAGCACCAGGCCCCAATCCTGATTAGGCACAAATAATACTTCCGGCTGAAAAAATAGTCAATTCTCATGGAACAGTATCTGAATATCTGCCCCCACACATAAAGAATCGAAAAAAATACACAGTCTCTTTACTATGAATGATATCTCTTTGCTGACATAATTAAAATCTCATGTGTCCGCATGAATTAGACAATCGCAGCAGAACACAGTCACACAATTCAATGATTTACTTGAGATGTTAATTAAAATACCAGAAAAGCACTCAGATACACATCCAGGGCCCAACTAGAACTCACTCATCGAGCGCCAACTGACAACACCAAAATCCGAAACGTAAATGTCACAGGAAGGGTGGTTGAAACACAAGAGGTACAAAAAACCCTGAAAGGACACTGTAAAGCACTGAAGCACTCAAGTTCATACACAAATTCTTCCCTCAAAATCCGGACCAAAATCCATCCATACATTGGAACTAATCCACTAGTTACCAAAATGTTAAAGATGCATCTGAAGCCAACAGCAAGCCAAAAATACAAATAGTATGACTAAACAGTAGCTTGCAGGTACTGCAGGTGTAAACGACTAGATACGAATCCAAGCAATAAGCAAAGTCAGCGCCAGACCAGACACATTCATAGAAACTTTATGGTCGAAATATCAATTTATTAAGGAGTGTGGTTAGTAAACATTGGAATATTTTGATGGCCAATGCAGATTGGGTTAGAGTTTGCCAGAACATTGTCAGTTTTCTTTTCTTAGAGGCAAGACACTGGGATCCCATTTTTCTTATTATAAACGTCATAGTACAGACAAGAAAAATGGTGATCAGATAACAATTACAGGGGACAAACTAGTTGGGCCCTTTCCATGTGGGTATTGCTCTTTATGTCAACACATTTGCAAGTCTAAACAATTTTCCAGTCAGAATACGGGTCAAGTATATGACATCAATGTCTATGCTAACTGTGGATCAGACTGGGTCTTTTATTTGGCCAGCTGTACCTGTCTTTCTTTTTATGTAGGACAGACATCCAGACCCCTTCATTTGAGAATATCTGAACACGAGTGACATTCACAACAAATGTATTGCAAATGCCATATATAGACACTGTCAATCACACCCCACTGCTAGATTCAGGTTCACCATTATAGATAAAGTAAGGGGAGATAGAAAATGTAAGAGGGGTTGGCATTCTATACTCAATTATAAGGAGACAAGATGGATTGTTAAGTTAGTTGCACTCTTCACACCAGGGCTCAATGATAAATTATAATACATCTTTCAATCAAAGGAGATGTGACATCACATGAAGTGAGGTGGTTTGGATATTTAAACAGTGCTTTTTGTGTTTTGCAGTATCACTGATGAAGGCTCTGGGCCAAAACAGGTTTAATATCTCTGTTCTACAATAAAGATTCTATGAATGTGTCTGGTCTGGTGCTGGCTTTGTTTGTTGCTTGGATTCCTTATCTACATCTCATTAGTGTCTCATTTACATATTTTTTGTAAGATGACTAAACTGGCTGTGCTGCCTCAATAAATCATGCTGAAATTACACTTAGCCACAGCTTGCACACATCCCCTGCTATGCATAAGTTGAATGACTGTGAATTTATTTTCAAATATGGCCAGTCTTCCTATCCTTCATGTCAAAACTTTCCAATCAATGTGCTGTCTATGAAGCATCTCAGAATTGTAGGAAAGCCAGTGTCTAAGTAAACCATCAGTTTGCTCTGTTTTAATTGACTACTCTACTTTCTCTTCCACCAGAGTGTATGTGTAGCGTAGAACAGTAGGGAGGAATAGAGACTTTGAAGAAACTGGATGGACATCTGCTCCACCCGCTCCTAAAAATAATTGTTTACCTGCATTCCAAGATGGACAGAATGCTGCAGAGTGTGGAACAGTGACTGCTGTGGTGACAGCAGACCTGCCTGTGGCTGCATCAATATGATGCATTTACAGTCTGCTGTCATACCTTCTGGACAGCAGCAGATTATAACTTTGCAATTCCAAGTCCCTCCTCTCAGGCTGCTCAGAGACTAAATGTGGCATCCAGGCCAGACTGTATTCAGTGCATTAAAGTACCATTGCTAATGGCTTCTATAATGACACTGTTTTTCAAGATGTACGTGAACTGTGTCAAAGCACAATCGGTGGCAGTGTTGTCAGTGCTACAATACTGGCCACAAGTGTCTGCTGTGGTAAGGTAACATCAGACACTGTACACTGATGTAGCAAAAAGGATTCCAAAAGAAAGTCATATAGAACAAAAGATCATTTGTTACTAAATTAAGTCATAATGGAGAATTGCAAAAAAGGAGAACAATATAAGTACGGCATGGATAGATAAAACACATTTGACAACTTCCCACTTCATGGATAAAGAAATACTTATATATATATATATATATATATATATATATATATATATATACATATATACACATATATATATATATATATATATATATATAAAATACAGCCTACACATTACAGTATCCATGAAGCAGTGGCAAACCACTTTGCAATTAAACTATGACAAAAGGCAAATTATTATCCAAGGGACAAAAATTCAAAGGGGGATATTCCAGGGTGATTCTTTGTCACCACTGTTGTTTTGTGTTACCCTTAACACATTAAGCTGTTTAATTAACAGATTAGGTCTTGGTTATAATTTGGCTCCCGGAAAACAAACTTGCTCAAAGATTTTTCATCTACTTTTTGTGGATGACTTAAAAGTATATAGTTCATCAGATGAAGAGTTGAAAGCAACATTTAAAGCAGGAAAGTTACAGTATCAAGAAAATATCAGTCTAGGACAAGAATATGATATAAAGCAACTTGAGCAGGAATGAGTCTATAAAAAATTGGGAGCTGATGAAGGATCAAAAGTAAAATATGAAATAAATGTGAATCAAACTTAAGAAGGCATACTTCAGAAGACTTTTGCTAATATTGAAAGCATCCCTGACAATGAGGAATAAAGTCTAAGTTATAAACCAATTTTCTCTCCCTGTTTTAACTTACAGTTTTGGTATGACTGACTGGTCACAAAAGGTATTGGATCAGTATGACAGAAAAACAAGCAAAATGTTTTAGACATTAAATGATATATAAAAATCAGTGTATACAAGGATTATATATCCCTCACTCTGAAGGAGGTATGGGCCTCCTCAAAACTGATTACACATATAGATCTGCTGTCATGGGACCATATATATATATCAGTTGACCTCATCTGATCCAAGCATAGTGAAAATTTTAAAACATGAAGAGAGTATGTCTAAGATGATATCTCTGCTTAGTTTAGCAAAAGCATTCAGGTGGCAAGTGGGAATAGAAATCAAACCAGAACCAGATAAAAATCAGACAGCAACTGAATGTGCCAAAAAACAAAACAAATACTATAAGAAAGATTAGATGAGAAAGAAAGGTTTACCTTCATAAGTGCATTATGCACTCGTGTGAATCCACTTTGTGCAAAATGAGGTTTTCAAAGTGGCAAAACCTCGAAAAAAATTTGTCAGAATGTGCAATGGGCGAATGCACATTGGCATTCGCTCATTGCAGTTTTGACATTGTGGGTGCGGATTGCACTATAGCAGGGATTGGGAAATTATCCCTTTCCCCACTATAGTGCGATCTCGGAGTTAGAATATTAAAGTAGGGGGGTGCAGGAGGGCTTGACCCCTGCATTACGATGTGTCTTCAACATTTTAGTTTGAAAATCAGTGAATCAGCTGTTTGATTTGCTGATTTTTGAACTTCTGAGAATGTTGAAGTTTGAAATTCGTGCATTTGGTTTGCCCAAATACGTGATCTATATTGTCATTTCCGACAATATGAAGGTAAACCGAAAGAAAAGAGTGTGAAAAGCCATAAATATAGTGGCAAGTACAGAGATCTCCTGGAACAACTTCATGTTGATCAGGATTTGATGCAGGAATGGTTAAGGAATGGTGAGCTGAAACCAAAGGATGAAATATTGAGAAAGGTAGTGCAGGATAGTGGACTATGTACATGTTGGTTTACAAAGTTCATTGAACAAGTGGAAGAAACAGACAAATGAAGGTTCTGTAAAACAGAATTAGAAACAGCTGCATACCTTTTTCCTGGGTGTGATACACTCTTTGCAAAGGGTCAGTATACTGAAAGTCACAACCATATGGCAAGATTGTTGCACTGGGAATTGTGCAAACACTACAATATAAACGTAGCTGAGAAGCATTGGAGACATGAACCACAAAGCATTATAGAGAATGATGAAGTGTACATCATGTAGGATCACCCATTACCAATGCAAGAAAAGCAGATATAGTAGTCCATGAAAAAAAAAACTACCATTGATCTTAATGACTGAAATTGCTACACCTAATTATTACAGTGTGTCATGTACAGAGAAACACAAAGTCATAAAATATCAGGATTTGCAGACAGAAACAAGAACAATGTGGAAGAAGGATACCCAGACAGTTCCAATAGTAGAAGGAGCAATGAGTCTTATAAAAAATAATTTATAGTCGTATTTAGATATGCTACCAATACATGTACGTTCATATGAATTGCAAGAGTCAATACTGGGTACATTGCGGGTGTTGCAAAGTACACTTCTGGCTAAAATCAAAGATTGAAATTATACTAATTTAATGAACTTTAATTGTACACAGACTTAGGAATGCACCCATTCCTGTCATGGTATTAGAAACCCCAAAAGATTTAGAGAAAAGAAATTAAACCAAAGGCAGTTCAGCAGAAGCATCAACAACTATCACCACTTCAGATGCCAAAGGGACAGAATCCCTTGGATACAGTCCCACAGGATACCATCGGCATTGCCTGTCATCCTGCTGCTCTTCCACATTCCATGGAACACATGCGGTTCCATAACTGTCATGAAGTTCAGCGTTGAAACATTGCACTCTGTATACATCCACACTTGCCACATGATGATGTCACTTGTCATGTGCACATCCTGTCATTATAGCAGCATGGACAACTGCAGTGGCCAATGCAAACTTCATAAATGGCATTTATGGTAGTGTCATCAGCCTTGGGGATGCAATGTATCATGTCTTTATGTAATAGCCTCTGCCATACAGACGAGTGTTTCCACCTGGCCACAGTGAATGGATTTATTCACTGATGTGGCTGCTACTGCACTGGATGGTTGCACCCATATAACAGAAACACAGGCAGTTACAAAGTAAATGCACTAGTCAAAATAAACTGAACAGCAAAAATGGCAATAACCACCACGAAGTATAGTTCAACTTTTAATCACTTAAAACAGCATAAAATGACATAAAACCAGTGCAAAAACAATAATGTAAGCGTTTTCAGGCTAATGCCCTTCTTCAGACAATTTACTGAAAAAATTCAAACAGGTCAAATAATAAGTTACAGCCAATCAAAAATCAGTAATTTATCCACCTTTTCTTTAGGGCTGGCTTAAGGGGAATGACATCATTAAGTTCTGGGAATCTATGAGCTGTTAGCTCTATAATCCCTTTTGTTTCCTGATACTCTGTTTCATTCGAAACAGCAACCAACAACAACCAGCAGCAATAACAAAATGATGAAACAAACCACAAGAGCAGGATGCAGGATACAGCAGATTGATTCTGGTACCTCGGCCCAACAGCCTTCAAAGGAATAAACATCAAGCCACCAGATGCATTATATATACTGGTGCTACCCAACAATCAACAATCAACAATTAAATATAATTGAAATGATCTAAACAACTCCAGAGAGTTAAAGGTACAGACAAAAATTTTTTAAACACATATAAAGGTATAAAAAACACATAAAGCTTAGAATACATTAATTATTCATTACAAGACACAAGAAAAATACTATTAGATGTTTAAATTCACTTCCAAATTCAAACCTCGAGGTTTTAAAGTGCCATATTTCAAAATGAATCTACTTAATAGATTTAAAAGACTCTGCTGAAAATTACCTCCATAGTATATATTGGGTTTAGCTAAAGCACAAAAAAATAATGAGTCAATGGACCCATTATGTACTGTGTGAAAATGTTCAAATATAGGGCTATTTATCCTTGCATTGCGAACATCGTCAATATATTCTAATATACGTTTTTTTAATTGGCGTTTTGTCTGGCCTATGTAATATTTTGGCAAAGTACAATCACAACCAATAATGTAAACTACACCACAGGAACTACAATTAAACTTGTTTTGTGCAAAATATTTGATCCCATTAATGGTACTACCTGATAGGTTTTTCACTCTCACACATCTTACATTTACCACATTTAAACATACCATATTGAATATCAGAATCCACCAAAGAAACATCACTTAACAGATGTCTTGGTTTAAGAATTTCCTTAAGGTTTGCATATCTGCCATATGAAAAGGAAACATGATCAGGAAAAAGATGCCCAATCTCCTCATTTTCATGAACAATAGGCCACAAGAAGTTGACAATGTTACATAAAGTGTCCGAAAATAGAGAATATTTAGTAACAAAAAATAATCTATCATCATTGTTTGTATCCACCTGTTTATGAATTAGATTCTTGTAAGATAACTTTTTAACATGATATTTTAAATTAGAATCAAATCTTGCACGATTCTTTCTAATCAAAATCTCAGAATAACCCCTATCCAACAGCCTCTTACAAACATTGTCAAATTCCAATTTCAAAAGCCTATGTTCAGAAGTATGTTCATATGTTCGTTTAAATTCACCATAAGGAAGGGCCTCAATAAGATGCATAGGATGTGCACATCAATATGGTATGTTTAAATGTGGTAAATGTAAGATATGTGTGAGAGTGAAAAACCTATCAGGTAGTACCATTAATGGGATCAAATATTTTGCACAAAACAAGTTTAATTGTAGTTCCTGTGGTGTAGTTTACATTATTGGTTGTGATTGTACTTTGCCAAAATATTACATAGGCCAGACAAAACGCCAATTAAAAAAACGTATATTAGAACATATTGGCGATGTTCACAATGCTAGGATAAATAGCCCTATATTTGAACATTTTCACACAGTACATAATGGGTCCATTGACTCATTATTTTTTTGTGCTTTAGCTAAACCCAATATATACTATGGAGGTAATTTTCAGCAGAGTCTTTTAAATCTGGAAAGTAGATTCATTTTGAAATATGGCACTTTAAAACCTCGAGGTTTGAATTTGGAAGTGAATTTAAACATCTAATAGTATTTTTCTTGTGTCTTGTAATGAATAATTAATGTATTCTAAGCTTTATGTGTTTTTTATACCTTTATATGTGTTTAAAAAATTTTTGTCTGTACCTTTAACTCTCTGGAGTTGTTTAGATCATTTCAATTATATTTAATTGTTTAATTGTTGATTGTTGGGTAGCACCAGTATATATAATGCATCTGGTGGCTTGATGTTTATTCCTTTGAAGGCTGTTGGGCCGAGGTACCGGAATCAATCTGCTGTATCCTGCATCCTGCTCTTGTGGTTTGTTTCATCACTCTGTTTCATTCACCAGGTCCCCCCCTAAAACTCTTATATATTCTCTGTATAACAATGAACCTAAAATCATGTCCTGGAAACTGATGAATGTGTTGATATAAAGCACTGTGCTCATTATGTAGCCTTATGGCCGACAAATGGTTCAGTATTCTACTTTTTAACATACAGTTTGTCTTCCCTACATAAAATCCTGCACATGACTTGCAAGTAGCTAGATATATCACAGTCATAGTCTTACAATTAGCATGCATATTAAAGTGATATGTTCTATTGGTGATGGGATGTATAAATGTATTGCTGTATGAGCATGCCTTACAGGAACCACAAGGTCTGGTTCCCTTAAATCTGGATTTAACTTGAGTCATCTTACTCCCTTCATGACATAACAGATCTTTTAAATTCTTGTTTCTCCTGAAGCCAAACATTGGTTCTTCCCCTACAACCTTCTTTATCTTCTCATATGTGAGAAGAATTTTCTAATTCTTCCTTACTGTATCACATACCCCATGTATGTTATTACTATAAGTGAACATCAACCTCATTTTGTTCTCCTGTCTTTTAGGGTTATTGACCCTGACACTTTCCTCTCGGTCATGTGTTAACCAAGGCCACATCTTACCACTTCTTTGTCCCACCCTTTTCTGAAAAATTCCCTCTACCTTATGTTCTTTATATCCTCTTTCAATAAAATTATGTTTCAAATTATCCAATTCCATGGCAAACATGCCCTCTTCTGTATATAATCTTAACACCCTACACCGCTGTCCTACCACTATGTTGTCAAAGGTGAATCTCGGGTGCATACTGTCATATGTAAGTAAATTATTTTTCCAACATTCTTTTCTATAAAGAGTAGTTTTAAAACCATCATCATCTTGTATAACTCTTACATCTAGAAAATCCAACTGAGTTCTAGAAAATTTCATGGAAAATCTTAAAAAAGATGTGGATTCTAAGTATTCTACAAAGGCTACTAGTTCTTGCAATTCACCATCCCACAACAGGAAAATGTCATTCACAAAGCATTTATAAAGACATATGTTATCAGACCATCTACGAAGTTGCTCTAGTACATGATATTGCTCCCAAAATGCCATAACTAAATTGGCATATGTACTGGCACAAAGGGTGCCATGGTCACCTCTTGTACCTGACAATAGTTTTTGTTTTGACATGTAAAAACATTGCATTCCAAAATAAATCTGAGCATCTCTGTAATAAGTCTGTTCATCCTAATGTCAAATAAACACAGATCAGAAATTAGTCTAGATAGAGCTGTTAATCCATACTCATTGCTTATCGCTGTAAATAGATTTTTTACATCTAATGTTACCATAACGTATGTTTTCCTAACTTCTTTAAGCCTGATGAATTCATTTAGACTTAGTAAGAAATCACCTGTATCTTTCAAAATTTGTGTTATGTGTGTTAATGCTGATCTCAAAGTACATTTCACCCATATCAAGATATTTTCTATCATCCATCCCCTACCTCATACTATTGGCCTAAGTGGGGGATTTAGAATGTCTTTATGTACTTTGGGTAAGGCCTTAAAAATAGGAATGACAGGATTTCCTATGCTCAAAAACTTATATAAGACCATGTCCATCAGTCCTTCATCTCTCAGCTCTTCTATGCATCTTCTGATTCTAAAAATAATATTGTTAACAATAACAGGAGATATTTGCATAAATGTTGTTGTATCTGTTAACATTTCACTTAGTTTTGTATGGTAAAATTCCCTATTCATAATGACTACAGCTCTTTCTTTATCAGCAGATTTAATAATAATTCTTGTGTTTTGTTGTAAGGAGGTCAATGCTTCTCTCTGTGTTGATGTTAAGTTATAGAACTTTTTGTTACAGTTACTCTGTAGATAGACACCAATTTCTTGTTCTCACACTTTAATAAAAGTATTCATAGTAGAGTTAAATAAAGGAACAGATGAACTAGGTTGCCTTATAGCTACTTGTTGATTAGAAATGTTATTCGCAAACATGTTCTTTAACATAACATTCCTACTAAACATCATTCAATCCAGTACTACATCACTAAAATTACTATTACAGCTGGGAACAAAAGTAAGCCCTTTGTTTAACACATACCTTTCAGTTTCAGATAAGACATAATCAGATAAATTGTATATAATAATTAGTATCATCATCAGTCACAGAGAAGTCCTTCTGTTTTTTGCTTCTCTCATCTCTTGCTGTGGTCTCCTCCACTTGTTTTTCTTCTTGATGGGATCTGGTAAAAAAAGGAAAGAACACTGGCTATTTTCTATTATACGAACTGTTTTGGGTCTCGCCCCCAAATGTATGGAGCTCTCCCCATCTCTGTATTATCCATTGACTCTAAAATAGTATTACATGCTGTTAATGCATTCACATTAACTCAACTACTGTCTCTCTTTACATTCTGGTTATTTTCTGTTGTTACATGAAGGCTGATATCCTCCATTCTTGTTGAAACAATAGCCATAGTGGCTGCCGTTTAGTTTGGGCCATCTTCTTGATCAACGTTAATCTCACCTGATTGGTTGATTACCTCATTGTGCTGCCTCTCTATACCGGGTGGTTCCCTATTGGCTCTAATGCTGTTATGTGTTGGTTTCCTATTGGATGGAAACCTCCCCTCATTCTGAACTGAAATCATTGCTCGATTATCTGTGTTAATGTAATTTTCTCTTGGCCAGATAAATATCCGACCTGTCGAAAAATCATTAAAGTCCCTGGTTAATTTCTTTGTTTTGATTTGTTGTAATTTACTGTCCAAAACAGTTAGTGAACAAAAAGATTCATCCATTCTATTGGCATAAGCTTCTCCACTATATTCCTTGTCTAGCCACCTTTGCAATTCATTGATTGCATAACCTGTCTCTGTATTTATTTGTTGACATTTTGCCATCAGTTCAGGGTAAATATCCCCTAGTGTGGGCATGCACAACACCCTCCTGCCTCTTGGAACAAGACCAAACTTCAAGCATGCTTCAAAATGAAAACGCTGCCACTGCAGCCATTTTAGTTTGGTCACTTTATTCACTAGAGTATTCAGTATCTCTCCAAAAATCAATGAATTCTTTGCACTCACTGCTGACTCAGGTTGTTGTATTGTTGTGGATTATAGATCTAGTTCTAGAAAAGGATTGCCATTGGAAAAAAGTTCCTTTTTACTTTTTCTGCCCAGGTAATGCAGACACCTTGTTTTTTAACTCCAGGTGAACCAACAAACTCTTCCATCATGTGTAAGGTTATAAACAGCAGCAGAAATCTAAACAAGATATAGAAAATAACCTTATCGAACGTAATGCTGCCACACAAAATAAACTGAACAGTAAAAATGGTAACAACCACCACGACGTATAGCCCAAGTTTTAATCACTTAAAACAGCATAAAATGACATAAAATCAGAGCAAACACAATAATGCAAGTGCTTTCAGGCTGATGCCCTTCTTCAGACAATTTACTGAGAAAATTCAAACAGTTCAAATAATAAGTTACAGCCAGTCAAAATCAGTAATTTATCCACCTTTTCTTTAGGGCTGGCTTAAGGGGAATTACATCATTGAGTCCTGGGAATCTATGAGCTGTTAGCTCTATAATCCATTTTGTTTCCTGATACTCTGTTTCATTCACCAACCCCCCCCCCCCATTAAAACTCTTATATATTCTCTGTATAACAATGAACCTAAAATCATGTCGTGGAAATTGATGAACCTGTCGATATAAAGCATCATGCTCATTATGTAGCCTTATGGCAGACAAATGTTTCAGTATTCTATTTTTTAACATACAATTTGTCTTCCCTACATAAAATCCTGCACAAGATTTGCAAGTAGCTAGATATATCACATTCATAGTCTCAACAATTAGCATGCATACTAAAGTGATATGTTCTATTGGTGATGGGATGTATAAATGTGGTTTATTCACTGATGTGGCTGCTACTGCACTGGATGGTTGCACCCATATAACAGAAACACAAGTAAATGCACTAGTCAAAATAACATGAAACCTACCTGTAACATCAATGAGTTGTGTCGTCCATGTTTTCCTCTGCATAGCAGGAAGCAGAGTAGATGTGTGTGGGACTGTTACATGTTTGATCCTTCCCATCTCCAGCAAACCAAAAACTAACAGCAGCCTCAACGTTTGCCCCCCTGCAATCACACTCCTCTTGTTACTCCCCCATCAGATGTATACCATCACTGTGGACAGCAGTGAGCAGAACCTTATTCTACTGCTCTATAAAGTTCACTTTACAAATTCTTACAATTATGACCTGCAACATGAAGAATAATGCAATTTCATCTAAGATAATGTATTCAAGATAAGCACACAATACTGCATCTGCTTGTAGAACTCACCCGGATATGTGCTCACAATCAAAGTCCAGAATGCAACAATGTTGCAAATACACTTCAGGAGTGAATAGCCATATTGCTATGACATTTAGTGGATGTAACATGTATGTCATGTCCTTACATATGCATACATACGTGAAGTTCATAGTACATAATTCAACAAATTTTCACCTATGCCAGCATGTTCTTGTGACAAGGTGATAAGAAAAGATGTCTTCATTATACTAGCTATATATGATGCACACAATGGCATCTACACATAACTCAATCTGGGCAACATGCATGTGCTGTAGAGACAGTGCTCACCCTAATTAATCATGAACATGACCATCTGCTACTAACTTTGTCACAGCATATTATACACAGCTGCAAACATGACACAGAATGAGCATAGCACCACCCGTAGCATGCAGAAGCATAAGACAACTACACGTGCCAGTGTTGTTTATAACACATTGCGGCTATTGCACAGAAATGTGTCGACCTTGACATGTGCTCAGTATGATGGAAAGTACAGAATGATGTACTCCATTCAGCCTTCTAACAGCTGTCATTTCATTAAATTCCAGCTTTTGAAAAATTGCAGACCAAGAAGCTCAAGGTTACAAAAAATGATGAAGACTCCTCAATATCCTAGCTAGGGGCAAGCCACAAATGTGCTTATTTGCACACTATGTTTTCTGTTACTATGATTGTTTGTTTGTGCAGGAATCATTTGAGCATATTCAGCCAGAGCTTTACATCTAGAGCAAAGCAGGTTAGAAACTGACAGCTGACAACAGTACCCCTTAGACCAAGCATAGCATTAGCACAAGTGATGCTATCACAGCTGCAATGACAGCACCTTCAACAGTGGCCTGAGGAGCACCATCCTGTTCATCCATTTTATGAGAATTTGTAGTGATCATTTAGGGGTGTGCACCATTCCCTTCATCCACTCTGTGAGTATCTGTAGTGGTCATTTAGAGATGTGTACCACCTCCTACATCCATTCTGTATCTGTAGTGGTCATTTAGGGGTGTGCACCATCCCCTTCATCCATTCTGTGAGTATCAGTAGTGATCATTTAAGGATGTGCACCATCCCCTTCATCCATTCTGTGAGTATCTGTAGTGATCATTTAGGGGTGTGCACCATCCCAAACATCCATTCTGTGAGTATCTGTAGAGGTCATTTAGGGGTATACACCATGCCCTTCATTCATTCATTCTGTATTAGTAGTGGTCATTTAGGGGGTGTGCATGTCACATAATTATGTGTTTAATGTGTTGGGTTATATTCCTTTTTTCAAAGAAACAAAGATGACGGCTAACAAATCACTGACCATGTAGGGCCTGGGATAAGCAGCTGCTAAGGATCTACAGTCAGTATATAGGTGTTAGAAAATTGTATTATGTCCATAATTTGGGACTAAAACCTTGTGTTATATCCATGCTGTGGGACCAGAACATTGTGTTATGTGCATACCCTGAGACCAGTACATTCTGTTATGTGCATAAACTGGGACTAGAACATTATGTTATGTGCATAACCTGGGACTAGGAGACTGTTATGTGCATACCCCAGGACTCTGTATTTTTGAAATGATTCACATCATTGGTGTCCTCATGAGTAATCCATGTAACTGCATAGCCATGGGACTCCATTAACTGTACTGTGCTAAATGTGCCCTCCACCACTACTTGATACATTATTGGTCACCACTGTGTTACCCATCCTTTAATCCATATACCTGTATAATATTGTGTGCATTCCACTTTCCGGATATATTGCTGGTGACTTCTGTGTGTTGTCCATCCTTTGGCCTGTACACCTGAAATAGTAATATATACCCTGCTCTCCTTATACATAGATGGTGACATTTGTGCATCATTAATCTACGGACCATGTTAGTGGATGTCATCTGTGTGTACCACAATCCTCTGTTGCACTGTTAGTAACAAATGCAAACTAACCATCCTTTGGGTCATGTCGTTAGGTGCATATTACATGAGCCTTCCTGATGCAGTTCTGGTGCTCTCTGTGGACTATTTGCCTGGCATGAGTTAGAAATGCATATCACGCACAGTCCCATCCTGTAACACACCACTGATGATATCTGTGTGGTGTTATCCATAATACATGGATTAGGGGGTTCATATTTTGCATGCTTCGACCTTGTAAAACAGTTCTTGTGACAGCAGTGTACTGTGCTCCTATAATGCACAGGTTAGGAGAATGCATGCTATGCAACCTTTTATCCCATATTGTAAGGTTGGTGTTTGAGAGGTGCCATCCATTTAAAGTGTCGCATTTAGGGAAGCATAGTGTGTGAGTACAGATCCCTTCTCTATCATCTGTGTTAGCTATGTTTAGCTTTGGCAGAGTCTGCTGTAGAGCTGTGATGTCATGTCATGTCATGTTCAAAGTCAGTTTGTTTGACCTGTCTTGTATACACCCTGTCCAGAGTGCCATGAAAAGTTATGAATGTGTATTATCTCAGGTAAGTATACAGTGCATGCCTTATGTTACCTCTCTGTGGTATGTGCTTGCCTGCTTGCCTGTCTCTGTTGTGGAAGGTGTAGTGCTGTCTGAAGTATATGTCAGATGCTAGTATTCACATCAGTGTGTGCATTCCCATTGCTATCATTTGCATGGCATCCTTGTGTGATGATCCTGCCAAGGAGTTGTGTACTTGTACTTGTGCATGTACAACACAATAAGAAGTGACATGTGGAATAAAAACTTGTGATACAATTGTGGTCATATTGCAGATACCAAACTGATCTGTGCATATGCTTGTACATATTTGGACCCTATTCTGGGCATATAGTTTGTGCTGGTGCTATTCATAGTTGTGGCAAATATGTACAATGCTGATTGATTTTGGGCAATTTGTTTTCAAACTGTGTGCATGCACTATATTTTGGAGGACTTGCCTTGCATCTTTCTAATGTATTGCATATGCTACTGCATCATTATGTCTGTGTTATGATGACCTTTGCTGATTAGTGTGATTACTGGTTATTGCTATCTTTTCCACATGCGAGCTGTGAACACCATTTTGAGTTATTTACATATTAGCATGCATTTGTGTAACAGTTGGATGAAGGTTAAATGAAGTCCTAGGAAGGGTAATCCACCAAGGCCTCCTCCCCAGCCATTCTAGAGTCCCATTACTTGTCAGAGGTTGCTGTTGGTAAAACAACTTTGCATTTCAGTGCTTCATCTACAAACGAAGTGCCTACTGCTCTTGAAGAATGAATTGTCTATGTTGTATTAAAAACTAGTGAACTGGGGATATTGCCATAACATTTCTTGAAAAAGATTAGCTATGCAATAGGGAATGGCTGGTAAACAATGACAAGAGGTTCATAGTTACTAGTCATGCAGTCCTGGAGACCTTTAAGGAGCATAACTGAAATTCCCATTTGCTCCAAAGCACTGTCTGTTTAAGCAAGTCGCTCAATGTCACTCAGTAGGTAAATGAAGTTGGAAAGATTCAAACCTCACACCCTTGTCATAGGAAGCAGACAATTAACACGTCAGAGCTTTAGATCTCTACACCAATTGTCAGAGGAACCATTTTTAACTAAATGCAGAAATTCTTTACAATCTGATCTTGTAGAGATGACTATGGCTTTGTAATGGACATTGAAGATCAGATGGTTCAGATCATCACTACAAGAAAATGCATACTATTATGACCTGGTTCATGTTAACACCTTTACAGTTGCTGGAGGCTGTAAATAAGGTACTAAAAAATATATTGCTAAAATACATCTTTAGACTATATTACAAAATCTAGCCCTACTAATGAATTAATTCATTCTTTAATGCAATTAATAAAGCAAAACAATTAAAGACAATATAATTGCTCCAGCAGCTTTTGTTCAACAAACCAAAAGCCATACAAAAATCATAAATATTGCTGCATACAACATACTGTTTTTTGTAAGGGGCTTTATACATGCAGAACACCTACATCTTATTTTGATGTCCTCATGTCTCCTCTGTCATCAAGAATAGTTATCCCTCTAACATCACTCAGTACCAGTCTGACATACCTGAATGGCTAAAATTGCTGTATTGTTGCAGCACACCTCCAGAGTCAGAGCCAGATTGTGTGAAAAACTTGCAGGGAAATGAATCAGGCACCTGCCAGCCATACCAGTATCCCATTATGTGGGGGTCTCTCCTGTTCCATAAACACTGTTTTAACCTGTCAGTGTACATACAATGTTCTTCCTTACTTTTTCAATTATCACAGACATCTGACTTTCAATTAAAATATATTTCAAATTTTACAGAAAAAACACTGACTGAAAGACATTTTCTAAACAAACAAAACAAAACATTCACACTGATAATAGATGTAGCATAAAAAACAGTACAGTTCCCTTCATTTGAAACTCACATTTAGTGAAAACGTATATAGTAACCCACTGAACTACAAGAGACTTGCTGAGATTCATACTCAAATAGCATATAGTGAAGTAATAATAAGCACCTAAGTGAAGGGTGCAGGAATTCAAAGACTAAAATGTAACATATTTGTTAACAACCCATGACAGCCCACTGAGCACAAGCGCTCCTTTTCAGGAGCAGCCCAGGACTGCTCTGTGGTGAAGTAACTTTGCAGAGTCAGAAGACAAATGAAGGCTGAGGGAATCAAACTATATACTACTGGAAACTTATATTTAACAGCTCATAGCTTACTCATTTGCATGAAGTGCTAGACAAACTATTGTAGCAAATAGCAGTGCATTTCACACTTGTGTACCTGCAAAAAAAAAAAAAAAAACAAGCTAAATTAAAAATGTCTTCATAGCTTAAATATTAACACTAAACTCAGACTTCATGCTGTCCAATTTATTCACAGCTAAATAATAAACACACTGTCAACATTAAACAGAACATGGAAATCAAGGACCACATCCAAAGAACTTGGCTTACATGATGATGCTCTTGTTTACTACAATCAATTTCCTTCCTTTACATCATGATTACACTGGTGTAGAGAATTAATGCTCTTGCATACAGCAGCAAAGGTACACAGTATGACTTTATTTAAGCTACTTAACCAAACAGCCACCCCTGACTGTGGCATACCCACACACACACATACACAAACAACCTTCTCTTCCTGTAGCATACCTGGATTTCAGAGCTCTCACCTCAGTGCACAGCCCTTTCCTGATAATTGCATTTGCATCTCAATGCGGATGAAACAAAATGCAACCCCCCCCCCCAATGCAAGAGAAATGAAAATACACCTCCTTTCCCAATAATGTTGATTTGTTTTTTAACAGACTGATGCAACTCACCTATCTCCTATTTCCATATGCTCCAGTCCATCCTACTTAAACAACTGTGCCAAATTCCTGGATGTCTCTCATTGACTATGTGTCTCTCATTGGACCAAAGCAAATAAGAGAGACAGAACAGCAGCAGCAAGAAATCTTAAAGAACCCAGCAGTAAATTTGGTTTGTTTTTTTAAGTATTTTTTTTAAATAATGTTAGATGGCCTGGCCCTCCTGCCGGCACCAGGACCTAGGCACCTGCCTAGGTCACCTTGTGCTGGATCTGGCCCTGCCTGGCACAAAGTTCACTGGCTAGGGGCATGCATACTTGAACACAAGTTGCTGACATAGAACACATGTAGTTGTTTCTATTCACATCTCTATCACATAAACATACTTTAAGTCATTCTAGGGAATATGATTGTATCATAATACTGTTTCAGTGCTGCCATTTGGGTGTCTCTGTTTTTTTTTCTTTTTGTGTTTCAACACATTCAGTCTGTTTTGTGCACTTGTGTTTTTCAAATAAACAAAAGGAAATCCAACAGAGGACGTACCAGGAGTTACAATTGGAGTTGGTGACTGTCATATATTAGGAAAAGGAGACTTCCATGCATTTAGCTGTCAGACCAGTTTATTAAGAGCTGACCCAGCTAAGACAGCAATTTCAGCAGACTAAGTGTTTTGTTTGTATGTCATTGTCACAGCTGCACAGTGCTAGAATAACTTCTTTCAGGTGATGGATGGGGAGGTTTCTGATCTGCCAGGACTCTAAGAAAGCTGCAGTGTGATATTTCTGGTGGTATCACCAAGTGGTCTATTTAGGAAATGAAGTCAAAGCCTAGGATCTTTGCACCAGGGTGCTGTCCCATCAACAATTCCCTTTCCCATGAGGAACATGCATCTTTATTATTTGTACTACTCTCCAACACCATGTCCAGGAGGTACTGGAAACCCAGCAAGGATGCATCCTCCTCAATTTCCTTAGAAGATGCCACACACACACACACACACACACACACACACACACACACACACACACACACACACACACACACAAACACACACACCCACACATACACCAGCAATGCCACAAGGATCCTATATATATATTGCTGAGCACCATAATCAACCTGTTGATTACATGATTATGACATCTTTACAGTATAGCTCAAACTGGAAAAAACGTGGAATGACAAGCCACTAAAATACAAACCATGCATGAGCAGATGGTGAAATTGAAAGTCAATAATCCAAAACCAGTAGTAGACAAGCCTTGAAATCCTTTTAATAAACACAGGTTAAGCACTTTTGTGTCTCAAATCAGAAACTTCATCAGAAACTAAAGCGCTTAACCTGTGTTTATTAAAAGGATTTCAAGGCTTGTCTACTGCTGGTTTTGGATTATTGACTTCAAATTTTACCATCTGCTTGTGCACGGTTTACATTTTAATTGTTACAGTATAGAACATATATTCTGTACTTTCCCAGGTCATGAATGAAAAGAAGTCATGTTTGATTTGGTCACTTAAATAGTTAATGAATGACTACATAAATGCACACATGCATGTATTTATAAGTTTATATATATAAATGCACAAATAAGCAAGGAACTAGGTCATAAACACAAAGGTGATTCTCAGAGCTAAGTAATGTACTGGCTGTACATATTATAGAATCACGTCTCAAATATAAACTGTGTGAAAGAACATCCAAGAGGTGGTTCTAGCTTTAAGTACTTGCAAATGTTGGAGACTAAATATATTTATAAAGTTTAACAAACCACATCCATCTGGTTTTAATAAGAGCTGAGCTTACTGCCTTTGACCTTACATTATGTTCATTATGTCTATATTGAATAGTTATACAATTATAATTTGACCTGTATTCAATTATTTATTAATTTGCTTTTTATGATGACTTACTGTATGTGTGTGTGTTTGTGTGTGCATATGTGTGTGCGCATGTGTGCACCGGCATATAATCTGATAATCTGGTATTTTCTTAAAGGCCCTACAGATTGAGATACAAATGTTCTTGAGATGACTTTTGCAACAGATCCATTCTTTTAACATTTTCTTTTTCTTCTGTTTTGTTTATTGGTGTAGTAAAATCAAACAGACCCATAACAATAGCTTATCCCTTGTCTGATAGAGCACAATCTCTGAAGTTGACAAAAGTAGACTCCTATAGAACTTATACCACAAACAAAAGTATTTTAGAACTCCTTGTCATGGTCGGTAGATCCAATGAGCTCTGAATGTAATTTTTTTCTCCTTTCTGAGTCTCTTCTCCTCTCTCAAGATTCACTGCAGATTGACCCACTTCATAAACTAATGTATATATTGTGCATTACACTCTGTTTGATTGCACATTGCACTGTGCTCATTCACTACAATGTATACACATGGCTTTTTCTATGTAATTAGTCTGAACTATTCTATTATTGCTTACATTTCTATATTTCTTGTTTGTGAAATGTTTTATATTTCACCTTGGTTGAGCCTGAAGTTGGTCAGTATTGATCTGTGCACTAGCCTGGTAAACACATATATAAATAAATATTTTTTTCAGAGTAGGTTATGTAACTTCATTCAGACAGGTTCTGTTTTTTCACATATTTCATAGAATTTGCCATTACACAGACAATTCCTGCATCTTGTTTGTAGAACATTTAAAAATCTATTATGCTACTTATAAACTTCAACAGCTGTAATACTAAGAAGCCCAAATCTCTGTTTATTGTTAAGAAGCTTGCTGTAACTGTACAAGACCAGATGCACGCATGCCATAAATAACATTGTTAGTTTAAATGTCATCAGTATAATGAAAAACAGCAATGAAAACTGAGCTGTCTGGGCATTTATCCAATTTCAGTCCATTGTGTCCTCAGATGAGCATATGTGGCTCTTTAAATACTCATACTCAATCAGCTAACAGAGTTCCATGCCCCACATCTAGGCTTTGTGCCCCAAGATGTCCATAAAACTGCAAAAATGCAATTTTGTCAAATTTCCCAAAATAAATCCTATAACACTGACAGTTGTATTTCACGTAGAAAAATAATGAATTATTTCCCTATATTATGTTGCTGCTAAAATATATAGTATAGACTAACATGAGTATTGGATTCATAATGCTAGAAGGAAGATGTATGAAATGCTTCCACTTATTTGTACTAAAGTCACACCTACCACTCTTCCACTAAGTGGGAAGATATATGGAATGCTTCCACTTATTTCTGCTAACAGCCACAGCCACCATTCTTCAAATATGTAGGAAGATGTATGGAATTCTTCAACTTATTTCTACTAACAGCCACAGCCACCATTCTTCCACTATGTAGGAAGATGTATAGAATGCTTCTACATATTTCTTCTAACAGCCACATCCACCACTCTTTCACTAAGTAGGAAAATGTATGAAATGCTTCCACTTACTTACACTTACTTCTACTAACAGCCACAGCCACAACTCTTTCAATAAGTAGGAAGATGTATGGAATGCTTCAACTTATTTTTGCAAACAACCACAGCCACCATTCGTCCACAAAGTAGGATGATGTACAGAAAATCTTCCATGTATTTCTACTAACAACTACAGCTGCTATTCTTCCAGTATGTAGGAAGATGTATGGAATGCTTCCACATATTTCTACTAAAAGCCACAGCCACCACTTTCCACTAAGTAGGAAGATGTATGGAATGTTTCCACGTTCTTTCCGCTAACAGCCACAGTCATCACTCTTCCACTAAATAGATTTTTGTAATGATTCTGAAGTTCCTTTTCCCATTGTTCCTGGGAAACTGTTTACAGACATGTGCTACAATTACATCAGTTTAAAATACATCCAAAGTATGCTACAGCAATATCCCACAACTGTTTACTATTACAGCTAAAATGCACAATAAAGTGCACAATCAAAGTGGTTTGAGGCACTTTCATCTGAATTCTCATTGGATTTGGGAGAGTGGGTCTTTATACTCCTCCAACTTTTATTATCTACTGCTCTTTCTTATGCTTTTCCAGACACTGTCCTTTTAGCAAGGTAGTTCTGTTTTCCTTTCTTTTGAAGAATCCTTCAGTTTGTTGGCAGTCAGTTGATCGACACTCAAAACTTCACCACTGGAAGGTTTCCAGCACCTTGTAATGGAAGTTAGCTGCAAAGAAGAGTGAGAACATGAGTTTTGCATTTTTAGCACTTTTCACTCTTCTCTGAGTTGATGTAACTGTAGAGTTAGTACAAATATAACTTGGAGGTGTGCAGCTCAACCTCTTATTTGGGGGCATTTTTGTTGTGAGACTTTGGAAGGGTTGCTGTTTTAACTTGTGACTTTCCAACATTTTAAACATTTTGGGGGAAAAAATAAAGTGTCATTTGAGACACAATTATTCATGGTAAACCAGAATTAACATGGTTATTTCTGATGCACATAAAAACTTGGAAACCACAAATGTGACGAACGAAACTGTGAGCAAACCACTTCAAAACAGGTACAAACTCCCAATCAGTTTAAAAATCCGGTTTAATGAACTGAGCGCTTTCGGAAGGACCTGTGCCCCTCCTTCTTCAGAAATAACAAACAACCAAGTAAATTCGAACCTTGCATTTTTAGGTTTCTCGCTACTATATGAACTCTTCCAAATTGTTTTCTTTCCGTTATATGCAGCAATTTTTAACCTCACAGTATAAAACTTTTCATCTGCAGAAATCTGTAAAAATGTAATCCAATTAAAGTTTATTTGCTTCTAAGAGATTAACTGCACAGTGATTCCCCTACTAATTGGTCAAGCCTAATGAATATATATATATCAATCATCTAGATATTGAAATCAGCTCTGTGAGTCAAGAAATTAACATTTTGGCTTGAGAAATCAGAGTAACAAATTTAATTTTGTTAAGAGTTGCCAGATTTATTTATCATTTGCAGTCTCCAAATGTTTATAATTTTCTTTAGTTTTTTTAAATGCATTTATTGATCTTGAAACATCTCAACATACTATACAAAATATATACAAGTATATTATGCACATGCTCATCTTTAACCATCTCTTAAAACTCTTTTCGGATAATAATCACTATACTTCCTCTAGTATCAGTTTCTTATTGTTTCAGTATTATTAATCACAGCACTGTCTGCTATATGCTTCTTAATTGCACATTCTTATTCAAACCACTATAAAGAATCACATCTTTCATTTTCAGTTGCATGCCATCTACATAATTATATGAAAATGAGGTGAATTAGTTTGGCAAAGCATCACTCTTTCTGTACATTAAAAGAATGCAACTTACCAGAATTATAAGAACACAAAAATCTCTGTTATCTCATTTCTAAGCTGTCATATCTCTCTCACAGCTATATCACACCCATATTCATGATAATTACCTTTAACTCAGTCAGTTGAATATATTACCTATTCCTCTCTTATCAATAAAATCCTCGCATTGTGATATTCCAGTACAGCACCTACTTTTATTTAATACACTTAATTTTTATTTCAGTGGCATAGGCAAATATGACAAAGGTATTGCCCTTAGACAGTATAATATTGAAAATGCTTTCCAGTTTTCTCCACTGGTTCCCTTTTTATATTACTCCAAATCTGTCACAGGTCCTACTCCTCCTAGTAGGTGTGTCTGGTTTCATGTATAGCCCCACTGCTCAACTGTAATAACTTATTTCTATCACTAACATTTCACAATCATACCTGTCAATGTTTTAGCACAAGAAATCTGGACAAAGCCCAAAATAATGTAGGGACAAAGGTCCAAAAATAGGTACAAATGTTAAATATTGCTTATATAAACTTAGAACGTTGCTGTAATGACAGGTTTGTGTTAGCTATGCAGTTATATTAAATAATTTTATTTATCATTCAATAATACTTCTGCAGTAAATGTATAGCAAAGTGCAGTAATGATTTTTATCAGTGACACTAAATGCATGTATTTTCAGCATTGACTTTCAAAATATCCACCTGACTGATACGCAGGCATGTTAAATAACATCGTTCAGTCTGGACACTCAGTTTTATTACTGAAGTCATTGAAAAATGATAAATAAATGAATGATGACCCCTCTTAGTTTATATATATATATATATATATATATATATATATATATATATATATATATATATATATATCTTAGTCTCATTAATTATAATAAACAACGCAAATTTTTCTCCCATGGTCAGAGCTCCACATTATTTTGCTAGGCAAGCATCATCTGTTAACAATAATCACCTATCTAAATGACAAACTAGTAATGAGATAAAAGGATGGGTGTTTTAAAATATAAAACACAACTGTCCGTATAACTTCACTGTCACAGAGTATCATAAGTCCTCTTATACCATCTCTTTCCTGAATTGTTGCACAGAAATACATTTTATTTTCTATCCACCGTGCCTACCTCCATGAGCTCATATACATAGATCCGCAGTCTTTCCTGCTTCTCAATATGAATGTTCAGGCAACTCTCATAACCTACTTATTGATTATCAGCATTTGAAAAGATCAATATACCTTCCCTTGTAAACACCTTCAATACTGCAAAGAACATCAACATAAAGCTCAGTTTCTCCATCTTACACTGCTTTATAACATCCCCAGGCTATAGTTTCTGCTGAAATATTACATCCAAGGAATTGTGATCAACATACACAGTTTGATCCATTACAAATAACTTTTTCCTTGACTGCCATAACTGCCACAACTGCTGCTCCTTCTCACATGTTGTCACAAAGTGCACCAAGATAATGCTGGACTTTCAAAAAAAGAGCAGATTGCAGTCTACACACTCTCAGTTTTCACAAGCCTTATCCACTGTACCATTATAGTTTCCATTAAATCCATTAAATTCAGATCCTTGTTTCCCTCCATCAGTCCAGTCACTCTCAGATTTACTTATTTCGTGTGCCTAGTCCTCCATTGTGGCCAACTGCTTTTCCACATTTCCTGCAAGAACAACCAATTCCTCTGAACAGTTCCTCATTCCACTGCCTGTTTAATCATCCACATGGTGCCCTGCTGGGTATGCAGAACCTAAACATCCTCAGTTTGAAACATTTGTAACCTTTATGTACCCTTCAAAGAGACCTCAAATATGGCAGAAAACAAATTTCAAGTTTTCTAAGGCTCTGGGTACTTCCTTAACACCTTATTATTCATGAAACACTGCTGCAGTGGATGGCTCTCCTACCAACTGTTATATATCACCTCCTCTACAACCATGTTTTTTTTTTCTGGATTATTTTCCTCTCTCTACCTGACAACCACCAAGCCTCTCCCTATCTTACTGGAGACAATTTATTCCATAGCAGTGGAGAGTTTCCTCATCCACTAGGACAAGAACCATCCAAATGGTCTGATATTCACAATATTCAGACAGATTTCTGGGAGTTTGTCTTTTTGCTGGCATCTGAACAATGAAAGCATTTGTGTACGTCCGTAATCTCACCCTGAGTGAAGTGACAGTCTCCCTCCATCACTAACTCACAATGCCCCTCCTGTGAGTACAGACTGTCATGCATTCACTAATGGGGATTACCACTCAGTGATTGCTTGGTGAGCCAAAAACCCATCCACAGGATGCCCACTGTGATATAGCATCTCCTCTGAGGAACTGTATCTATATGCATCCTGCTCCACTGTTTCCTCACCCAGGATGGGTACATCCATCCTCCTTTACCACAGCTGTCAAGTATCCAAGTTGCTAATCAAATTTGACATTCTGAACATTAATTGACTGTCAGTCAAAATCAGTACAACCCTCATATACACCATATCAGCAGGAAGTGTCTTTGTGAAATTCAACAAGGTCACCGTTTCCTTCCTCTAGGATTTTCATCATCAGGATTAAAACAATACCCCATTTATAGCATGTGTGCTGGAAGTACACACTTTACATGTAGGTGTGTTTGCAAAGAGTTGTGCAGTACTTAATCATACTTAGAGTTGTCTCCCTGCATGCATTTATAGTCCACCACTAGAGAGACTTACTGCATCCCCTACATCTAAGAATGGTTTGTTAACATAATACATCAAGTGGATTCGACATTGATTTCCAGATCCTATATTTTTACGTAATGCAACACTGAAAAGGTTACTTAATCACTGGCTACTTTCTAGACGTGCATGAAATGGGCATGAGACACTTGTGGATGGCTAAAGTTTTCCCAACTTTCCTGTGAGGGATTGTCTACTACAACCAGTCTGTGCTGACAGGTCTGTCACTAATGGATGTTTGAATCCTTTTACTGCCAACCTGAATATCACCTAGGTATGTGAGGGACATGGGCTATGGTCCTTTGATCTGCTCACTGCCCAAAAAGATCTAATGGTCATCAGAGGGATGGTCTGTTGAGTACTGGTGCCTAACAGGTTAAAGTAAAAGAAAGTTCACATAAATCTGATTCTGTAATCAAGTCACCAAATACAACTTGGCCCCAAGAGCATAAAAGGAGCATGCGTTGCTGGCCTGGATACCCAAAATAGGATTTCACATTGACCATTTACTGAAACGAGTCTCTGGCCTAGCTCCCCAGGCCCCTTTTTCTGAACAGTGTTTTCCAGTACCCCTTACACAAGGTAACTTCTTTTCAAACAAGTTATTATTATTATTATTTACACACACACACACACACATATATATATATATATATATATATATATATATATATATATATATATATATATATATATAAACATACACACACACACACACAAAACACACACACACACACATTTTCTAATTAGGATTTAAAACCTTTGGTATTTGCATTCTATTTGCACTGCAGTACTATAGACTGGGCACAAAATTACCAGAATAAGATTAAAGAAACTAGCAATTACTTATAAAGAATAATGCATAAGTTCCTGCCACGTCAGGCTTTCTTTTTATCACAGCCGACTTGATGGGATTCTGTCCCTGTCATCAATGTTGATGTGTGTAAGAATATCCCAACTTATTAGTATCCAGCATCATTGAGTGAAAAATTGAGTCAGGCACCAAATTGCATTTTAATATTTAAAATTACTGGCACATGGCTATAACATACTACTGCAGTGTTTTCCTTTCTAACCATAAAAACAAAACTACTTCATTTTCCACTTGACTCCTTTAGTGTGACTGGATATGGAGACCTGAAAATAATGGTTGACTGGGAAGGCCACGAAATTGCTGTAGAGAAGTGAGCAATCTGATGAATATTATCATGGATGAAAAGTGATACTTGCTATGTTATGTGTTCAAACAACATTAACTGATTACATAACACTGCATTAAATGTATTTATTGACACTTGATTACCTTGTGCACACACATATTTCCCATAGAAGGCTAGCATAATTTTTCAATTTCCCACAGCTTTCTCCTTGATGAGGTAGTATTGCCATCACTCTAGATTATGGGCTGAAGACCCAACACCAGTTTCTGTACCACTCTTGTTTTAGCTATAAAGTATTATATAATATCTCACTAGCATTATGCTTTAATGTGGTCTGGCAATATTGGAGGTGGATACTACAGCTTGCCATCCCACAGTGCTAAATAATATCCTCTCCTCAGGTAATAATAATAATAATAATAATAATCATGCATAAATAAATAAGTACAAAGCCACAAGATCTTAGAAGACAATAAATAAAAAAATACTTAAGCAGTAAATAAGTCAAGATAATGCTGATGCTCATTAAATGAGTAGTAAACAATACAAGTAAGTTTCAGTTTATGATTTCTTTCTCACAGACCAGAAATATAACCAAACAGACTATGCCACATTCAGAGGTAATCAAATTATTTCACATGCATATTTTAACAAGCTGCATAGTAGTAACATCACAATTCTGGGCTCATAGATTTTTGAAGAGTTTTATAATTACAGTATATGACCCTATGGTTCCTGATTCAGGAAAAGGCAAGTAGCTATGCTTCACATTTCAGTTACATATTCCAGACATTCTTTTTTTTGTTGTTCTTGTTGCATTCAAGAGAAAATCCACATCTCCTATAACTATTTTCTTACGAATTGGAGAACATGCTTGCCCAAAGTCTCCATGCACTTAAAGAAGTAGAAACTGAGTACTGTTGGTCATTCAAGTGACATCCAATCTGTACATTTGGTGAGTCATCCTGTTGGTAATTACCAGTGTTTCAGCTCCCTACTCTTCACATGAGTCCTATTTTTATCGTGAATTTGATTTTGATGCCTTGCTGCCATTAATTATTTATTTTACAGATAGGTGAACTGCATCACTAGAGTCTTTTTTTTAATCATGACCAAATAACCATATAGAAAGGGAATAAAAGTGTCAAATAATGTAAATCAGTGAAAGAATAATAGGATTATGCAACTTTAAGCAAAATATGAAAGAACAAATTAAATGTAAAATTGTCTTTGCATGTTACTGACATATTCTACAGCCAAATGTCTAAACTGTCTAGCATACACAGCAGAAACTACAGGATCAGAAGTCATGTGACTGTTCCTAAAACTTTGTAAAATGCTTCTTCCTCTTCAAGCAGAAATCTGACTTTCATCTTGAAGCTGTTTGAGGTGGCAACTCCATTCCTACAGATGGGAAAATATTCCAATCAGTAGGCTTAAGAATAGAAAATATTCAGAGGTGCAGGATAATGAATGTTTTGGGAATGGTCAGAGAAGAGGCATTGGTAAAACCTGATCTAAGTCAGCATTCTGTACAAGGATCTGTAGAGTCCTTGTACAATGATTTATAAACCAGAATGTTCATTAAGACTTTAATCCAAAGGGAGTTAGGCAGTGATGTTCTCTCCTCGGTGCACCACATGTAAATTGATAGATTATGCTAAGGATTACTTAAGACAATTTATGTTCTTAATTATTGTAGCAACAACTGCAAGAAGGATATATTCAAATGCAGGTATTAAAAAGCCTTTGCCTACTGCCCATCTTACTTCATAAGAGAGCAAGTTATTCATATGGTAAGAGATACCAAAATGAGAGTGTCTTGTGTACATTCTTACTGGACATGTGTCAGGAAGTTCAATACTGGAATTGTTCACCATCCCTCAAAAAAAATACTTGCAACTACATATGGATTCAGCACTTACACTAAAAGGTGCAGGAATGCCTCACTTCTTTTTTTCTATAGGAACGTGAGTATGGGGTCTCTAGCAAAATAGTCTTGGTACTTCTGGTTAGCCAAACATTGCATGTTTCTCAAGCCTAGACAGAGTAGTGATATGTTATTCAAGAGTCTGTTAGAGTTTATTGTATGTGAGTAATGTGAGACCCACCAAACCATAGTGACAAAGGTGCATCCAATAACTGACCCTGTCAGCTATGCCTCATTTAAAAGCCTGACAGTGGCTGCTGATGTTGGGACACTATGAAGGCCCCATCCTATAAGTAGTTATCAAAAGAAGATAGCACTGAGGTAGTTATACCAAAAAATGTTTAAATACTGAAAGTAGTATTTAGCTATGCATGGAATCAGGTACCCACACACCGCACCACTATCTTCCATTGAGCTGAAAACAGAGTGGGTAAGAGAAAAAAAAGACGGTAACAGTTATAGACAGTTTTCTACAAATATTACCTAAAGAAAACTGCGGTGGTGGTGCTGCAGTAGCGTTGTCACCTCACAGTTAGATGTTGCCCGTTCGAGTCTCAGTTAGAGCATCTTCTGTGTGGCGACATGCGTGAATGGGCGTTCCTTCGTTGAAGGTTGTGCATTAGGCCCAGCACGCCAGCACATACAACTCTACTGCCACTCATTAGCGGACCGGAGTTCCGCTGTGGCGACCCCTAACCGGGAAAAGCAGAAAGACACAAACATTACCTAAAGAAAACTCCAAAAAGCCATTACTACATTATTCTTACTGTGAGGTTGCACCACTTCAGAAAACAGTGATAACTGGAAATAGAAACAAACAAGCAATAATGATAATAATAATAATCATAACAGCAATGTGCTGCTCTGTTTACAAGTTGATGTGACATTTTGGTACAAGAAGTAATATATATTTCAGGTTTGACACATCGTTACAAAATGTAGTGAGCAAATAAAGATGATAAAGCAATGCATCAAGGAAACATGCTTTCAAGTACATGAAGGTAAGTTGTTTAAATGTTTATGTATTTTCTTGAACAAATTATCAATTTACTAAAGTACCATTTTGAAAGGAAGAAGTATTTTTTATAATTTATTATCCTTATTAATGATGCCATTGTTGAAGTGTTATTTTATTGAGTAAATCATGATTTTTAAAGTTTGTTATTTAACTCAGTAAAAACTGTGCACGTTAATCTTGAAAGGCCACTTTGTTCCTAGGTTTATAGCTTTACAGGCTTATGCAAGACAATCAGTCCAGTAGCTGTTTAGGAACCTAGCCCCCACAGTTTCCAGCTACGTGCTTTCTCAGTCTATAACAGCCTGTGCAGACATCCCCGGGATGAATTTATGGAGGTTATTCTATAGGTAGGGGATCCTTTGAGAGAGGTAGGTATCCCTCCAATAGGATGTACTAATATTTCAAAGTACTTTTTTCCTTAAAGTGGGTATTGTTAGTACTGTCAGGTTTTTCAGTATGTAAGAGGTCTAACAGGATTGGTTCCTTTATTTATTTACCCCCCCACCCCCACCCCCACCTGCAGGCCGCCAAACATTTTCCTATTGAATTTTGGCTCATTTGTACTATAGCAGTGGTGGAAACTCAGATCCACAAGGCCAAGAGCCGTCCAGAGGGGCCAACATTCAAGCAGACTTCATGAAGTTTGTGATCTTGCTGACATTCCAATAATAAGAGCATTTATGAACGTTCCCCATCACAGAGAGAACACATAATGCCTTCCCATTGTGAATGAACACTCCAGTGTAATTGATAATGAGGGCTACCACTAGACAGTGGTATGGTGAGCTGAAAGCCCACCACTGCAATGCCGCACCCGCTACTCTGAGGGGTTGTGCCTATGTGCGCCCAGCTCCAGCACATCCTCTGGACAGGATGGGCATGACCACCCCCCCACCCCTACCCTACCAGTGCCATCAGGTGCTTGAGCCACTAATCAAATTCAGGTCCCCTGGAATGTAGCCAAGGCTTTATACCTCTATGCCATAACACTGGCAGAAATGAGTCCGTTGTTGCCTTACAGTTCAAAGACAGATAGTCATGTAAGAGTCTGCAGGAGACAGGCCACAGTGATATAATTTTTTGGCAGTCTGTTTAGCTTAAGAAGCTCCTACTCAAGAATTTTTTGGTCAGAAATCTTTGAGGTTTCTCATGTTGTGTAATATGTCTTGACAATCACATGCTGAAAGGAAACATTATCCTCTATTATTGCTCAGATCAGACAGGAAAAAAGGGGGTTAATAACATGTTTGAATATGAAGGGTATAGCTTTAGTGATTAGTTGGGGCACATAAAATGATTTCCTAATAACAGTTGATACATGTCAATCAAAGGAGAGTTCATTTTACAAGAATCTGACACTTTCTCTTATGGCATTATCAACTGTGAGGGCGATACCCTCTATGTGGTACAATACTGCATTTTATTTGCATTTAGCTGTAGTTGATTATCTTAACACCAGGAATTAGAATGAGTTAGAATCATCCATAGATATGAGTGGGTCCGCATGTGAAATGGAAAAAAGACCTGGCAACCTACTTCTGCTCACTTTTGCCTTGAAAACTCCGTAGATACCAGTGACTATCCATGAGTCATTCCAGAAGCTGTCTGCAACTTGTAAGAGAGTGAGCAAGTCAGTGAGCCCCTCTTGTAAGATGCAGACATCAGCTGGAAAGTTAATGATCACACCAAGTTTGCAGTCATCAGCAAAGTTTGTAAGCTTTAGACCCTTGAAATGCACTTAAACATCAGTGAAATGCATGTTGAAGAGAATTGGACTCAATATCGAAATTTATGGAATACCACTGATGATCAGCCTTTTAGAGGAAAGTGTGCCACCAACCCTAACTGAATGAGCTCTATCTGTGAGCCAGTTGGCTATACAGTGAATTACATGAGTTAATATTTAAGTGAGTAAGCTTTTTAATAACTCCAGTAGGTAGGATAGTATTGAAAGCCTTACACCAGATCAAGGTATGCAGTTTGTGCCATTTGTCGATTATCAAGTGCTCTAATTATCTACTCAAAAAAGTGCACCAGCTTTACTAGGTAGTACCTACTTTTCACAAAGCTGAATTGGGTATTGTCGCATTTATAGAGGCCTGGTTTGGACTTGCTAGGTTTGAAGGTTTAGGAGACTGCCTCTGCCTAAAAAGGTACTATTAGGGTAGAAAAGTATCTGTCAATATGTGGAAGATCAGAGACAATGGGTGCATCTTGACCCTGTTGTGATAATCAACAACCTACCTACAAGCTGACCCACACTGAATCCATTTTGAATGACGCCACATAACAAATCAATGACAAAGTAAATTATTTCCTGTTTGCATTTTTGCATCATTTGCTGTGATAAAAATGCTGGTGAAGTCTGGCTGCTTCCCAGAATCCATCACATACACAGAGAGCTCATTCATATCCTCATCATTTGGATGAGACATTAAACTAAGGCCTCATCTGTCTAAATTAGTGGTAGCTCAGGTTGATGTAACCCACGGCATTTAACAAAAAGAGTAGGGGAAGCTCTGTAATGCCCTAACCAAAGTTCTCCTAGTCTGTATGAGTACAACCTTGGGTCTCCCATGAAAATAAGTCTAGTGGGACTAGCATGGTCAACCAAGTGTAAATAAAATAAAATAAATAAATAAATAAATATATGTCTCTCTTTATCATCCACCAATGCAGCAGGGTACTCCTAAAATCATTTACTCCCATATAAGCAATGACTAGGTTATATGCCTCCTTGGCACGAAAGAAATCTGAGTCCTGAGGAACTGAAAGACAGCTAACAGTCACTTCATCCTTACACAGCCTGGTGAGCATGATGTTTAACTTTAGAGCCACCAATGACTACAATATTTTCATGCATGACAGTATGTTCTGGCAGCTATAAGGTCTTATAGCTCTGTGGACCCTGTTATGGGAAGAAGCAGTAGCTATTGATATGTATTAAGTGAGTGGGTGAGGTGTGAGTGGGATGTTGAGGTCTGTATCTACTGGTGCATTGCCCAGGAGGCTCAGGGAGAGGTGCATTTTCTGTACCTTGGTGTAAGAGGGCAAAGTTTTTGTCACTGATGCTGTAGTGTGATAGTCTGTTGTGTACATACTGTCAGCCATTTTAAGTAGAATGGTATCCCTCACTATGAGAAATTAGTTACACCTCTTACCAGTGCAATCTGTGTCTGGCAACAATAATGGACTGTCAGTGAACCTATGACAAGTGCTACACTGCCTCAAGGTACCTAGTGCTATCAGGTTAGCAAAAGATGAACCCAGGGCAAATTGTGCTGTCATGGTGGCAGAGAGCAGGTCCACAAACAACACAATAAAACACGAGTGTGTCTCAGTAAGATGGCAGAGGCAGGTTGGAGTACAAGATCCTGTAGATAGTATGGATGTGGCTTTATAAGGTAGTGAAGAAGACTATAGGACAAAATAAAAAGTACTATACAACACAGTGCAGGTTATCAAAAAGCAAACAGTGTAGTGTATTGAAATACAGCTGAGCAATGCAGATAGAGGTGCCACAATTAGCAGTGAGGTAATACAGATACAGGTGCCACGATTAGTAGTGAAGTAATGCATGATCAGTAGTCTAGTTGCAATAAGGTGACAATGAGAGGAAGAAAAAAAGCTTGACAAAGCAATAATAAACATTATAGTATGATAAGAACCCAGCCACTGGGGATGCACAAGCCAGTGCATTTCATTGTGCCGGTCCCAAGCCCGGATAAATGGGGAGGGTTGCGTCAGGCATAAGATTTTGCCAAATCATACATGCAGACAAAAGTACACATATACATACCAGATCGGTCAAGGCCTGGGTTAACAACGACCGCCACCAGTACTGCTGGCCAACAGGGTGCTGGCGGAAATTGGGCTACTGTTGGCCGAAGGAGGAGAAGAGGCGGAAAGCATGGCCGAAGGCAGGTAAAGGCTAGGACTGTGATAGTGAGGGTCGGAACTTTGAGTGTTAGCAGTATGACTGGTATAGGGAGAGAGCTAGCTGATATGATGGACCGAAGGAAGGTTGGTATATTGTGTGTGCAAGAGACCAGATGGAAGGGGAGCAAGGCTAGGTATATCAGAGGCGGGTTCAAATTGTTTTATCATGGTATGGATGGGTGGAGAAATGGCGTAGGCATTATCCTGAAGGAACAGTATGCTAAGCATGTTTTGGAGGTGAAAAGAGTGTCGGATAGAGTGATGTTTATGAAGCTGGAAATTGATGGTGTAATGATAAATGTTGTTAGTGCATATGCTCCACAAGTTGGGTGTGCGATGGATGAGAAAGAAAAATTTTGGAGTGAGTTGGATGAACTGGTGATGACTGTACCCAAGGGTGAGAGACTGGTGACTGGAGCAGATTTCAATGGGCATATTGGTGAAGGGAACAGAGGGGATGAGGAAGTGATGGGTAGGTATGGTGTTAAGCAAAGGAATGCAGAAGGTCAGATGGTAGTGGATTTTGGGAAAAGTATGGACATGGCTATTTTAACAAGAGGGAGAAGCATAGAGTGACATACAAGAGTGGAGGAAGATGCACACAGGTGGATTATATCTTATGTAGAAGGGCCAGTCTGAAGGAGATTGGAGACTGTAAAGTGGTGGCAGGAGAAAGTGTAGTTAGGCAGCATAGGATGGTGGTTTGTAGGATGACATTGGTGATCAAGAGAAGGAGGATGAGTGTGAGGGCAGCACCAAGGATCAAATGGTGGAAACTGAAAAATGGTAATTGTGAGGTGATGTTCAGGGAAGAGTTAAGACAGGCACTGGGTGGCAGTGAAGAGTTACCGAATAGCTGGGTAACTACAGCAGAGCTAGTAAGAGAGATGGCTAGAAAGGTGCTTGGTGTGACATCTGGAAAGAGGAAGGAGGACAAGGAGACTTGGTGGCAGAATGAAGAAGTACAGGAGCGTATACAGAGAAAGAGGTTGACGAAGAAGAAGTGGGATTGTCAGAGAGATGAAGAAAGGAGACAAGAGTATAAGGAGATGAGGTGTATGGCAAAGAGAGAGGTGGTGAAGGCTAAGGATAAGGTGTATGATGAGTTGTATAAAAGGTTGGACACTAAGGAGGGCGAAAAGGACCTGTACTGATTGGCTAGACAGAGGGACCGAGCTAGTAAAGATGTGCAGCAGGTACGGGTGATAAAGGATAATGAGGGAAACGTACTCACAAGCAAGGAGAGTGTGTTGAGCAGATGGAAAGAGTACTTTGAGGGGCTGATGAATGAAGAGAATGAGAAGGAGAGAAGGTTGGATGATGTGTGGATAGTGAATCATGAAGTGCAGTGGATTAGCAAGGAGGAAGTAAGGATAGCTATGAAGAGGATGAAGAACAGAAAGACTGTTGATCCAGATGACATAACTGTGGAAGCATGGAGGTGCTTAGGTGAAATGGCAGTGGATTTTTTAACTAGATTGTTTAATGAAATCTTGGAAAGTGAGAGGATGCCTGAGGAATGGAGAAAAAGTGTTTTGGTACCGATTTTTAAGAATAAGGGTGATATGCAGAGCTGTAGTAACTACAGAGGGATTAAACTGATCAGTCACAGCATGACATTATGGGAAAGAGTAGTGGAAGCTAGGTTAAGAAGGAAGGTGATGATTAGTGATCAGCAGTATGGTTTCATGCCAGGAAAGAGCACTACAGATGCAATGTTTGCTTTGAGAGTGTTGATGGAGAAGTACAGAGAATGTCAGAAGGAGTTGCATTGTGTCTTTGTGGATTTAGAGAAAGCATATGACAAGGTGCCTAAAGAGGAGTTGTGGTATTGTATGAGGAAGTCGGGAGTGTCAAGTATGTAAGAGTGGTACAGGATATGTACAAGGGTAGTGTGACAGCAGTGAGGTCTGTGGTGGGAGTGACGGATGCGTTTAAGATGAAGGTGGGATTACATCAAGGTTCAGCTCTGAGCCTTTCTTATTTGTAATAGTGATGGACAGGTTGACAGACGAGATCAGACAGGAGTCCCCGTGGACTATGATGTTTGCAGATGATATTGTGATCTGTAGTGAGAGTAGGGAACAGGTAAAGGAGACCCTGGAGAGATGGAGATATGCTCTAGAGAGAAGAGGAATGAAGGTCAGCAGGACTAAGACAGAATATTTGCATGTGGATGAGAGGGAGGATAGAGGAATGGTGAGGATGAAGGAGTAGAGGTGGCGAAGGTGGATGAGTTTAAATACTTGGGATCAATAGTTCAGAGTAATGGTGAGTGTGGAAGAGAGGTGAAGAAGAGAGTGCAGACAGGATAGAGTGGGTGGAGAAGAGTGTCAGGAGTGATTTGTGACAGACGAGTACCAGTAAGAGTGAAAAGGAAGGTCTGCAAGAGGGTAGTGAGACCAGCTATGTTATATGGGTTGGAGACGTTGGATGTGGCAGAGTTAAAGATGTTAAGATTTGCACTGGGTGTGATGAGGGTGGACAGGATTAGGAATAAGTATATTAGAGGGTCAGCCCAGGTTGGAAGGTTTGGAGACAAAGCCAGAGAGGCAAGATTACATTGATTTGGACGTGCTGAGGAGGGATGCTGAGTATATTGGGAAAAATATGCTAAGGATGACGCTACCAGGTAACAGGAAAAGAGGAAGGCCTAAGATAAGGTTTATGGATGTGGTGATAGAGGACATGCAGGTGGTTGGTGTGACAGAGCAAGATGCAGAGGACAGGAAGAAATAGAAACAGATGATCCGCTGTGGCAACCCCTAATGGGAACAGCCGAAAGAGAAGAAGAAGAAGTATGATAAGAAGTACAATAAAAAGTACTTGACAGTGCAGCTGTAAAGCAAGGTCAGGAAAGTATATTAAATACAGCCGCTGCACAGTGCAGATACGCAGATGCCACAAATCATGGTACAGTGCTGTTTGCTAGATATATGGCTGTGTAATGCAGGCACAAGGGCCACAAATATTTGAACAGTGCACTTTAGCTGCTAAAGATAGATGTATGTTGCAAGCGAGGGTGACACAAATAGTTATAATAATATTAAAGGTATAGTTAATACATCACCAAATCAGTGTACTAATTAATGATCTGGTGACTAAAACAACAAAAATGAAGTTTGCTTAGAAGCAAACAAACAAAGGGTATTTCTTAAAGCTGGGGGGTAGTAGAAATTTTGGTGTCTAATTGCTGAGTTAATGTGCTAGGCTTCACAATGCAGCTGAAAATAAAGCAAGCAAGAGCAGACACAGCCAATAGAAACACACAGCTCTAACCAGCATCTAGCAAATAAGGCCTAAAACAATACAGTTTTCCCTTCTCTCACCAGTGAATGCAGTCAAATCAGTTCCAAAAAAAACTTCAAGAATGCAGGATCAGTCTCAATATTGGGAGTTAGCGGGCACAATCGGTGGAAACCAATCATTCCTTAATGCATTGCCAGCATCTGAATGCCCATATTTGCATTCAGAACTGAAGAGCTTTAGTGTGATCTACATGGGACAGGCATCATGGCAAAAACTAAAAAAAAGTTTAGGGGGCACCAGATCAGGGGATCGGTCTGGTGCCAGAAGAGCTAGCAACAGCTTTAAAAAAGTTACTTCCCAGGTGTGAAGGGTTTCATTCAAAAGTCTGTTTCAGCAAAATCAGCTGCACAGATGTGCATGCAGTGCTTTGCAGCTCAGCAAACTGTGAAATGTTCATAGGATTTAAACAATATAAATACATACAAAATAAATATCACTCCCCTGACATATTAGCAGTGACAGAATCTTGGCTAAAACTTAATATCAATAACATAGAAATACTCCCCCCTCCAACTTTAATATCCTTAGAGATGATAGATTAGACAAAAAAGCAGGAGGAGTAGCAATAATGTACCACAGTAGCCTAAACCTGTCATCTTTCCCATCTACCATACCCTCCTTCCACACTGCCAAACTACTTCTAAGAATCCTAAAACTAAACATACATAAAACAATATGTATTGAAACCCTTTATATCCCACCTTGAGACAATATTAACAGACTGGAGGACATCCTATCCTGCCTATCCCACAAGGTACAAACAGAAACAGTTATACTAGGCAATCTCAACATCGACTGGTCAAGTCTCACCTCTAACATAACAATATCTAGTATAAACTTATGCAATTTCTCCAAACCTATCACTGATTTTACCATAATTAACCTGAAAAAGGTGGAAAACTACCACCCTAGACTGGTTATTAACAAGTCACTCTTACAATATAAGCTCACGTGGCACCTTAGCAAGCACACTTAGTGACCACCTGCCCAGATATGCCACAAGAGAATGGCATACATCTCCCAGAAAACTCACATATAAATCCTCTCACAATACAAACAACTCTGACACAGAACTATTTAACACCTTATTGCAATCACCCAACTGAAGCATCCTAAATTCTTGCCACTGGATGATGCGGTTTAATAAGATATTTAGGGAATTATTAAACATTATAGCCCCCTTAGGTGTAAAAGAGTGCAGAACAACCCTGCTACTTGGCTTTCTCCTACCATCAGGAAGTTAATGAGGAATAGATAAAGCCTGGAAGGCATGTCTCAATAATAAAGCAGAAAATCTCCAACAATATTAGTACATACAAAATAAAGACAAATGCTAGATTGAACTTGACAAGAAACTTTATTACTCCAATTTCCAGAACAAAAATTCAAGACAAGTTTGGGCCCCTATATCTAAAATACTACACCCTGGCTTAAATTAATAACCAAACTCCACACCCCACTACATACCTGAAGAAACACCTAGCACATTCAATGATCACTTTATCTCTAACAATGCAACACTACTACACAACCAAAGGAAACTAAAAAAAAAAAAATAAACCTCCTCTAATAATCAGACCACATCCCATTCAATCTCACCTACCAGTTCCATTAATACTCAGTCTTTCTCCATTCAATCAATATCCAGAACAACAATAAAGAAATACCTCAAACAAATTAAACTGAGTACACTAGCTCCGGATGGAATTTGTGATGATTTCCTAAAAAAACGCAGTAAACTCAAGTTCCTTTTCAGTACCCATCCTCATAAATTTCAGGAATCAGATGTGCCAGCCTCATGGAAAAACTCTGACATCACCCCATTTCACAAGGCAGCTCCAATGATGTATCCAACTTTAGACTTGTTGCCATTTTTTTTCCTTCTTTTGAAAATGCTTGAAAAATGTATTTATAATCAATTAATTACTAATTTACAAACAGACAACCTCCTCATCCCTACCCAGTATGGTGTCAGACCAGGGCATAGCACTAGCACAGCTCTCTTAAACTTCATCATCACCATTAACCTAGGCAGAGATAAAGGCCAACTGGTTTCTGCCATGTTTTGGGATCTGTCCAGGGCCTACAATAACATTTCCCATAGCTTACTTCTAAAACAACTCTCTTCACTTGACCTATCAAATACCAAGTGGTTCTCCAGCTACCTTTCTAATACACTTCAGTCTGTTAAATGGACTAATTCCTGCTCATCCTTCCTATCCATCAAAACAGGTGTTCCTTAATGTTCCATACTAGGGCTATTGCTTTTCAACATATTCACACTCTGTCAAATAGCAAGCATACCTCAAGACAAAATACAGATGACTCCACTTTAATCTGTACTGCTAGTGACCCAGTTACTCTACAACACATTGCCCAAGTGTCATTTTCATCAGCTGAAAGCTGGATCAATAGCTTCCAGATTCCACTCAATCAAAAATAAAAAAGCTGCTATTATTCCATCCAAAAGCTCTTACACACATCAAACAAAATTTATCAATGCCAGCCTTTGATAACACTCCTATAGAAGTCATCTGCCATACCAAGCTACTAAGCATGACAGTCAGGAGCGGCCTTAGGTCAACTGTTGCCCTAGGCAAAAGGGCTCCATGGCACCCCCCCCCCCCACACCACCTGGTGCCCCCATCCTGTCTACCTACACCAAATAAATACTGGAAAAGTGCCCTTGCTAGAGCGGCTCCCTAGGCAGCCGCCTAGTTGGCCTATGCCTAAGGCCGGCCTTGATGACAGTTGATGATAACCTGATATCTGACTTACACATGCAACTGGTTATCAAAAAACTTACCAAAAATTAGGGATACTCTATAGAACAAAAGAACTGGCTACCTGATTTATCTAGAAAACTCCTGACCTCTATACTCCTACTTGCCACTTTACCATATGGCTCACCAGTACCTTCAAGTTTCCATCCAAAATAAACTAAACTAGAGCTGCAATAAAATAGCACAATTTGCCTCTATTTCATCAAACAGAACGCATCACTTCTTAGCCCTAAAACAGCTTGAGTGGCTTGAATTGCCCAGTCAACTCGCTTACACTCAGCTATTCCCAGTCCACAACTTAAATACAAAGGAGAGCAAAGCAAAGCCCTACTAGACTTAGTCGACAAATACACCCCTGCTAATCCACTTCAATCTAGAAACACAATGCTCCTCACTACCTACAAACCATACCTGTTAGAAAGAACCTCTGTCTATTCCGGCTATGTAGCCCACCCTGGAACTCTGTCCCCTTATGCCCTAAATATAATAGCAACCTTTCCAATTTCAAGACCAATCTAAAAATATATCTATCTGACACCTGGACCTGGTTCTGCACAATCCTCAGAACAGATGCATGTTCAGCTACTTACTATTAACCATGCCTTTCTCACTCTGACTCACTAACACCTTCATATCTTAGCAGGTAGTAACAGCCTAACATCGACAGAAGCTCTCACATTAATGATGCCGTACTACTAATGTATCTTCTACCTCTTCAGCCAACACGTACTACTATTTAATGATGCCATACTGCTAATGTATCTTCTACCTCTTCAGCCAACATTTACTACTACTTAATGATGCCGTACTGCTAATGTATCTTCTACCTCTTCAGCCGACATGTACTACTATTTAATGATGCTGTACTACTAATGTATCTTCTACCTCTTCAGCCGACACATACTACTATTTAATGATGCTGTACTGCTAATGTATCTTCTACCTCTTCAGCCGACACATACTACTATTTAATGATGCTGTACTACTAATGTATCTTTTACCTCTTCAGCCGACACGTACTACTATTTAATGATGCCGTACTACTAATGTATCTTTTACCTCTTCAGCCGACACGTACTACTATTTAATGATGCTGTACTACTAATGTATCTTCTACCTCTTCAGCCAACACGTACTACTATTTAATGATGCCGTACTACTAATGTATCTTTTACCTCTTCAGCCGACACGTGCTACTATTTAATGATGCTGTACTACTAATGTATCTTCTACCTCTTCAGCCGACACATACTACTATTTAATGATGCTGTACTGCTAATGTATCTTCTACCTCTTCAGCTGACACGTACTACTATTTAATGATGCCGTACTACTAATGTATCTTCTACCTCTTCAGCCGACACGTACTACTATTTAATGATGCCGTACTACTAATGTATCTTCTACCTCTTCAGCTGACACGTGCTACTATTTAATGATGCTGTACTACTAATGTATCTTCTACCTCTTCAGCCGACACGTACTACTATTTAATGATGCCGTACTACTAATGTATCTTCTACCTCTTCAGCTGACACGTGCTACTATTTAATGATGCTGTACTACTAATGTATCTTTTACCTCTTCAGCTGACACGTACTACTATTTAATGATGCTGTACTACTAATGTATCTTTTACCTCTTCAGCCGACACGTACTACTATTTAATGATGCTGTACTACTAATGTATCTTCTACCTCTTCAGCTGACACGTGCTACTATTTAATGATGCTGTACTACTAATGTATCTTCTACCTCTTCAGCCGACATGTACTACTATTTAATGATGCCGTACTACTAATGTATCTTCTACCTCTTCAGCCGACACGTACTACTATTTAATGATGCCGTACTACTAATGTATCTTCTACCTCTTCAGCTGACACGTGCTACTATTTAATGATGCTGTACTACTAATGTATCTTTTACCTCTTCAGCTGACACGTACTACTATTTAATGATGCTGTACTACTAATGTATCTTTTACCTCTTCAGCTGACACGTGCTACTATTTAATGATGCTGTACTACTAATGTATCTTTTACCTCTTCAGCTGACACGTACTACTATTTAATGATGCTGTACTACTAATGTATCTTTTACCTCTTCAGCTGACACGTGCTACTATTTAATGATGCTGTACTACTAATGTATCTTTTACCTCTTCAGCTGACACGTACTACTATTTAATGATGCTGTACTACTAATGTATCTTTTACCTCTTCAGCTGACACGTACTACTATTTAATGATGCTGTACTACTAATGTATCTTTTACCTCTTCAGCTGACACGTGCTACTATTTAATGATGCTGTACTACTAATGTATCTTTTACCTCTTCAGCTGACACGTACTACTATTTAATGATGCCGTACTACTAATGTATCTTCTACCTCTTCAGCCGACACATACTACTATTTAATGATGCCGTACTACTAATGTATCTTCTACCTCTTCAGCTGACACGTACTACTATTTAATGATGCTGTACTACTAATGTATCTTCTACCTCTTCAGCCGACATGTACTACTATTTAATGATGCCGTACTACTAATGTATCTTCTACCTCTTCAGCCGACACGTACTACTATTTAATGATGCCGTACTACTAATGTATCTTCTACTTCTTCAGCCGACACATACTACTATTTAATGATTCTGTACTACTAATGTATCTTCTACCTCTTCAGCCGACACGTACTACTATTTAATGATGCTGTACTGCTAATGTATCTTCTACTTCTTCAGCCGACATGTACTACTATTTAATGATGCCGTACTACTAATGTATCTTCTACCTCTTCAGCCGACACGTACTACTATTTAATGATGCCGTACTACTAATGTATCTTCTACCTCTTCAGCTGACACGTACTACTATTTAATGATGCTGTACTACTAATGTATCTTCTACCTCTTCAGCCGACATGTACTACTATTTAATGATGCCGTACTACTAATGTATCTTCTACCTCTTCAGCCAACACGTACTACTATTTAATGATGCCGTACTACTAATGTATCTTCTACCTCTTCAGCCGACACATACTACTATTTAATGATGCTGTACTACCAATGTATCTTCTACTTCTTCAGCCGACACATACTACTATTTAATGATTCTGTACTACTAATGTATCTTCTACCTCTTCAGCCGACACGTACTACTATTTAATGATGCCGTACTACTAATGTATCTTCTACCTCTTCAGCCGACACGTACTACTATTTAATGATGCTGTACTACTAATGTATTTTCTACCAATTCAACCAACACTTACTACTATTTAATGATTCTGTACTACTAATGTATCTCCTACCTCTTCAGCCGACACTTACTACTATTTAATGATGCCGTACTACTAATGTATCTTCTATCTCTTCAGCCGACATGTTATACTATTTAATGATGCTGTACTACCAATGTATCTTCTACCTCTTCAGCTGACACGTACTACTATTTAATGATGCTGTACTACTAATGTATCTTCTACCTCTTCAGCCGACACGTACTACTATTTAATGATGCCGTACTACTAATGTATTGTCTACCTCTTCAGCTGACACGTACTACTATTTAATGATGCCGTACTACTAATGTATTGTCTACCTCTTCAGCTGACACGTACTACTATTTAATGATGCCGTACTACTAATGTATCTTCTACCTCTTCAGCCGACACGTACTACTATTTAATGATGCCGTACTACTAATGTATTGTCTACCTCTTCAGCTGACACGTACTACTATTTAATGATGCCGTACTACTAATGTATCTTCTACCTCTTCAGCCGACATGTACTACTATTTAATGATGCCGTACTACTAATGTATCTTCTACCTCTTCAGCCGACACTTACTACTATTTAATGATTCTGTACTACTAATGTACCGTCTACCTCTTCAGCCGACACGTACTACTATTTAATGATTCTGTACTACTAATGTATCTCCTACCTCTTCAGCCGACACTTACTACTATTTAATGATGCCGTACTACTAATGTATCTTCTATCTCTTCAGCCGACATGTACTACTATTTAATGATGCTGTACTACCAATGTATCTTCTACCTCTTCAGCTGACACGTACTACTATTTAATGATGCTGTACTACTAATGTATCTTCTACCTCTTCAGCCGACACGTACTACTATTTAATGATGCTGTACTACTAATGTATTTTCTACCAATTCAGCCAACACTTACTACTATTTAATGATTCTGTACTACTAATGTATCGTTTACCTCCTCAGCCGACACGTACTACTATTTAATGATGCCGTACTACTAATGTATCTTCTACCTCTTCAGCCGACACGTACTACTATTTAATGATGCTGTACTTCTAATGTATCTTCTACCTCTTCAGCCGACATGTACTACTATTTAATGATGTTGTACCACTAATGTATCTTCTACCTCTTCAGCTGACATGTACTACTATTTAATGATGCCATACTACTAATGTATCTTCTACCTCTTCAGCCGACACTTACTACTATTTAATGATGCTGTACTACTAATGTATCGTCTACCTCTTCAGCCGACACGTACTACTATTTAATGATGCCGTACTACTAATGTATCTTCTACCTCTTCAGCTGACATGTACTACTATTTAATGATGCCGTACTACTAATGTATCGTCTACCTCTTCAGCCGACACGTACTACTATTTAATGATGCCGTACTACTAATGCATCTTCTACCTCTTCAGCCGACAAGTACTACTATTTAATGATTCTGTACTACTAATGTATCTTCTACCTCTTCAGCCGACACGTACTACTATTTAATGATGCCGTACTACTAATGTATCGTCTACCTCTTCAGCCGACACGTACTACTATTTAATGATGCCGTACTACTAATGTATCTTCTACCTCTTCAGCAGACACGTACTACTATTTAATTATGCCGTACTACTAATGTATTGTCTACCTCTTCAGCTGACACATACTACTATTTAATGATTCTGTACTACTAATGTATCGTCTACCTCTTCAGCCGACACGTACTACTATTTAATGATGCCGTACTACTAATGTATCTTCTACCTCTTCAGCAGACACGTACTACTATTTAATGATGCCGTACTACTAATGTATCGTCTACCTCTTCAGCCGACACGTACTATTTAATGATGCTGTACTACTAATGTATCTTCTACCTCTTCAGCAGACACGTACTACTATTTAATGATGCCGTACTACTAATGTATCGTCTACCTCTTCAACCGACATGTACTACTATTTAATGATGCCGTACTACTAATGTATCTTCTACCTCTTCAGCCGACACGTACTACTATTTATTTCCTCTCTAGTGTCCTTCTACAACATTCTTATCACTCTAATACTAATCAACTCTCTCTCTCTCTCCGAGTCCTTAATTTTCTCTTCTGCACATTATTTCTCCTCATCTCATGCTATTACTATGTCTATTTTGGCATCAGAATACTCTGTTATTTCTTGCCTCCATATATTATTAAAAATATAGTTGATGTTTTAAATAACTGTATATATTAGTTTACACAACATAGGCTATCCACTTCACCAGAGTGCCTTGCTACTTGCAGTATCCACTATTTTTGATCACAATTTCTACTAGCAATATTCTGTAAATGTATTTCAATCTATTGTGTGGGCTGTTATCCCTTTCTATATATGGTACACCCTGATCTATTTTAAAGTGTTTTATCTGTTGCAGAGCTTTTCTCCCCACATATATAATTACTTATCAGCTATTGTAAAATTTTTTAATGTGTGTTTGTAGAGCTTTTCTCCCCATCTCATTAAGAAATATGTAATTTGTTGCAGGACTTTTCTCCCTTTGAATATAATTATTCATCAACTACTATTTAAATGTTTTTTAATCTGTTGTGGAGATTTTCTCACTGGGCTACAGCTGAAAATGGGCCATGACTCAGTCGGACTTTCCCAGCTACCAAAGGACAAATAAAATAAATTATGTTTTTTTTAATTTAAAACTTTTTATTTTATGTTATATTAAGATATAAGACAAGAAATACAGACCAGTATTTAAGTTTATCACTGTTTTTCTGAAAGAGGTACAAACACACATACTGAAATCATTTATAATTGGGATGTGGCAACCAAAAACAAAACTAGTACTTTGGATAGAAACTAAACAAATTACAAGGCAAAAATTTCCCCAACAACTAGTGAAAGAAAGATCACCAACAGAGGCTCACATTCAGAAATATATAATGTACTATGCAATGCTATTTGTGGTAGCACTGCTGAGTGCATTATGCTGAAGCAATTTAGACACCACTGCAGTGCTCTTGCGGTACGAAAGCTGCACTACACTTGTCCCACTGGCATAGATCACATGCATATGTGGCTGTCTAAGGGTATGGTTAATATCAATTTGTCATGCATCCATCATCAGAAGTTTTTGTCAGGATCAGAACAGAGATGTACAGCAATTCAGTGAATAGCTCTACCTCCCTATTTGGGAGCAAAGTAAAGAAGGTGTACACCATATATTGTTGATGTCCACCCATTCATTTATATATCAGAGGTTGGGCTGTTAATACTGCTGTTGGTAAAGACTGTGAAGCTGTGTGTGTGCATACGTGTGCTTGAGTGTAACTATAGGTGTGTGTGTGTGCGTGCGTGTGTGTGTGTGTGTGTGTGTGTGTGTGTGTGTGTGTGTGTGTGTGTGTGTGTGTGTGTGAGCTCACTCACACGTGTGAATGCATGCATGTGTGTATGTGTGTGTGCAATGAGACACTAATGTGATGTTGCTCCATGCAACTTTATCATGTCTCTAAATTGTATTATATTATCATCACACTACTGGGGACCACAACATTGACCTCATAGTGCTGGTAATGATATTTTTATTTATTCCAGCCTCAATATCAATAATGAGCATTATAAAAAGAACACAGATATGGCTAGATACAATTATTGGATTTTCTTGTGTTGTCATCACCATCACAAGGTATAAACATCGCCTTTACTCTGCAATTAAAGAGGAAAAATGAAAACAAGGCTACATAGTACAATGAAAAGAAAAAAAAATAAGGCAACATGGGCAGCAAAGAATGCAAAAATCCTAGCCAACACACTCAGTGATATAACATAAGAGGCATAAAAGAAAAAACAACCCATCATGCTGAAGGGAAACCACCCTTCTACCCCCATAAGACATTGCATAGCTACCCAACATGAAGTATTGACTTGAGCTTTATTTGGTCTGACTCCCATAAAAGCATGAAATAATGCACCACACTTTGCACACCAGAACACATAAATAAGATCATCACATCTAAATCCCAATTATCATAGTACTTTGTTAGGTTTAACCAGTCCAAGCACCTTAAGACTATTAGGGACAATACTTATTTCAAATTATGTACAAAATGCATCACACATATTGTGAAAGCTCTGGCCTTTCTTCATCATAAATAGGTGAAATCAACAGCCTGTGCATTATGTAATAATGCTGTATGCCAGGCTGTTGCTGAAGGGTAAGTGCTTTGTTTCCATAATTACACAATAATAAGAAAGGACTGAAATGGTAACCACAGGCATACATGTTTTATACTTGGAAGACATCCAGCATGATAACTTTGAAAAGGGTTAATTGACAAGCCCATTTATCTGTTTAACATGCTAACTAAATACATAAATAAACAAATGCGTTTAAATCACATGATCTGACAGACCAGAGTAAGTCAACCCATAACAATAGTGCAGTTTCCCATTTAATGGTTATCTCAAATGCTATACTTTGTTAAAATCCCACATCATGTAGTGCAAATCAGCTACCAGAGACAGGAATCTCAGATGCTGACTTACAATGCCCAGGTATTATGCTTAGTCAATAATACTGTGTCACACCTTATAGTAAACCAATTTAAACCTCAGTAAAACTCTGCTATTTACCTCATACTTTCACAGCTTTAGCACTTTACCAGGAGGGTATGTCTAATCTTCTTCTTCTTTCAGCTTTTCCCAGTTAGGGGTCGCCACAGTGGATCATCTGTCCGCTCATGATTGGCAGTGGAGTTTTACAGTGTCGAGTTGCCAGCCCGGTGCCCAACCTTCCACAGGAGGCACACACACGCACACACTCACACCTAGGGCCAATTTAGAGTGTCCAATCCACCTACTGCATTGCATGTCTTTGGGATGTGGGAGGAAACCGGAGCACCCGGAGGAAACCCACGCGACCACAGGGAGGACATGCAGACTTCAGGAGGGTATGTCTAATACTTGCTCTAAAAAGAACAGACTAGGGTTACCTTATGTTTTCATAGTTGTCTGAGTTTGATAAACAGATCATAAACTGCAGGACTGTTACTGACATCAGATAACACTGCCCACCACTCATTCATCACATTCCTATGGTGGGGTGGGGGGCAAAGCAGAACACAACACATAAGTCAGTTGATGTCATCTCACCATGATGCATCAGATTGTGGGAACGTTATCTGCATTATCAACCAATAATATCACTCTACCATCTCAGACTGGTTAAGCTGCAACCACCCACCCTCTCGGAATAGTAATAGCTCATGTGTGTCACCACTAGTTTTTAACTCAGCATTAAGCATTGTAATACTGTATGAGTAACACCTACAGCTTCCATTTATTAGATGCCAGGAATGAGTTTTCATGCCAGGGGCAAAATTATCAAAGATACACCTTATGGTATCACATCCACCTACAAGTAAGATGACCCTTCCCCCGCAGTCATCTTGCTCCTTGTCATTTAGTCGCTGTCATTAAGTAGCTACTCATTACATCAGCATTATTGTCTGTGTCAAGAGAATTCCTTATTACGAAAAAAACTCTCAGACATAATCTATTAACTGTACAGTTTATATTGAAAGCTTCTTTATTATTTATTTTGTTTTTGCTAACAAGGAAGGTTTGGCTGGACAATAGTAAACTTTTTCAGCAGAGGTACAAGGAACACTTGTTTTTAGATCATTGAAAACAAAATTTAGTACATAGTTTAAAGAGAATAGTTTAGTAATCGTAATGCATATATGAGTATTACACACATACACACACACTATATATATAGTTAGAATTCATCATTCTAGTAATGAAGAAAATATTTGAAATTTCCCTTACAGTAACATTTTCTAAGATATATAGAGATGTGTAGTGTAAAGAAGGAAGGAGTTTCCTTACTGAGTGGGAGGAGGCATTTGGTAGAAAGAAAACAACAGGTAAGTGAAAAACCTAAGGTAGGAGTTTAGGGGAACATTTGGTTGGGAGAAAGACAGTAGTTATAACAGCGCAGAAGAGGATAGGTTGTGCGTGAGAGCAGTATATGAGTAGAGTTTCTTTCATGAAATAAACCTAAGGAACTATTGCTTCCAAATGGATCAACACCATGGGTATTTTTTTCCTGTTATGAAGGCCAATAACATTTCAAGTTAACGACAGTAGCATTATAGGGGATTAGACACCCTTAGTAAGGGTGGTCAATCAACCCAGCTACTAACAGTGTGATGCAGGAACTCCAAATGCGGCATATTGGGTTACCTGCTACTATTTTGTTAGAATGACCTGCCTCTGGAAAGCCTCCCACACCCATATGACATATAAAACTATTCAAATAAGTAATATTAACTGCATTTGCAAAAGTTGAACAAATCATAACAACAGTTCACAAATTACACCTGCCATAAATTTGGAGGGTAACTTCAAGCTGTTTAATGCATCATTAAATTTTACTGACTATCTGGAAGACTCGTTCTGAAGACCTCTCTAGGATTGCTCCCAGACTAGCAAAGTGGAAATAAAATCGGTAGTTAGTTCATTCACCTAAACATGAGAGCAATACCACAAAATGTACCCTACTTCCACAAAGCAGTCAGAGTGAACAATTCTCCTGGATGTCTATACCTTCACACCTCACAAAATGTACCAGGTCAACAACTAAGCACTAAACTAGTCAGATGTTCATCCCTTTGTCTCACACAAGTCAACCAAAGTTATACAGGTGGTTCAAACTATAAATACAACAAACACCAAAAAAACTAAATAGGAACAAAAAAGTCCAGGCGACTATTGCTTCCACACACAGATTTAATTTAAAGTGCTTTTCATCTGCTTACTAGCAGTCTTCATCAGAAGTAACAATACCACATAGAAATCTTAATTAAATACAATAAACACCAAAAAAACGTGGGATAATTAATCAATTAACAAATACATCAAGTATCCATTCATACAAGTCAAATGTAAACAACCCTGACTCGCAGGTAAATACAATAAACTAAAACTTGTTTAAAAATACAAGATATAAACTAACTCTGCCATAATAATTGAAACATTACTCCACAATCTAAATAAAAAATAAAATGAGAAAAAACTACACATTACCATACTTAAAATATGCATTTGACTATAAATAAATTTATCTAGCCCGGTTATACCTTAACATAAGACTTACCTCTGTAAATTCTAAGTTTTAAAATATTACTAATTGAGCATGCTTCATTATTATTATACAGGTGGTTGGAAGAGAGTCCAGCAAAATAGACTTGAAAATAACTACGTAAGCCCCATGCTAAGAAAAACTCTGACTCTGCTTGCATTACAATTTCTTCAAAATGACAACTCTAGCATCCACTCTGTATATAATGCATGTATATTGTCTTTTTGCTGTAACTCTATACATAATGTCATTATCTATTGTCCTTATACCCACAGGATACCTCTGATATCCATTTTATGTATAGTACACATATATACTGTTTTGTCATTCACACTATATATAATGTCATGTATGTGTTGTGTGATCTCTGTCTGAGCCTGAAATAGGTCCAATGGGATCAGTGCTCTAGCCTGGTTAATAATTTCAAAATAAATAAATAAACAAATAAATAATAAGTCTGGCACAGTCTTAGTACAGCTCCACAAAGTACACCATATCATGCATACTACAAACAAGAAAAAGGAAAGCAGACAAGGGAAAGAGAGCCCAGCTATACCCAATATAATAATGGGCAAGTTAATTAGGCAACTAAGAATTCAGTCCCATTATGACATATACAGCACACTGGAAATCAGAGTTAAAACATACCCAGAAATATTTCTTGGCCCAGCATATAGTCTTCTTTTAAGTGAGGTGCACAGACAAGTCTTGCACAACATCGGAAGGGGAATGCTGGTATGTTTTTTTAGAAGATTTACACTCAGTTAATGCAGAGGATTCAAGTTATGAGGTATTAACAAGCTGTTTTTTGTATATTAGGGTTTGATTCCCAGAGCCTCCAGTTGATTACTATGTGACTCTGAGCAAGTCATTTAGCCAAACAGTGCTCTGGTGCAACTGGGAACATTGGGCAAGGTTCCTCAATAGTTCCTAGCTCTATATGCTTAGTAACTACCTATGAAAGTAGGGATATACACACCAGAACGATGTCCCCAGCTACAGGATGCCATCTGCTGCAACCTGGTACCTTCAGATGAAGCATGAGCATTAGTACTTTAATGAGTTGCATCTCCACCACATGTAACACTAGAACAATAAGTATGCATATAATGCAAGCCCAAGTAGATGCAGGTGATAAGATGTGACACAAGTCCATCAGACATTACTTTTATATTGAGTTTACCTACCTGAGGGAGAATCACCTCTCAGCAACTTGGAATACCCACACAAACAGTGCCACGATACATGAATAGCCACACTAGAGGAGCAATGTACCCAAAAATTAGACAGGCGATATTACTGTCATACTACAGTAACTATGTAAGTCATCGTATAACTAGACGTTCCTGCCAGTTATACCAGGATATGTGATTGCTACAGCCTAAACAGGTGCAGTACAACATAAGCAATAAGATCCAAGTGAATTCCAAACTTCCCTTACATATACAGCCTCAAAAACAACTGTGTGTCCACTCCCAAACTGTACCAGTAAGAACATTTGTTTCAGCATGTTATTAATCATGCTGTACCTCGCAATAAACCTAGACATAATATTAGGTATTCTGGTTATTATAGGCAGGGAGGTAAGATAGAGTAATGCTAAATATATATCAATAAATAAGTCTACTGAATGTTACTAAAGTCCTGTGAGTCAGCCATGATCTGCTGTGAATGAACTTATCACTGCCAAGTGGACTGTTGTGATACATAGTACTAGTTGTAATGTAGTTTTATTTTTGCATAGGGGAACTGCAGCCCCCTGCATCACACAATATGAGGGCTATGCCTCTGACACCCTGATTTCTACATAAACTTCTAAATACACTCCCTCTTCCCTTTTCTCCGAGTTGGAGTGCTCATGGAGGTAGGCAGCATGAGGGCAGAGACACACATTCAGGTGTGCATCGGGGCATAAGCCACTACAAAACAAACATTTAAAGTCCTGCATGCTTGCTGCAGTTCCATGGTGGCTTTGTATGGCAGTGAGATGCTGAAGTCAGTAAGATCATCACTGGAGAGGTCTGCATCAGTACTTTGAAACAGGTCCAAACAAAAATAAGTTAAAGAAAGATACATTATGTGAGAACAAGAAGTGCTTTATTAAATAAATAAAAGGTATTGCACAAGTGTTCCTTTATACACCAGCCTTCATCCGAGTGAAGAACTGCAATACTACACTCTACCAGGATTCACTATTAATAAACATACAGCATACAAACTGATACAGGATTACTTTAAATTAACAAGTCTAAACCTTTGGGAGGTTGAAAGCTTCAACAGCAAATTTCCAAAGCTCATGAAAACATTTTTTTTTTTTGCAGAACGGCAGTCACTTCAGTCATGCACCTGTTATAGCACAAAAAATGATCTCAGATGCAAACTTGTATAGCTGATCCAGTTCCCGGACATTTGCCCACAATTACATCAAACGTGTGCAGTAAATGTAATTTATTCCATAGATGGATTGCACACCATAAGCCACATATCTTTGTCATTTCTGAAACTTGACTTGACTCTCCAGTCTTACGCTTTGAAACTACCTCTCGGCTACTCCACTTTTAGGCATATGAAAGTGCAGCTGAGATAAAAACAGAACGGATAAAGTCTCAACAAGGAACAATGCATTAGAATAAGTTCTCGCTATGCACCTTTAAATACCTCAGCAACTGGTACTGGGGCTAGCAACATCAGTGACCATGTGTTTATATCTGCATTTAGCAAGTTAATCACACACTCAAGAACACCATTTCTCACCTTCTTCTGTATTAAGAATTCCAGTCTGATCTTACTCAGTGACAGTTTTGAGCAACAACGGTTTCCTATACTGTGGCTGCCATTTTCCCCCTTGGAAATAAAGAACTCAACAATTTTTTTTCTGCAACTCTAACAAAAAAAACAAACAAAAAGAAACTATATAAACCTTCACTCTACATAACTACTCAGCTCAGCTTCCTTTATCATCTATGTCTACCTGTATTCTTATTTTCTAATTTCTCCAAGTCTTTTGGGTTTTTAATACCATGATAGGAATGGACCCTATATCTAAGTCAAAGTATGATTAAAGTTGATGAAATTAGCATTAATTCAATCTCTGATGTTAGCCAGAAATGCTCTTCGCAACACCCGCGGTGTGCCCAGTAATTGCTCCTTTTGCAATTAGTATGGAGTTACATGTATCAGTAACATATCTAAGTACAACTGTAAATTCATTTTTCTTATAAGACCTGTTGCTCCTACTACTATTGGAACTGTCTTGGTATCCTTCTTTCATGTTGCCTTCATTTCTGCCTGCAAATCCTGGTATTTTATGACTTTGTGTCTTTCTGTACATAAGACACTGTAGTCACTGAGTGTATCATTTTCAGTGATCAAAGCTACTTTTGTCTTCTTTTCATGGGCCACTATATCTTGTTTTCTCACATGTATTTTTGAACTGCTGGTAATGGGTGAGCACATGTGATATAAACTTCATCATTTTCTATAATGCATTGTGACTCATGTGTCTAGTGTTTTTCAGCTACTTCAATATTATAATGTTTGCACTATCCCCAGTGCAACAGTTTTGCCACATTATTATGCCTTTCAGTATACAGTCCTTCTGCCATTAGTATATCACAGCTAGCAACAAGATGTGTGCCTGTTTCCAATTCTGTTTTACAAAACCTACATTTGTCTGTTTCTCCCACATGTTCAATGGACTTTGTAAACCAATGTGTACGTAGTCCACAATCTTGGGTCACCAATATTAACCTTTCACCTTCTGGTTTAAACTCACCCCTGCTTAACCATTCCTGCATTTTATCATGATTAACATGAGATTATTCCAAGAGTTTTCTGTACTTGCAACTATATTTATGCATTTTCTACATTTCTTGCCTTCTCATCTGATCCTTCGCCTTATATTCTTTATTTTGTCTTTTGGCAGTTGCTGCCTGATTTTTTTTACCTACTTTTGGTTTGATTTCCATTCCTGTCTGATGCCAATGTGCTACTGCTAAACTAAGCAGATAAGTCATCTTAGACTTATTCTCTGCATATTTCAAAAATTTCGCTATGTTTGGATCTTGTGAGGTCAGCAGATATATATATATATATATATATATATATATATATATATATATATATATATATGCAGTCCCGTGATTGCAGAACTATACATGTAATCAATTTCGAGGAGGCCCATACCTCCTTTAGAATGGGGAAAACATAGTCTTGGTATGCACTGATTTTTATAAATTATTTGATGAGCTTGAAGCATCCTTCTTGTTTTCCTTTCCAACCTATCCAACACCTTTTGGGGCCAGTCAATTACAACAAAACTGTAAGTTAGGACAGGAAGAGCAAATTGGTTTATACCTTGAACTTCATTCCTAGATGTCAATGCTGTTTTCAGTATTGCATCTTCTAAAATATTCCTTACTAAGTTTTATTCTCATTTGTTCATGTTTTATTGTTGATCCTTCATCAATTTCCAAATATGTATACACTCCTTCTTGCTCAAGTTCTTTTATATTACATTCCTGTCCCAAACTGATGTTTTCCTGATGCTGCAGCTTTGTTTCTTTGCTTTTGTACATTTATCAAGACCAAATGACATTCTTACATCATCTGAAAATGTTTTGACCCTTTGTAGTTATGCCTTCAGTTCCTCATCTGATGATCTATAAAATTTTAAATCTACAAAAAGAAGATGAGAAGTCTTTACACTTTGTTGTTTTCTGGGAGCCAAATTGTAGCCATGACTTAATCTGTTAAGCAGACAGCTTAATGGATTTAAGGCAAAACAAAATAGCAGCGGTGAGAGAGAGTCACCCTGGAATATTCTCCTTTGAATTTTTATCCCTGGAATAATAATTTGTCCTTTCTCACAGTTTAACTGCAAAGCGGTTTGCCACTGTTTCATGGTCACTGTAATATAATCATTCAGTGTAGGGTGTATCTTATACATTTTAAGCACTCTTTTATCCATGAATGTGGGATACTGTCAAATGCTTTTTTGTAGTCTATCCATGCCATACTTAGAGTCTTCGGTACTTATGTATTATCGCAACCACATATTCTCAGCATTTTCTGCAGCACGTTATTTCAGTGACAACGGAATACCATGCTGCCAAGAATACTGTGAATGTGTGGTTATAATAGGTAGTACTGATCACTTTAAGCTTGTCTACAATATTTTTGGGCACCGCATTTAAGATAAAACTGTCTTTTTTTAAATATAACCAAGCAAAGATAAGATATTTCAGAAATAAATGGTAGAAAAATGAAAACCTTTTTATGTCTGAAGAATAATTTCTGTTTGGTATTACAAACCGTTATAAATTGTGTTCTTAATATGTGTTAATCACTGAAATATTTACAGAATGTTAAACTTCTGTGCCATTTCTTAAAAGCCCTTATCCTTTTCTGAAAATCCAACATCCATCCTTTCCATAGCAGACACAAGCTTGCTTAATAAAGGTCAAACCAATTTCTACTTTAAAAATGAACCATTCAAAATCAACTGAGTAAGCGTAATTAAGTGTGGTTGCATAACAGCCAACCAATGGTTGCGGTAATACTTTCTCGAGAAAGTAAGCAAGTCTTCTGCTTATGTTTTTAACGTGGTTGAGATCATATCTTATTTTAAAATATAAGCAGAAGACTTGATTAACAGCATGCTTTCTTTAATTGCTTAAAAAAACCTTTAACAAAGTAGATTTACATTCTAAAACAACCACACATTCTCGTCATTCACAGCATTCTCGACAGCATGAAATTACAGTAAGAATGGAATGTTGATGAGAATGCAGTGAATGCTGAAAATGTGTGGTTGCGATAATACTTAAGTGCCGATTCTTCTCCTTTTTACAGTTCTTCATTATGACTTTAACAGCAAATGATCCTTTGTTCTGTATGACTTTCTTTTATCATCCTTTTGTTCTAGTGCCATAATTGAGTTCCTTCTAAATGCCTATAAACTCTGCTGGCATCAATTCCAGTGATAGTTTATATATCATCAGAAGGCAAGTTATTGGTCTATAGTTTTTAGGATAACGTGCAGGTTCACGCTTCAGTAGGAGTATTGTTTTTCCTGTTAACTAGGCTGGTGTCTGTTCGGGGTGGGCATATAAATAGTTTTTTATTAATGGCTAAATCTTCATGTAAAGATGCTAATACTTTTAGCCAGAAGTTAGGTACTGCATCTGGGCCTGGGGTTTTCCAATTAGGAGCTTTTCTCTTAACTTGGTTTCAATCTCTCTGACCATTACTTCATCCCATTTCATATCCTGTACATTTGAACTTCTTATTCCTTTACTACTTCTATCCTTTTAGCATATTTATGTTCCACAGGATCTTTATAGATACATCTCCAAAATGCATCTATTTCTGTTTTTTTTTGGTGGTGTTTCAATTCCTTTTTCCTTGTTTCCCAATTCTCTATAAAACTTTTTTGGGCTATCAGTAAATTGCTTATTTTGTACTTTTCCTTTATGTTTATCTGCAGTATCTTCTAAGTTTTTCTGCCTGGGAATATATTTTTAGTTTATTATTTGCCACAGTGCACGATAGATCCTGATCTGTTCTGATACTGTGCATTGTTTTTATCATGTCTGTCTTTCTGTGTATTTTTGTTGATTTGTTCCCTCTTCTTACAGTGACACTTCTTGTCTTAATTGCTTTATAGTCTTCTGTATTCAATACTTATTGATGGCATTCGATTTCTCCCCTTCCTTTGTCTTATTATCCTGTGTTTTTGTGGTAAGACTTTATCTGTTATTAATTTAACTGCACAGTAATATATCCTATTTACTTCTGTTATATCTCATGAATCTCTATGAACAGTCCTAATTACTGTGTTCATTTGTTTTATCAAACTTCTAACTTTTGGGGTTTTATTGACTTTCTGTAGTCTGTTTCTTTCATTGATCTTAATATGTCTGTCCATCTTTATTAAATCAAGCAACTCTTCTCTTAGATCATTTTCTTCTAAACTGAGGGCACATTCTTTGTTCTTCGTTTCCTGCAGGCATTCTATAGAAAGTTCCAGAACATATTCCTGTGCCACATTCACTTCAGTTTCATTCTGTGTCATCCACTGGTCTTTCATATGGGAACTCACTGACCTATCACTCCCTAACATTGACTGCATCAGAGTTGCCACAGTTTCGTGTTCCTTCCCTTGCACTCTAACAGAACCTTTGTACCAGTTTCTTATGGAAGGCTCCAAAGTATCTTCATATGGCAATTAATCAGATGTTTCCCACAGCACTGTTTCTCCTTAATTTGTGAATCCATTGCTCTATCCTGTTGTGATGTTGTCCAAGTTAGATTTTCTACACTAAATCCTTTATTTCACATGTAATCCATAACCTGAGTTTCTATTTCTTTAACTTCTCCATTACTAATCTTCTTTTACTTTTCCACTTTGTTTTCTTATTATATATATATATATATATATTTTTTTTTTTTTTTTTTTGTCGTGTAAGATTTTCCATGTCTGGATGCCTTTGCCTGCATTTCTCTTCAAATATCTTTGGTGCTGCTTTTTTTGCATGAATTACTTTTGCTTTCTCCTTTGCATATATATTGCACCATATTAAATTGTTTTTTCTTTCCTAGGTCCATATTTCTTCTTCAGATGTCTCCTGTTCCTCCTGTTTCTTCTTATTTTGGGGACTTCTTGTTTTCATCATGCTATGATATAACTTTTGACACTAAATATTTCACCTCACAAGTATTACATATCTTCAACTTCTATTTTTCTAACTTCTACTTTACTAATCTTCCATTCTATATTTCCTCTTTGTGGTCTTATATATTTTTTTATTGCGAAAGTTTCCACATCTGAATGCCTGTGCCTGTATTTCTCTTTGAATAGCTTTGGGCTGCCTTTTTTGTGTTGATTAATTTTGCTTTCTCCTTTGCATAAATATTGCACCATATCAGATATCTCTTCCTTTCCCATGTCCATATTTCTTTTCTATACCTTTCAAAAGTCTCTAGATTTTGTTCTTTATATTTTTGCACTTCCTCAGTCACTTCTTTTTCCAAATGGCTCAATGTTTCTTGATCTATATAATGTTCTTTTATAAATATGTTGTATTAATGAACATTTTTATTTGAAGCTTCTGACAGTTTTTCTTGTGGGAAGTATTTTTCTTTCCTCTAATTTCTTTCAATCTTTTTGTAAATCTTCTGTCTGGAAATTCTGGGCTTCTTGCATAATAGTAACAATGCATATTTTTTTTCTTATCCTCAACAGTCCACTCTATCATCTGTATAGCTCTTTTTTGGCCTATCAGTTTTTGTGATTTTTGTGGACTGCTACTTCCTTCTATAACAGGGAGGCCCAACCTCCCCTTGGGCCTGACCTAGCCCCATTGTAAGAATATTTCAATGTCTTGAGGTTTCTACACTGTCATTTCTTCAGTCCTGGTACCAGTGCACCTACAAGGATTGGACACATTTTTATTCTGGGTCTTGTGCTATCTTTATTTTTTTAACCTACTTCTATCCATGATATATGTTACATAAAATACAATCTATATATCAGTGTCATCTTAGTGAGATTTTGTCAAAAACAGGTTCCACCTCATGAAGGTACTCACCAAGACTTGAGGATGAATTCAATTCCAGCAATACTGCTCTCCTTTGCTTGCTAACTTATCATCTCTCCATTCGGACCCCAGTCCTTCCATCTATGTCTGCCTGTATCTGTAGTTAATGTCTCCAAACCTTTTGGGTTTCTAACACCATGATGGGAATGGACCCCATTCCTAAGTCAAAGTACAATTAAAGTTCATGAAATTAGTATTGTTTCAATCTTTGATGTTAGCCAAAACTGTACTTCGCAGCACCCACATTGTGCCCAGTAATGACTCCTTCTGCAGTTCATACAGCGTTACATGGATTGGTAACATATCTAAATATGATTGTCAAAGTTTCTTGATCTATATACTGTATCCTTACAGACAGACTTTACCGATGTTGTTGTAGATAAGCATTAACGTTGTCCTTATATACAAACTTTAATATGGACTTTACTAGTGTCCTTAAACACAGACCTTACTGATGTCCTTAAACACAGACCTTACTGATGTCCTTAAACACAGACCTTACTGATGTCCTTAAAGAGGGACTTTTAACTATATCATTACTAATAAACTTTCCTTACCTATCTATGTTCTTATTGACAGACTGTTACGGACAGACCTTTGGAAATTTAAATCATTATACACATGTTTATCTTTGTCATTACAGAGAGACTTTACAATTCTCCTTACAAACAAACCATAACTTTATTGTTATTGACAAACTTTAATTATATCCTTACTGACAGACTTTATAGATTTATAAATTGATGTTTATATATGTTATTATAAACAGACTTTCCCCATGTCCTTACAGACTAACCTTTCAGATATAGCATATATTTTTACTGAGAGAACTTGCTTATGTCCTTGTAGGTTAGTACCTTTTGAAGTAGACACACTTTGAAATGAGTTCATGTGCATTTGCACCAGTCCTTCCTTCTTTGTGCTAGAAATGCCCCTCCATGTGGGTATCTCATCTTTCCATTGTCTCTTGCGTCACTTTACAATACAGTTCACCTTCTTGCAGGTAATCAGAAATTATCATTATCACCACTAAATCATGTTGGTGGTATCACCATCATCTTCTTCTCTCACCCACATTATATGCAACTATTCCCATGCTCTTGCACCCTCCAAAATGCACAGCTTTGCTTTTCACTGAATCTTGCTTGACAGTATCTAAATCATTCTTCTGTTTCATGCGGGTCAGTTCACATTTTTTTCATCCTCTCCTAATATGTCTTACCTGTTCTATATCTTTGTGCCATTCAGAGAATGATATTAGTTCATAGCAGCAAAAAGAGTTCCACTACTGGCAGTGCCAGTGGCACAACAGGTAGCACACTCATCTTTGGTGCAGAAGGTTGTGGGTTCTATTCTCACACCAGGTAGATTGATTGCTGACACTACAGTGAAGAATAAAGGTGTGATGCACTCCATAGTGAGCCATCCCTCAGATGAGATATCAAACTAAACCCCCATCTGCTTTAGTTGGTGGCAGCTCAGGCAGATCTATAAGATCCCACAGCACCTATCGAAAAGAGTAGGTGGAGTTCCTTGATGCCCTGACCAAATGTCTCCTAGTAGTATAAATACCACCTCAGGACTCCTGTGAAAATAGGCTACTAACCTAAGGGGACTAATTCAGACAACAAAAGAATAAAAAATACTGATTTATATCAGAAAAATCTCTTTTATGAACATGTAAATGAAGCAGTAAGTCAAAGAGAAAGGGATTCTTTTGAGAAGCTAGCTATGTCTAGTGCTGTACATTTTGTAAAGCATGTTTAACAGTGCTAAATGTTTACAATGTTATTTCCATTTTACTAGCTAAAAAGACTTAATTAATTTTCAAGGATAAGACCATCTTAAAAGTCTGATCAGTTTTCCAAAACTTCTGATAAATGCTGTCATGATGGTTTTCTGAACAAGTGTCTCAGCTCAGTAGGAAGCACAACTTTTTTCTGGGTCCTTTTTGCCCTCACAACTGCTGACCATCGTGCTTCCCTCGTCTGGACTTGAATCCATTTGTTTCTTCATGGTGGATTCCTCCACAGAACCATGAGGACAAGAGACATCTGGAGGGAGCATAATTTAAGCAGCAATGAAGGTAGGTTGTGCCCTTACTGATATCCTGGTTATCAGGAAATGTCTATATATCCTAACCCCCTCCTCTGGATGGAGGACATGTGATTTGCATTACCACAAGGGGGCCATTATGCAAATGCATGCTATCATGCATTTTCTCAGTGAAGGCTTTCATCATACAATGTCTTGGTGCATCATATACCCCCCTCCCAAACCAGGCCACATGTTCCATCCCTTTCTTTGAAGACTTGGAGCTGCTCGCAGTCAGCTCTAACCCCCTCACCCACAGTATTAACATGACTATCCGGCATCTTCCCTGACAGGTCCATTAAGTACCTTAATCACTAATTGCATTCTAGTAACCTGGAACATAGTCATGGCTTTATTTATTTACTTAATTACTCATGTATATATTTGTTGATTGGGTGGACTGGCTAGTACAAGCTACAACCTGGGTCACAAAAGCAGCAAACTATTAAATAGTAGTTTACAAACATTTACACATATATTAGTCTACTATAGTTAACACTGATAAAGTATGTCTTTCATAGACAATGTGTTTTTTTATATAATGCTTAGTGACAGGAATAAAGGTATACTTAATATGCAATACACTCATTCTGCAAAAATATAACAAATGGAAGATAATTATCATATTGTGTGGCTGAGTCCACCACCGTACCTGGCTTGTTAAAAAAGAAATAACCAATAAGTTGATCATTTTGAAAACTATTCCTGGTGCTCAGAAGTGTTATGATAACATTAATAAACATTAGCTAAGATAACTGCCCAGAAATTGATTTCAGTATCATCTGTCTCTCTTTCTTCCCTCAAATTAAGTGTATTTTATTACAATCCTGTATCCTATGTTGCATAACCAGTGCCAAAGCAAACCTACTCCTCACAAAATAAGTATACCCAATGTGCCCTGTTTGGTCACCACCCTTCTATAATTATAGGAAATGAAGGCACAACATGATAAATACCAGACAGTCATACCCATTTCAATTTTTGTTTCATGCCCCTAATCACCATTTCAGATCCTGTGCTAGACTAGATATAGTATATTTTTCAGGATCATACTGAGTTGGAGCTGACATGACTGGAATGATGTTAATATGAGGGTGGAGACTGGGTACCTATAAATTAAATATGTAAAGGTCCAAAGTTTTTATAATTGCTTTGGTTAACATTTAGCATAATAGGTCAAATCAAAAATGAGCAATTGTCTTTTGAAACCAAAGCAGCTAATTTAACTAGAAACAGAGTAGAAAAAAGCACTGTATAAGTTAAAAGGTAAAAGTAGCCTAAAGCAGAAGCATACCCTGTCAACCTGCAGAATTAATAGGAGGTACAAAGGCATACATTCAGCCAAAAATATGGACATACTTCCAGCAGGAATGTGGGATACTATTCAGAAATACTTTAAAAAACAGTGTGACAAAATGATGGAAAAATATAAACATATTATCAAAGAGACAGTGTGAAATCTGTAAACTCTAATGAACTGTATTGCAAAATTCTACTACACGAGATCATTTATTTTTGCTTCTGAAAGGGAAGTGTCAGATATGTATCCTCTTTCTTTAAATTATTATTGTCACTAAAATGTTGGTCATATAGTGTGGTTTTCCATGTGCTAGACTGCTTCAAAAATTATATGTGATGAGGGAGGTTCAGAAAATTGTGTGAAGGGTTAAATTAAGCCTGAAAATAGGAAAATATCTCCAGAAATAAGTATATCATGTGCAGGAGCGGCCTTACATCCACTGGTGCCCTAGACAAAAGGGTACCACGGCACCCCCCACCACACCACCCAGTGCCCCCATCCTGGTCTACCTACACCAAAGAAATACTGGAAAAGTGCCCCTACTAAAGTGGCTCCCTAGGCGGCCACCTAGTTGGCCTATGCCTAAGGCCAGCTATGATCATGTGAAGGGGTAAAGTAAGTCTGCAAATAAGGACATACCTCCAAAATGGGGACAGTTGACAGGTCTCAACAGAAGGCCCAGCTCTGAAAGGTGTATAGCAAAACTTGTTATGCACATGTTTGATGTCACAAAGGTATATCACAAGGTTCCTCTTTTCCCATTTGTGGAATATAAAAAGCCTGCTCCATGCACTACAAATGATTAATAAGAGTCTGCTTTAAAACAGGGCAGCAAAAAGTAAACATTAATGAAATTAATTATGTGATTAAATGGGGTGGCCACGGTGGTGCAGTGGTTAGCATTGTCACCTCACAGCAAGAGGTACTCTGGTTTGATCCTCGGCTGGGGTGCCTTCTGTGCGGAGTCTGCATGTCCTCCCTGTGGTTGCATGGGTTTCCTCCAGGTGCTTCGGTTTCCTCCCACATCCCAAAGACATGTTGTAGGTGGATTGGACACTCCAAATTGGCCCTAGGTGTGAGTGTGTGCGTGTTTGTGCCTTCAGTGGAAGGTTGGGCGCCAGGATGGCATCTCGACACTGTAAAACTCCATTGCCAATCATGAGCAGACAGGTGATCAGCTGTGGCGACCCCTAACTGGGAAAAAGCCAAAAGAAGAAGAAGAATTATTTGATTAAATGAAGTGAGTTTTTAATTATATACTGCATCTCTTATTTTTGTAATTTTTTTGGTGTTTATTAAGGAGATTAGGGAAAAGTATTGTTGGTAGCAATTTCTGTAAATGGTTGCAGTAAAGTAAATTGATAAAATTAATAATAATAATAATAATTTAATAATAAGTAAATAGATTCAGTTATATTGGGGGAAAGGTTATATTTTAAGATTGCTAGAGATTTGACAACATTTGTAGCTTTATATAAACAGTGGTATTTGTTACCTGGAATGAAAAAGGGTATTAGTTTATTGTACGCTATAGTAATAAAGACGTTGGAGCTGAACAGAGGTCAAATATATAGTAGACAGTAAAAGTAAACATTAAGTGATTATGGTGGCTGTAGTTCCAACCCATGTTAGCTCATATATTTGAGGATGATTTTGACTTTAATATTGGATGGAACTTAGGGATTACATGGGTGGTAAACTCTGGCTGTAGAAAATAGGCATGTTAAAGGAGGTGGGACTTTATGCTATAATATGACCATATGGTTTATACTGAACTTTTCAAGTTAACCAAACAGGTTTGTAAATGTTCTTTTATACACACACACACACACACACACACACACACACACACACACACACACACACACACATCCACATAAATATTATCAATATGGTTTGTTGGGGGCAAGATCTGTCACTGAGAAATATAAACATTATAGTTAGAGATATTGTACCCTCTCAAAAGTGGCACAATCCACTGGAAAAGTATGTGTACATTTTGTACTAAAGTACCTTATTGCAGGTCCTATTTCTTTTGGGGGGGGGCTGTCTTAAGGGATTTGCAATATGGCTTCATACATAAAAATAGTAAAGCCAGAGTTTCAAAGGGCTTTTGTTTTCACAGTCTGGTATTGTGTTCTGTTTCTACTTGAGGGCTGTTTGACCTCTACACAGGTCAATGTGTGACACGCATGTTTGCCTGTCTGTGCCTGTGTGTGTATATATACATATATATATATATATATATATATATATATATATATATATATATATATACATATACATATATATATATATATATATATATATATATATATATATATATATATATATATATATAGAGGTTTACTACTATTTATTCAAAGTGAAGTCGGTTGACGCCATTTCGTTCAAAAATCGGAATGTCGACCGTAGGCAATGTTGAACACTGATATTGCCAAAATACACATCTGCCCCTATCTCGACCCATGTTAAAACCCGTCCCTAGGTAGCAGTCGACTTGTATTTCGGCAATTCCGGTGTATGACATTGTGAATTTCGCACAATCTCGGTCAACCGTGTGAACAGTCGACCAAGTACATTTTGGGTATATAATAGTAAACCATAAATATATATATCTACCCTGGAGTTAGTATATATAGTAAGGGGAGTGTGGGGGGCATAGCCCCCCATATATTTTAGATATATATTAAGTTCAGAAAAGAGTAATTTATTTGAATTGCAAGTATCCATGTATATAGTTCAAAATATTTAAAATAGGTGGGGGGCTACGTCCCCTACACCACCCCTTACTATATATACTAAAACCAGGGTCGCACAACAGTGGGGAAAAGGCCATATATATGAAATGTGTTTCAGTGAATTATGTTTTCAGTGAATTGAGCTTTCAGTGAATTGTGCACTGTCAAATGTGTTTCAGTGAAATGTGCTTTCAGTGAATAGTCCTAGACCCATATATATATATATATATATATATATATATATATATATATATATATATATATATATATATATATATATATATATATATATATATGGGTCTACTACCGGAGATCGAAATTAGACTATATCAAAATCCAGTAGTAGATGCCCACTAACGCAAAGGTGCACTTCACCGAAAGTGCAGTTTCACGAACACCACTAGAACGAACGGGCAATGTCCGCCAGTGTGGTACGGTTGTCCGTGACTACTGCACCAATGTGGGGGACATAGGTCCGTGGCTTCTCCACCATGGAGGACATACAATTTCCTCCACTGTGGTGTGGTAGTCATGGACCTTAGGGTTAGGGTTTTGGTTAAGGATAGTGGATAGCCCTATTAGCTATCCACTATCCTTAACCCAAGCCCTAACCCTAAGGTCTCTAACCATTCGCTCAAGTGGTGTTCGCGAAAGTGCACTTTCAGTGAAGTGCACTTTCGCGTTAGTGGGCATCTACTACTGGATTTCAAAATAGTGTAATTTTGATCTCTGTTAGTAGACACATATATATACATATATGTGTATATATATATATATATATATGTGTGTGTGTGTGTGTGTGTGTGTGTGTGTGTGTGCATGTATTTGTGTAACAGTCCACAAATGCTGGGTTGGTTATAGTACATCAGAGATACCCTATGCTAACTCTGTTCTCACACCAACAATGTCAAAATACTGAGCAGGCCTAATAACTCACCTGCATCCACTGAACATGACTTCTCCATTCTTGCATTCTGTTCATGCTGAGCATCATGGCATATCTGAAAATAGTATAATCAGAACACAGTTACCTACACTCATCTACCTCACCCCATCATAATACAGACTTACCTAATATAGCCACTATGATCTACTACTAACTATCTTGACTGTATGACTTTGGGCTACTGCACTCACCATAATGCCCCCTGACTCCCAGATTTGTAACTTCCTCATAACCTTTTTCCATTGACTTACACTCATTAAATTTTTCACCTCTTACAACTAACTGGCTGCTCTTCAAGCTCTACTTGCAAATCCAGCTTGGGCTCTGCTTCACTATATATAAATATATATATATATATATATATATATATATATATATATATATATATGAGTGTGTGTGTGTGTGTGTGTGTGTGTGTGTGTGTATGTGTATATATATATATATATATATATATATATATATATATATATATATATATACACACATATAATATTATATGTACCAACTCCAAGATCTTCTTACCTCAGATAAATTGGAATATTCTGGAAAATTATCATTTCAGACTTGGTATATGCAAATTAATTTTTCTGCCATTTAGTCTTTGCATTTCATGACTCATTAAAATGGGTCCTGACATTTCAAATGGTTGTCATATCATAGCATAGCATGGTACTACAAATGGTTATCATACTGTAGTATTGTACTACAAATGGTTATTATATTGTAGTACGGTACTCCATATGGTTATCATATTGTAGCACGGTACTACAAATGGTTATCACATTGTAGTACGGTACTACAAATGGTTATCATATTGTAGTATGGTACTACAAATGGTTCTCATACTGGAGTACAGTATTACAAATGGTTATACTGTAGGATGGTACTACAAATGGTTATCATATTGTACTACGATACTACAAATGGATGCCATATTGTAGCATGGTACCACAAATGGTTATCATACTGTAGTATTGTACTACAAATGGTTATCATATTGTAGTACGGTACTCCATATGGTTATCATATTGTAGCACGGTACTACAAATGGTTATCATATTGTAGTACGGTACTACAAATGGTTATCATATTGTAGTATGGTACTCCATATGGTTATCATATTGTAGCACGGTACTACAAATGGTTATCATATTGTAGTACGGTACTACAAATGGTTATCATATTGTAGTATGGTACTACAAATGGTTATCATATTGTAGCACGGTACTACAAATGGTTATCATATTGTAGTATGGTACTACAAATGGTTATCATATTGTAGCACGGTACTACAAATGGTTATCATATTGTAGCACGGTACTACAAATGGTTATCATATTGTAGTATGGTACTCCATATGGTTATCATATTGTAGCACGGTACTACAAATGGTTATCATATTGTAGTACGGTACTACAAATGGTTATCATATTGTAGTATGGTACTACAAATGGTTATCATATTGTAGCACGGTACTACAAATGGTTATCATATTGTAGTATGGTACTACAAATGGTTCTCATACTGGAGTACAGTATTACAAATGGTTATACTGTAGGATGGGACTACAAATGGTTATCATATTGTAGTATGGTACTACAAATGGTTCTCATACTGGAGTACAGTATTACAAATGGTTATACTGTAGGATGGTACTACAAATGGTTATCATATTGTAGTATGGTACTACAAATGGATGCCATATTGTAGTATGGTACCACAAATGGTTATCATATTGTAGTATGGTACTACAAATGGTTCTCATACTGGAGTACAGTATTACAAATGGCTACACTGTAGTATGGTGCTACAAATGGTTATCATATTGTAGTATGGTACTACAAATGGTTCTCATACTGGAGTACAGTATTACAAATGGCTATACTGTAGGATGGTGCTACAAATGGTTATCATATTGTAGTATGGTACTACAAATGGTTCTCATACTGGAGTACAGTATTACAAATGGTTATACTGTAGGATGGTACTACAAATGGTTATCATATTGTAGTATGGTACTACAAATGGTTATCACATTGTAGTATGGTACTACAAATGGTTATCATATTGTAGTATGGTACTACAAATGGTTCTCATACTGGAGTACAGTATTACAAATGGCTACACTGTAGGATGGTGCTACAAATGGTTATCATATTGTAGTATGGTACTACAAATGGTTCTCATACTGGAGTACAGTATTACAAATGGCTATACTGTAGGATGGTACTACAAATGGTTATCATATTGTAGCACAGTACAATTGAACTATGCCTTTCTTTCCCTGCTGTAATTCCTGGGCTGTGCCTGAAATGGCTCCTCAGTGGATCAGTCCTCCTTGATTAGTGAACTTTAAAATAAAAAATAAAATAAAATAAATACCATTCATCATGTTATAGTCCTTAATTGTGGGGATGGTTGCAACACTACTTATCATGTGAGCACTGATAATGTCTACTTCTGGTTAAAATACCCATCATTATATGACAGCTCCTACTGACTGAAAATATTACAGTCTTCTTCATATGTGATCCTCCATGTTTACTGGGATGGGTATATTATCCTTCACAATTTAACATTCCGTACTTGTTGATGGTTAGAGAATCCTTCATATATTGCACTCTGTACATGCTGGGATACTTACAGTACCTTTTACCATATAACAGTTCATACTTGCAGCAATGTCACAGACAAGTCAGGATGTAACAGTGATTGCTGTAATAATGCTACAGCACTCTTCATTTATAGCAGTCAGTGCTTTTTGGAACAGTTAAAATATCAATCAGATCTGCCCTACAGGTTCAACATATAGAATCTCATCAGTGAAATGAAAAATGGAATAGCAGTGGCAAATAACAATAAGGGCTAAACTCCTGAAACAAAAATCTGAAACCACAGCCAAGTCTGAAACCTTGACACCAAAAGATTGTAATGATTAACAGCAAAGCACCCTAAAATATCTAAACTCTACACACAGAAAACTGCCCTAAATAAAGTAAAAATGGATTATTTAGAATTAATTTTTGAAGGGAGGTAAACTTTAAAAGAAGAAATATTTGGCCTTTAAGTGAAACTAAGTATTCACGCCTTCCTCCAAGGATATGTGACCTTGGTGTTAAAATAATTTATAGCAGAGGTGTGAGAGGCACAGACCTATATGAGGGTTCATGTGGCTAATTGGCTTGCCCTCCAACAAAAATGTATACCCATTCTTTACAACAGCATTGTCATTTCTCCTAATATTGTAAAAGTAAAATTCAGATGGAGTTCAGTCATTTGCATCTATTCAGTGGTGACTAAGCATTCTGTCCAACTGATTTAATTGTCTGAAAAATGCTAAGTAGACTTTAAATATGTTGAAACACCAGTAGGCAGAAGAAGTAATATGCCACTTATATTGTAATATATGACCGTTAAGCATTTCTGTTTTAATATGTCCTGACTCTTCCTTTCCCTTATGTGATATGCTCTGGTTTCAGAAGTAAATGTTTGAAGTTGTATGTCTTGAACTTTAATGACCCAAACCTCTGAGCAGAGATTCGGAATTTTTACAGTACCTTTCAACATGTGACAGCTCTTACTGGCTAGGAATGTTATAGTACCTATCACTGTGTGATAGGCCATACTGGTTAAGAATGCTACAGCACACACCACAGTGTGACAAGGCACTGTACTGTGTGACAGTCCATACTTGCTAGTAATGTCACAGTACCCATCTGTATGACATTACATACAAGCTGGGAATGTTACAGTACCCATGATTGAGAAAGATTTTGCTGGCTAGGAAAGTAATGGTACCCATCACTGTGTGACACTCCATGGTGGTTAAGAAAGGCATAGTATCAACCACTGTATGACAGACCATGTTGGCAAAGAATCTCACAGTAACAATCACTGCACAATACCCTATACAACCTGGGAATGTTAAGTGCCCATCACTCTGTGACCACCCATATTACCTCAGAATGGTACCGTATCAATCATTGTGTGACAGTCAGCACTGGCTAGGAATGTTATGGTATTCATCACTGTGAGATCATTCATACTGGCTAAGACCCCAGTCCTAGTCAAGGCATGGCGTACCATAGTGGCTTGGATTGCTACATTACCAGTCATTGGGTGAAAGCTCATTCTTGCTGAGAATCCTGACAATATCCTACATCATGTAACATTCCAGGTATTCTCAGAAAATAATAAATATAAAATATAAAAATCTCAAAATGCAGAATTCATAACATAGGATTCCCTAAATGAAAAGATGTATAACATGTATAGCTGCATGTATGCCATTGTCAAATGTAATTAAAATCAGCAAAAGGAAGACATGCCAAACTAACAAACTTAACAGTGATCAGAAGGGGAAAACCTGCTATGCAAGGGTGTGATGTCCCTACCCCCACTTATGCAAGGGTGTGATGTCCCAACCCCCATTTATGCAAGGGTGTGATGTCCCTACCCCCACTTATGCAACGGTGTGATGTCCCAACCCCCACTTATGCAAGGGTGTGATGTCCCTACCCCCACTTATGCAAGGGTGTGATGTCCCTACCCCCACTTATGCAAGGGTGTGATGTCCCTACCCCCACTTATGCAAGGGTGTGATGTTCCTACCCCCACTTATGCAAGGGTGTGATGTCCCAACCCCCACTTATGCAAGGGTGTGATGTCCCTACCCCCACTTATGCAAGGGTGTGATGTCCCAGCCCCCACTTATGCAAGGGTGTGATGTCCCAACCCCCACTTATGCAAGGGTGTGATGTCCCAGCCCCCACTCCCATGCTTTCCATACACTAGAAATACTAACTTCAAGATCAGCATATATTTTTATTTAAGTTTTATCTTATTACAAAATGTAGCATAGTTATGAAGTGGATACATTTAAAGGAGTCCGGGGGTACATCGAGGTTATAAGGTTGGCACAGACCCCTTGCATGACAGCTGTGATAGTTCTAATTATTTTTTCACATTACAGTGCTTTGATTATGTTTCTACGTTTTATGAGTTTTGAGTTATGAAGTCATCATTCTTATTTTTTTCTATTTCATATTCATTGTTTTCTTAGGTACCCAGCAGTCTTCACGGGCTGAGACTTCTCCAATACTTTTTGTTATGTGATAATCGATACACTCACTGTCTGCCAGCCTTCTCAAGCAATTGCCAATGTAACCATTGCAGAAGGTTAGGGCACTGGACTGGAAAACTCAAACCTTTCAGATACAGACTGCAATTTTAAATTATCTGATTCTGTCATTGAGTTGTGTTAAGTGATATAAAGCACTAGGATTTGAATCAGATATGTCATACAAACCTAAGTTGCATTCTCACAAGATTAATTTCTTCATTGTGGATCTCTGAGCCATTTATTCAGAAAAAAATCTAAATTACTCCTATAAATTGAAAGAAAGAGACATGCTTAGCAGATCTTGGTTAGATGACAATGAAGAAATATACTATTTTCCAAGTAAGATGAAATGTAAGGCATTCCAGTATTTTGCCAGAAACCCATTTCAGATTTCACACAACTGCGCTTGCTCTGCAATGGTCTCTTTTTAATGACTTTTTATTCAGCAATGTCAAACATTTGAAATCCCCTCTAATAAGGATGTAACTTCAGTTCAAACACTCCTCAAAATAAACAGACAAGAAGCTTAGTCAAGGCCAAGTAAATTTTGTTATATTAGCAGCGCTATATAAGCACATGTGAAAAGAAGCAGGCTGCCGTACATTTAAAATAAGTAAAACACTCAGAAATTCTGAATATGATCCCCCACCTACATTTTCTGTAGCTTCCCGAGTTTCAGCTGTGGTATTGATGAATGTGCCCTCCTAACAGATCAACTTATACAGATTTTGTATTCTTATTTTTCTTCCACTACATATTAGATTAATATCCATTTTGTCTCAGAGTGATTTTTGGTCACAGACCAAAATATACTGATTTACAGTTTTAATTGGGGAAAAGGAAGAAAAATCAGCCTTCTGATGAGTACAAGACATTATGTTGATAAAGTTTCAATAACCATATGATTAATATAGGCAATCAGAGTACTGAGTGTCACACAGCCATACCACTCATTTTATGCATCATTTTTCATAGGTTTGTAATGACTTCAAATAAACTCTGAACTATACCATAGAAATATACACTTTGACAACAGGTAAGATCACATGACCTACATAGTCTGCCACGCAACATACATAGTGCTGAACTGGCCAATGCAAGCTAACTAGTACTTTATTGCCCCTACTCATATTAAGGCTTTTATGTTTGCCTGTGTCATCTTAAACCTTGTAAGCCTCATCAGAAAAACTGTTCCATGCTTCCTCCACCACTTCTGGAGGAAAAGTACTTTCTCATATTACTTCTGACCATAGTTTTCAACCTCCTAGCACAAGAAATCTGGACAAAACCTAAAATAATGGGGGCACAAAGGCCCAGAAATAGGGGAAGATTTTGAATATTACCCTTATAAACTTATAAAGTTGTTAGAATAACAGGATTTGTGTTGGAATGCATTTTCTAAAGGATATGAAGTCTGAAACAAAACTCTCATACCTGTCATTATTTAGTGACCTCGATCTTCAATGATTTGTCAGAAAAATACAAATTTTATAAGGAACAGAAAAAAACATATAAGACAAAAATCTGGACATTCTGAGAAAATCTGGGCAGTTGAGAAGTATGTCTGTGATTCATATGCTTCTATATTTTTATAATAACCTCTAGATCTTTAATAATTCTTTTAAAAATGCTTCACTTAGCTTTTTTCTTTAAGCTACTTAAACACTTGCATTGTACTTTGCTCTCCTTGTGTCTTTCGAAGGCATACACATGAATTTCCTTTAATCTCTACCCCAGATGGTTTCTGATACACAGTTTGCATCATTCTGGCTTTCCACTTGTGGTATGCTGTTGTTACAGACTGTAATCCTGCACAGGATGCTCAAGGCGGTGGCCCATTATCTGTACAGATTGTTCTAATGTCCATTTTTCTACTGGTGACATCTCTTCATTTACATTCCAGAAACTCGACAGCTTTTCTTATTACCTTTTTCCATTAATTTTTTTATTTTAAGTCATCTAATACAAACACCTTAACATCGATTTCCACTTTGTTACTGAAATTTCTTTACCCCAAAATGTATATATTCTTTTCCTTCATTTCTTTCGGAGTTGCATTAGTTTGTTCAGTTTATAGTAACTACACTCTGCCATATATTCCATCACTTTCTGACCTTGCCAGGTCTTGTCTGAGCTTAATAAAATCATGCTGTGCAGCGGATTCCTTTGAGATCTTTGTGTCATCTCACATAGGCATAATTCTCCTTCAAGTTCCTCTCCAAGCTAGTGTATACATGCATTAAAAAAGATTGGTCTTCATCCTGAGCTCTTTAGAACCCCGGTAGTAGCTTATGTTTCTCTTTATTATTCACTTCAATATATTTTTATATACCTAATTTTATCTAGGCTTCCACATTATTTTTATATACAAATATTTTTTTCATAATAACAGGCTTAGAAATTTCCATCTCCTCAAGCCATTTACTTCTGCAGTACCTGCCAGCCTCAGAGCCATATCCCAGTTCTCAGTGACTCTGCTTGTAACCATCCTTCGTCTGTGAGATGACCGGATAGATCTACACCTCAGGCAGATTTGTGCAATGTCACGAAGTGCTGCACACCTTGCATACAGTTCCACGCAGACATATTTTCTCACAGCACCCTGCCAATATAGTTTTTACTATTTCTTGTACTAAGGCTGTAGAACTCATCTTGTCCTCCTAGGATAGGAGAGCTGGCCATTTGACATTTTTTCTTATCTCCTTGCCCTTGCCTACCCTCATGACCAGGGTTTGCTAGATAAAGCCTGGTCAATGGATTTGTGTTCAGGAGCAACCCACTGCACCTGCAGACCAGCTCAGGATTCCGTGTTGCAACCCATTATAGAGCTATCCAACTTTTGTTTAAAGTGTGTGTGTGTGTGTGTGTGTGTGTGTGTGTGTGTGTGTGTGTGTGTGTGTGTGTGTGTGTGTGTGTGTGACAATTCTGTTAAGTCACATCCACAGCCTCAGTGTGATCTGTTGCTTTATTCGCCTAGCCAAAATACATTACATTTTTATGACATGACCTTCCTATTGTGAAGCCATGCTACTGAGTGTTATGTAATCCACTTGCCTCTACTTACTCAACAGTATTTTCCTATGAAGTGATTAAATCAGTCATCTTCAAAGTCTAAGCTTGCAGATGGCAAATATTATTTTGAAACATAATACAATAAAGGAGCACACATCAGCTACAGAATCTTATCAGCCATAATCTGGTTCACTTCTTAGATGAAAATGACCACATTAATAATACACCCCTAAAAGTAAAATCAATAGTCAGGGATCAGGGAGTATGACAGTAACCTAACCTTTGTCCACCATGTGTCTAGTGTGCTGAGCAAATCATTCTGTTTTGTACAACTTATAAGTAAAGGTATGGCATCCACGTCCAAGGAGGTCATGGTTCCTCTGTACTTTGCTCTCATCAGCCCAATCATCGAGTACAACACACCTTTCAGCTTGAACCTGACCAAATACTTCCAACAGCCTGAGAGACCATAGAGGTTCTTCACCAAAAGAATACAGGGAATAAACAAGTCCTCTGTGGATCATCCAAAAGCCCTATCCCTATACTCAGTCTCCTGCAGAGTGCTGTGTGGTGATCTATGTTTAGCCTAAAAGGCATCTTCTGATCCCACACTGATGAATCTGTTACACATCCACAAAACAAGCATCATCAGAAACACCTGTTATAAGGACCCAAACCTCATCTACGACATAAACAGAACATGTGGGAGGGACAGGTATGTGTATCAAAAATTACCCCTTCTCTGGAACAGGCTTCCCATCCAAGTGGAGCAAGGGTTATCCTTAACCTTGTTCAAACATAACTTAGACCAGTGGCAGGGAAATTGCAAATTTACTCCTGGTTTGGTATCTATGTCCCTAATGAATATGGACAGCGTGTGAATACTTGATGTGTACAAACCTATACCATAACCGTAAAATTCCTTGGGATATTGACACGTCAGCAATATTTTTGAAATTTGGGATAAGCCTCGGTAGGCTTAAAATGGCTCTTGGACTGAGAGCCTAGTAACCACTTATGAGCCATAGACATTCCAAACAATGTCACCAATGGAATGTCCTAAAGGAAGCCCATCCCAGAATCTCTTCACTTCTTTCAGACAAGATTCATTTTTTGCTTGCTCTCTGTTTTCTCAAAGCCAATTTAGTCTAGCCCTGGAGACATGCCCTGGTATTGATAAAAATAGTACTCACTGGTGTGCAGATGTACGCACAACATTGTATGCTTCTGACATTAGTAAGCAATTCATAAATACAGCCATGGTGTATGGCACCCAGCATTTGTTGATGAATACTGCATTATGACAGTACAAATATATAGGTGGATTATGCTGACACTACAGTGCACTGCAGCAGTATCACAATAACGATACTCACACACACTACTGAATGCTTAGTGGCCGTGAAAGACTAGTGAAATGAGCGGATAATACAGGCTGGCAAATGGAATCATGCAATGATACATATTTAGTGGGCTGTATAGTGCAACATCACATGGCATACACATGCAGGTAAAAAAAACAAAATGTCAAATGTACATGGTGGAATAAATAAGGTTAAATCCGTATATAGCTGATTTTTTTTTTAATGACTGACTCTACAGGACATATACCAAAACAATATCAAAACTATTTACAGGTCTACAAAATTATACATCTATGTACAGGAATGAAAAAAAAAATATATATATATATATATATATATATATATATATATATATATATATATATATATACACATGGGTCTACTTCACTTACCAGAAATGCCAAAACAAAGACTTTCAAAAGACTGAGCCCATAACAACAAAATTTCACAATAACGAATGTTAGTTTAAATGACATCTAAAAGCCTGGCTGTCAAAACACCGACTCCCACAAAACCGACAAATAGTTAAAGTAGGTACAACCATTACCACCAGTGTTGTCACCATGTATGTTGAAATCAAAATCCAACACGGTACTTTTACCTCTGATGACACGTTATGCTTTTTCTGAAGCATATAGACATTCACAGTTCCTGACTTTTCAACAACTGAGTGAACCCACACATCCAATCCTTCCAATCTACACAACTGCGGATGTATCATGTCACAACTGCCAGTACGAACATCTAGATATTCTAAGCATTACTTGTACGAGGTAAGATATCTAAACCATTCACATTGCAAAAGCCACAACCAATGGTATAGGAGTGTTCTGACATATATTGTAACTCAACATTTTGCTTACCGTAAATGTTTAAAGTTTACACTTGTAATCGATGCTCCAAAAAATGTAGACGGCTGTAGTATCTATCAGACCTCCCTGTATAGTGACATGTACTGACACCAACACTGTGCAGTATTTGCAGACAACTGGATAACATCAAAAAGAGAAGTAAACGTTAACATCCCATAATACGTAGTATCTACCATAACACGCATGTGGCAGTAATATTTGCATGCAATACGAAACATCACACACCTGCTATAACCTACATCCTCAATAATCTGGCGATTGCTTTGACAAATTCTATAGAAGAATAGGACTCTCTTTGCCAATACTGTTTCAAAATGTGCGTGTCTCAAAATAAGTTTCCTTTTTTCAGGGGACAGGGGAAATCCAGTAGCCATACATACTCGGAGTTCATCCACTCTATCTTGCTCTCTGACTAATGAGGCTAATAGAACTGACAAATCCGTACTTCTACTCCCCAGCAGACATTTCAGACATCTGTGCCATGCCTCCACAGAGTTCTGTATATGAGGTAGGAACAGCTTGTTTAATTCAGAGATATTCCAAAACAATACAGGGAAAAGAGGTGGAAATCACACACAAGACGTGGTCCAGGTATTACATTTTCTCAACTTTCCATGTACGTACCAATCCGAAAAGTATTTTAATAGCTCCCTACCTTATACAAGAAATGATTCCTTCAACAACTGATAAGTACTAGTTACGTCAGTCTCCTTCAAGAATGCTAGCACAGTCAAGCTTTTTATTGGCAATTGAAAAGACAGGTTGGAGTTATATAAAGAAAACAGACCTAGTGTCTGCACTTTCTGCCACAAATTCTTGCTAAAATGAAATAGACAACCTTTTGATTATGCACCAGTAACATTAAGTCTGACTCTTTTCACCACCGTCACCTCAAAATCACAAAGGACATAGCGAACAACAATGTCAAGCCCTTGCTTAGATAACAGATGGAAAGCGCAGTGCCACATGTAGTTATAGGACTTTAGGGACTTTTTAGACAACAGTGCAAATAATAGGGGAACAGCCTTGCTGTAACTAACATATTTCACTAATCTATGAACACTCTACAGCTGATGGCAAGTTACCCCCTTGTTAAAAAAGTTACATCCATAAGCCATATAGTGGCTTTGCTAAGGTCGTAGAGATTATTGACAGTTGTGAACACCACCACTATGTTATCTGTTGCGGGATCACACATGGTTTGATTTAAGAGTCCCATTTTTCAAAGGGTAGTCATCAAAAATCTATATTGTTCAGAGTCAAAACTTCACTTCCATCTCTCATATTCTTATTTCATCTAATCTGACCTATTTGCTGCAAAAGTGCCTTCCTATTAGGTAAACTATGCACAGAATCTAAATATGTTGCTGCCATAGCATCTTCTACAAGTGAACACAGCGTATCTCTGCTATACTGAACTTGAATCTTTAAATCATGACATACCATATATTCTATACTTCCCCACGATCTCCAGAATGAGTGTTGCAACTGATTTTTCTAGTTTGTCCCTGCTGGGAACAACTCTCATTACAGCTCTGCCTTTACACTTGTGTATAATTTTATATTTGCAGCCCCAGTATCTCATGTTATTTCTAAACCTCTCCAAATGGTACAAGTAGCCATCTAAAACCAGCATGTCCTTATGTCTTTGAGATGATATGGTGTTGTAAATATTGCCGAGTACACCGGGAGCTTCCGGACACAATTCTGCCATATTGCTGTTGGTACCAAGTACAAAATCTTAAAGTTACAGCACACTATTTATACCGACACAGTTTCAGAACATGCAGCAAGTGTAATGGACAAGGTAACTGTCGGTGAAGTAAATTTCATTTGAATAAACCTTAGTTACTATGAAATTTCATTGTTATGGGTTCGGTCTTTTGAAAGTCAGTATTTTGGCATTTTGAGTAAGTAAAGAATATATATAAATATATATATATATATATATATATATATATATATATATATATATATCTATATCTATATATGTATATATATATATATATATATATATATATATTAGAAAAAGAGAATTTGGACTACTGTGCATGCCTTGGGAGTGGATACACCGTCTCCTCCCTGCAGCACCACAGCTTGATAGTTGCCAAGTGCTGTGGCCTAGTGTTTCTGCAGTAACTGGTACCTGTGGTGTGCAGGAGGACCTCACTCTAGGTGGTTAACATCAAGCTATAGGCAGCACTTGATATTATTAAAAGTGTGAAGGTGTATGCAGCGTGGTTCCTGGAACATACACACACTGAATGATAGCTCCATACAGTGAGTGCAGCCTTGTCAACAATTCATGTGGCCAGAATGCTAGTGTGCCATCCAAAGTAATGAAACCTTGATGCCATTTGGCATTGGTACTACCCTGTGGATGTCATGACCCATTACCTATATGGTGTCCTGTATGTCCTGGATAGGAACGGACATGCTAGTAAAATGTTTTCAACACACAACACAACAGCCAAATAATAAGTCAGACCTTCTGTCAGACACCCACCTGTATAGTCTTACAACATCCTGTGGTATCACAAAGTGTTCTTCAAAAGATGAGCAAAACACCTGAAGTACAGATACAGCACAGTATGCCACTACAACATGTATGATAACTTAATGTTTTCTGTACTACTGTGTAACAGTGGAAAAGTAACTCTAAAAGTAGAGTCACATTGGTAAACCAGGTTAGGTCAGATCAGGGGTCCCTAGAACAATTCCAGTTGTTCAGGTATTCCTGCTATCACTTTATTTCTGGCTATGCAGACATACAGTTAGGTGTGTGTGTGTGTGTGTGTGTGTGTGTGTGTGTGTGTGTGTGTGTGTGTGTGTGTGTGTGTGTGTGTGTGTGTGTGTGTGTGTAGAAGTGCTTAAATTAAGCAAAGCTTATTGATATTTGTTTTGTCGGCATGCCTTGGTCGACAAACCAGATGGTCAACGGGTGTGCGAGATTGACAATTCCATCATGCAATCCCAGAGTTGAAATAAATAATTAGCAGGGTATGTGGTAGTGCAGATCTCACATGGAAGGTGCAGGAGGGCATTCCCTCCTGCAAGAATATGCTATAAAATTTGCAAGCTCTGGGGTTATTCCTTGTAGCATGTACAAAAGCATGTAAACCTTTTTTATGGATATTAACATTAATGTGTCAACGTTAGTGCTGTCTACATTTTGTTGATTCTTTAATTTTAGGCAAATCCATGTTATTTATATTTTGCTGACTTACTTTTGCTAAGGACTTGCTAGAATACTGATTAGAAGACTTGTAAGGAGTGATGCATCTTTCTAGACAACTTGAGAACTTGATAGCCTGAACTACATTTTTGTACAGTTCTACATGATTATATGCTTGTAATATTCTGTTTAACTACAATGCCTTTAATACTAAACTAAATATCTTGTTTCTACTATTTTTCTCTCTCTCTTTTCCTCCTAAAACAATCCCAGCTCTCCAATCTGAGTACACTGCTCTAGGACACAGAAACTAACAACCTGAAGAACAAGGACCCTGTCCAAACTCCCTTCAGTCTCCACAGTTGAGCAACCTATCCCTGTGCTTTCTCAGTAAAGGGAGCATGAAAGTATGTGTCTAAACTATCACGACCAGTATAGCCTATAACTTATTATTAGATCTAGGTGGTTATTAAGCGCTAGACAGGAAAACCAGCAGCTTTACTCCCTCCCCACTCTGTAACCAGTCTAATCTTCTTTTTCCACCATTTAAAGACACTCGGAACCAATACTCCTTTTCTTGCATTAGGAACCTAAACTCTCTCCTTTTTTACCCTGCTTACAATAAATTAATTTGGGCCACCAGGTGGCAGACTTGTCCCTTCCAGGCCTTGAAGCCTTCTCCTAACCTGTACTACACCTTTGCTATCTACTGTTTTATCCACAGACTTGCTATTAAACTGTAGCCCATAACATCTATTTATTTTTATGGTTAGCTCTCACACACCCTCCAAATAGCTCTATTATCTACTCTTTTAACTTTATTCCAGTATTTAGGGTTACCTACCTACTATAATCCCTGCTTCAACTGATTGTTCTTTTCAGCTTCTTACCTCTCTTGTCTCTACCTGCTCTGTTCGCCCTGTGGGCTCACTCCACTCTCCTACCCTATCCCCAATTCCCACCCACCCTACTGCTCCTAAGCTTATACATCCTCATCACATCCTCTTCCTCTCCAATCTAATCACAATAGTCATCTTGTTAACATTCTACATACACCTCTCTCTAATCACCCCTAGTATAACTCCTCCCCTTCAAAGAACACCAGTAAACTTATTAGTCACTATGCAAACACGATCTTTCCAAATCCAACTAAGGCTCCTAATCATTGTCTTTCTCCTACTTTCTCTAACAGCAACCTACCTGCTAACCTCATATGAACAGTTAAAATATTTACAGCTGAACTTCCCTAATGCACAAATAAGTACTATACCTCTAATTAACTCCCCAGAACACATAAATATAACATATTTTCCTAGCTATTTACCTGCTAAATATCACAGACTGACCCATATAAAATACAACTATCTAAAACCTAAAAAAAACCTCTTCACCATTACTTTAACCTCCACAATCCCTTAAACAAACTATTACACCTCTCCTTACTAGATGGGAACATTCATCCTAACCCAGGACCAGGGCAAAAAACAAGCACAGAACCAGAAATTCATGTTCCCGCTACCCCAAATATCCAATCTAAATCTCCCAACTCACTCTATATAGTTTACCTCAATATTCGCAGCATAAATAATAAAATTGCTCACCTCCATGCTCTCCTGGATAGTCATTTGTTTGATATACTTTGTTTAACAGAAACATGGCTAAAACCCACTGCACAAGATGTTGAAATTATTCCATCTGGGCACAACATCTCGAGACAAGACCGCAAAGTAAAAAAGGAGGGGGTGTTGCTATCCTCTATAAATAAGGGATACAGATATCTATACTAGATCTTGGTTCCTCTTTTGAAAACAATGCAGAAATCATTAGCACCAAACTTCAACTTAATCCCAGCAAATCCCTAAATATAATATGTATCTACTTGCCCCCTGGTAACAACATCACCACTCTGGAAGGTATCCTTGCTGAACTCTCCACAAAAATTCCCCAAGAGACAATAATTCTTGGAGACTTTAATATAGACTGGAAGGACTGCTCTACTGAATCATCAACCTCCCATATTAACCTTAATGGCTTCTCACAAACAATTAACTCCCCAACTAGAATTAATAAAACCAATAACAAAGAACCCATCCTAGACTGGATTCTAATAACTAATAACCAACAACTCTATAATGTAGGGACCCTCCCTGAAGATGTAAGTGACCATTCTCTCACTTACATAATCAGGCAAAGGTCGAGCTCACAAAACCCAACCATATATAAAACAATAAGAAGCAACAGAAACTTTAACCCCAATAACTTCCAAGCTCAACTAAAAGAATGTGATTGGTCACCTATAAAATACCTCCCACTTGACAAAGCAACAAACTACTTTAACTCAAAATTCTTAACAATCCTTAACCACTATGCACCAAAGTGTTCCATCAAAATTAAATCTAAACCCACCCCATGGCTTACAAAGAAAACCAGGCAGAAAATTCAACAGAGAAATAAAGTTTGGGCACTGTGGAGAACAACTAAAAACCCAGTAGACCAACAACAATTCAGGCAAAAAAGAAATGAGACTAAGAAAGCTATACTCGAAGATGAAAAAACTTTTACTTCCACCTCCAACAGACCAGCCAAAATAATCCAGAAAAGTTCTGGGCTAGCATAAACAGACTACTTCAACCCAGGCCAATCAGCAACACCATCCCCTATAGGATCAAATTCTGACAATCCAAAGCAAACTGCTAAAGTTTGCAATACCTTCTTCACTGAGACCATCCAAACACTTGCTAATCAACTAACAGCCGATAGCGCTGCCCTTCCAACCAATGCTACTAACTCTCTCCCAACTCTAAACCTGCAACCTGTCCCAACTTCCCTCATCTGCAACCTCTTAAGTAAACTAAAACCTACTACCTCCTCAGCTGACCAGCTACTTGCTGAATACCTGCAAAAGGCAGCCATAGTCATAGCTTATCCTGTATCATTGCTGATAAATAGAACCATACAAGAAAGCACTATTCGCACCATCTGGAAAATCTCCTACATTATCCCCCTACACAAGGGTGGAAACTCCAGAGAATATTCTAACTATCATCCCATAGCTCTACTTTCCCCATTAGCTAATATAATGGAAAAGTGCATCCACAGACAGTTACTAGACCACCTACTCCAGAACAATTTACTGGCCAAATCTCAACATGGCTTCAGGCCTTTCCACAGTACAACAACTGCACTCCTATCCTTCACTGACAGCATCAATAAAAACCATAATAACAATCTTCTCTCTTCAGCACTTTTCATCAACCTTTCAAAAGCATTTGACATGGTCAACCACCACTTACTTCTCAATATTCTAAAATCCTTCTCTCTGGACACAAAGACTATAAAATGGTTCCAGTCCTACCTTGATAATAGACAGTAGGCAGTGTTATGGGACAACAACCTCTCATCCCATCTCCCAGTTACCCTAGGTGTTCCTCAGAGCTCTATATTGGGCCCCCTCCTTTTCTCAATATTTATCAGTGACCTCAACCTAGCTATTCCTTTAACTATCTGTGTAAAATACGCAGATGATTCAACAATAATCTGCTCAGCTAAATCTCAATCCCAACTACAGACTCCAACTCAGACAATGTTCAATAAAACAGAAAATTTGTTTCTACAATGCTGCCTCCTCTTAACCCCAAAAAAACAAACTCCTCCTCTTCACTCCTACCCGTAAATCACTCCCAATTAACTTTTCAGTCTTATCCAATAATGGTACACTCATATCTCCCGATCCAACAACTAAACTTCTAGGGGTAACCATTGATAACAACCTGAACTTTGAAACCCATATCAGCAATACCATAAAAACTGTCAACAGGAAACTAGGCTCCCTCTATAGGATAAAACCCTTTCTCTCCCCACTAGCCAGAACCACTATTGCCTATTCCCACTTTATCTCCACACTTCTTTATGCTTCTTCCATATATACTAACTTGTCAAAAAAATAACCTTAACAAGCTAGCCAATGCTTACAATAGCACTGCTAGATTTGCTACTGCTTCCTCCTTTAGGACCCATCACTGCCATAATCTTAAACAATTAGGTTGGTTAGAGCTTCTGAATCAGATTCACTTTAAACACCATTGCACACAAAACCTTTTTCCAACCTACCAATACCCCAATACTTGCTAGTCTCATTACCCAATATAAGAACCTTTCAACTTTATGCTCATCTAATAAACTACTTGTATCAACGTGTAAATCTAATAACATGGCAGGAGATGCTCTGTTCTCAAATGCAGTTGGAAAGTATTGGAACCAACTCCCTCATGAACTTACATCACTGTCTTCATTTACACTTTTTAAACACAATCTGAAACTCTATCTTAAAACCCATTGGTTATGTCCCTGTACAAATCCAGACTAATCTCATACTATATCCCAAATGCCCTCTCTTAAGACCTAATTCCTGCTCTATCTGTGTCTTTTTAGATCAAGGCCTATCCTTGGCAAAAACATATCTTATCCTAATAGAGATAATTTAAATACCTAGTTAAATTCTTCTGCATATAATTCTAAAGCATCCTACCTAAGGCAGGCAACAAGTATTGTTTAAATTGTGAGCATTGCTGAACTGTTGAAACTTGATGCATGCATTTGTTTAACAGTTACTTTCTAGTTACTAATGAAGTCTTGTACATAAAGTCTAAAATATCTTATCTAATGCTTGTAACATGTTTTTTGTATAAACTGTGAAGATTCCTGAACTGTTTAAAATTTGTAGTATTTAACTTTATAACAACTAGTACCTGCATGTTAGTAGTCTAGTAATCTCTTGGAGCTTATCTCCCCGGGACTCTACTGAAAATGAACATAAATCCAGTTAGACTATCCCGGTCAACAAATGTAAAATGTAAAATAAAATAATAAATAATATATATATATATATATATATATATATATATATATATATATATATATATATATAAACACTTTATAATCCCGAAATTCTGAAATATCGAATTTCAGAATCCTGAGATTATAAAGCCAAAAGCTCAAAATTCCGAAACCTCAGAAGCATGAATTTCAAAATCCCGAAGTCCGGAGATGTTGAAGTAGCGCTTCTGGCGTTGCTATTTGTGAATGGATAGCTGGAAGTTCAGGTAAGTATTTACGTGTAAGGGTTTTGGTAAAGGGCTTTAGTGTGTGAGTGTGCTTTGTTACTGTGATGTGTGTGTGCGAGGGGAATGTAGCTTGTATGGTGGTGTTTTTGTGTGTTTGTCTGTGTAGTGCAACCTTGGAGTTAGTATATCTAAGAAGGGGTGTGGGGGGGCGCAGCCCCCCACATGATGGGGCGCAGGGGTGCCCCCCTGCTTGTATGTAGTGTAGGTTTATGTGTTTGTGTGTGGGGGAAGGTGTGTGTATGTGTATGTGTGTGGTGTATGGTTAGTTTAGGATTCGCGATTTTGAAATTTGTGCTTCTGGGGTTTTGGGATTTTTAAAGTTTCGGCTTTATGATCTTGAGATTCTGAAATTCAGTATTTCAGGATTTCAGGATTATAAAGTGAATCCATATATGTGTGTGTGTGTGTGTGTGTGTGTGTGTGTGTGTGTGTGTGTGTGTGTGTGTGTGTGTGTGTGTGTGTGTGTGTGTGTGTGTGTGTGTGTGTGTGTGTGTGTGTGTGTGTGTGTGTCAGGAAAATATTTTGTCAATGTGTCTTTTAATGACATTTATTCGAAAAGCAACTGATCAAACAGTACTGGTGTCTTCAGTATGAGATTGTGGTACAGTGGGTATTGAAGAATATGCCCATTCCTCTACTCCAGTGAAATCTGGGAATCGATATATTTATATAGCATAGGGTGTAGGGAGTGAAACCCCCTAAATGGGGGTGCAGGTGTGTTTTATTTTTATCTTTTTTTTTGTTTGTTTTTTTTGTTTTGTTTTTTTTTTTTGATCATTGCAAGTTTGGCACTTTGTGGACAATGATTGTTAGTGCGATGCTTTGCATAGTTGAGGAATGACTATGCTCCCATATATATATATATATATATATATATATATATATATATATATATATATATATATATATATGGGGGTTCCATTCAAGTTGTTTATCACCGCCTTTAATGATTAACTAAAGCACAAATACCTTGTACAGTGTAGTAAATGCTATGTATATTTAAAGCTAACACTTGATAACAGAATGGTGACCTTTGTCAAATGTTGGAATATTTGCTTACCATTATTATAGCAAATATGGACATACGGATAATGATTGCACTTATGCAATTGGCACAGCTTGGAAACCTGTTTTTTCTTATATTAATGATTGGACTGATTTGATAAATAATATTAGAAAAAGAACAAATAGAACACATCTAGGAAAAAAGTGTCTAGTATCTGTAAAGGTCACTCAGCCCCTATTAAACATAATACTACTGATGACAACTTTGGAATTCAGGCTACAAGCATTCAGCAATCTGAGAACTCAGCAAGCATGTAGAAGAAAAATTAGAAATAAAGGAAGATGGTCATAACAAATAAGAAAGAAAAAGAAATTAATATCTAAATTGCAAAGAGAATACATACTAAAAAAGATACTGCTTTGTTACATAACACACGCATATTACAGGGAATGATAACATTATTTTATCAGAAAATCTTCAGTCTACAGTAAACGGCATCATTTTCCAAAAGAAAACATATGAAAAAGAGGCAAGGAGCAGGTAACAGGAAGAAATCAAAACTGAACTTGAAAAGATTGATGAACATTACTGTAAGAAAAAGGGAAGAAAGACAAAAGTTGATAACATGGCTCAAGTTGTGGATATACAAAGCCAACTGGATGAGAATTGTATGCTTCCAAATGTAATAAGCAATAAAAACAATGACATTAATCACACTACCAATGATGAATATCATTCCTTCGTAACAACTTATAGTGCAAATATTATTGAATTAGAAATCAGAGATTCTTTAGATCTATTCAGAAATGGTTTACTTGTAATAGGAGATTGAATTAATAGAGGAATTGATACTTAACATTTAAAGAGAACATAATGAACATCAACTAGTGTTATGCATTCCAGGATCACAAATATGGGATGTGACAAAACCATGTTTTACAAACAATAACAGCATCAATCTCCAATAAAAAAAGTTATTGCAAATGCTCCTAGCATTAACAATCATCAGTGATGTACCAAATGTTGCTTTCTGTGAACTGTTACATTTTTGACTTATCAAAAATCCTGTCTTGTGTTTGTAAAATGTAGAAATATATCTGCTGCAAAAATTGTATTCTCTGGTCTTGGCAAGTGTATGCCAGCCTGTTTAAACATCCCATATTTAAAGAACAATGACTGGAAAACAGTTTTGTCGGGGTATAAATGTTCTTACTGTAACAGACATTCTAACAAAAAATCAGGTGTAGGAGTTATGGTAAGGATTAAAGTTTTTAAGAGACCTGTGACCATTACACCTTCACTGATAACATCCAATACTATAGATTCTGGAATTATGACAATAAAAACAACCCTGGAACATAGAACAATTGATGGAGTGTATAGAACACCAAATTCAAGTGCTGATGACTTAGAAGAATCATATATTTCTTGCATGAAACACATGTGGTAAGAATAATAGTGACTGGGGACTTAAATTAACCAGAGACAGGTTGTAATAATATTGATTCAACATCATTAGTAAGGAAATTATTTATAACATATGTTCAAGAAAAAAATTGCTTCAGATTGTAAAAATCCCTACCAGGAAATGGAACTTATTAGACATTGTTTGTATTCCTTAGGAAATGTCTGTTACTTCATGTCAAGTTTTACCACCATTGACAAGCGGTGATCATGGGGTTATAAGGGTTAAATTGTTGTTGGATAATTCTGCCAAATCTAAACCAATGCACAGATTAATTACAAATCAAGAAAAATTTGAAGAAAAATTATATGCAGATATTGAGCATAACAGGAAATCATGTTAGAGATACATAAGATGTGGTAGCAGTAAAGAATGCAAACTGATAAACTGTGTACAATAGATTATAGATGTTTTTACAAAATCTTATGCAAAGCAATTTGGCTCTCCAAACAAATCACAGGCCTAAAGCAGATGCCCTATACTGACCATCTAAAAAACTCCAGCTATACTATGTGGCATATCGTCTACTCACAGGCGATCTCTGCTTAACATACAAGGCCATGTCAAACCCTGAGCTGTTGGACATGCTCCACTTAAAGAAATCCCAATCCCTCAGAGCCACACGCTCCAGGGATCTAAACCTTGTCATCACAATGAACAAAACCTGCTGCAGGGATAGGTTCCTGACCAAGAGACTCCCCATACTCTGGAATAGACTGCCCATATATGTCAAGCAGAGCACCTCCTTGGCCCTCTTCAAAAGGAACCTTGACGATTGGATGGGAGATAGGAAATTCATGCCAGGGATCATGTCAGTCACCCTGCTAGACAGAGGTCCAGGAAAGTAAATATTGTGGGAAGAAATATCCAGGGAATTGTTATGACTAGGCTTGTATAGGTCCTAGGGCCGATAGCCTAGTACCAACCTATGAACCTATGAACCTATGAACAAAGGGGGCGAAACATTGTCCTAGGAGCATCCAGGTAATCTTAGATACTGAAATCAAATTAGGTGATATTGAAAAAGAATTATGCAAACTGGACCCAAACAAAGCACAGGAAGGAGATGGAATTAGTAATCATCTGAGAACATTTAAGTATGAACATACAGTACCATTATATCATTCATTCACCAGTTGATTTAAATATGTGGAGATTCCTCAAGATTGGAGACATGTGCTTGTTAACCTATCTTTAAGGGAAAGGGGAGTAGGACAAACCCAGAGTCATACAGATCCATAAGTTTACTTTCATGTTGTTAAAAAAATATGTGGAAGGTTATTTTAAATAAGTTATTGTCAGAATTGGAAAGGTTGGGACTTGTACCCATATAACAGCATGCATATGCTGAAAATAGATCTGTAACCACCTGTACCATGATGCTCTATAACAATATAATAACAGCTACGAAAGAAGAATTGTGCTGTGATGCAATGTGTATAGATTTAACTTTAGCATTTGATACAGTCACACACAAAACACTGATTGATAAATTAAAACAACTAGGTATTAATGTACTCTTGATAAGATGGATTGCTGCATGGCTTACAAATAGAACATGCTATCATACAGCAATTGGACAATTGAAATTCTAGGCTACAGTCAAGATGTCCCAAAGCGCTCTCTTCTAGTCCTATACCTGCTTAGGTTGTATCTTTCAAATCTATCTTTTTCATCTGATGTGTTCTACAGCCTGTATGCAAATGATTTGAAATTGGGTAAACTGATTACATGTGTTACAGATAGGGCATGTCTGCAACAGAACTTGACTAAATTGACCAGTTGGACACAGGAGAATAATAGGCTGATACATACATCAAAAATGAGGGTTCCTATTAGATTGTCGAAACTCCGTTTTTCGCAAATACGAAATCATCGACACGTATTGCATGAAATACGTAATCCTCGAACATGCAAAACTGCGAAATTCGAAATGTCGAAGTGTTTTGGTTGGCCTGTCTGCGATATAGCTCCGTAAGGTAAGTGTGTGATAGTTACAGACCTTAGGGTAAGGGTGCTGGTTAAGGTAAGTGTATAGGTAGGTAATATGTGTAAGATTTAGTCTAGTGTTAGAAGAAGGGATTGTTAAATGTATTTATTTGTATTATTTATTTTGTTTGGGTATATCTCTGTAGGGGAAGTGTGCAGTAGCTGCGGACCTTAGGGTTAGGGAGGGGTTAAGGGTAGTGCATAGATAGTTGTGTATGTGGGGTTTAGTGTAGGGTTAGACGGTGAGTTTTGGTGCTTTACTTTAGGATTAGGAGTAGGGTTTGGTTAGTGTATGTATGTGGTTTATTTATTTTATTTGGGTAGGTAGTATGTAGAGGGTGGTGGGGTTGGCCAACTATGAACGTTCAATATTTTAAATTTCACAGTTTAGTGTGTTCGGTATTTTCGCGGTTCGAGTAATACGTGTTGCTGTTTTGGTATTCCATGTAATGGATTTTCATTGTTTTAATATAGACCCTAAAATGAGGCATATGAGATTTGGAGACATAGATTGAAAGGTGAATATTTAATACAGCATACAGTGATTGAAACTGTAGATTCATTTCAGGACATAGGTATACAGGTAGATCCAGCTATGTTTTTTTTTCTAAAACTATTAACCAATTGTTTAATGATAGTTATAGAACTATAGGTTATATAAAAATATTTATAAAATCTAGGAAATCAGAGATGATAAAATCATTGTTTATTAGTTACATTAGACCCAAACTTGAGTATGGAGTAACAATATGGAAACCTTATAAGAAAACAAGCATGGATAAATTTGAAAGAGTACATCCATGGATGTGAAAATTTAAAAGTTATTATGAAAGACTAAAATATATGAACTTGCACGGTATCTCATACAGACATTTAAGAGGAGACTTTCTTCAGGTATATAGGGCATTTAGAGACAACTATATCGGGGAATGTTTGGGGTTATCAAAAAGTAGCAGAAAATCACCAGGCACCTTATGTAGAAGATTATAGAGGAATGACAGGTGTATTAATTGGTTCTCTGACAGGGTAGCTGATGCACAGAATCGACTACCAAATTCCATTAAAACAATTACTTTAGATATTTTAAGCACAATCTGGACATTTATTATGCTAATAACTGTTTTGGTAGATTGGCAGGTTAGAAGGGAATTATTGCCATGCCTGAAATTTTTATTTATTATTTATTTATTTGCAGTTTGTTAACCGGGGAAGTCCACTGGGCCTAGAATAGCTCTTTTTCAATGGAGGTCTGGGGAGAAAAGCTCCATATACATACATTATTAATAAAATACAGAGTATTAATACAGGATTCAATTAAAGTTATAACAAATGGAAATTAACAGGAATTAAAAGATATATGTACATACATTATGAACAAAGAAAGAGAAGTAGTACAGGAGTCATAGAGAGTAAATACAAAAACAAAATTTTCAGAAATAAAAGAAACGTTTGTACAGTTTAGGTTTCATTTAAGAATTTGATGTAGTGGTTACAGTAGCAATGGATTGAGTTAGTATACTATAGTAGTAGATTAGACCAAGATGAAATGATAAGCATACTGTTAGGTATGGAATGATAATGCTAGTGTAGGGTAGGGTATAGTAGGAGTAAATAGAAGTGTGAGAGATGAGGAAGGAGGAAGCATGGGAAGTATTAGGAGGAAGCAGTTGTGAGAGGGAGAATAGATGAGAAACGCATACCTAGAGTAGCTAGAATTTACGGGAGAGAGGATTATTAAGTTAAATGGGGAAAGGGGAGGAAGTTAGGAGGGATGAGAGCAGGAGCATTCCTAAGTAGGAGAGAGATAGGAATGGAGTAATATTTTAAAAGAGGAGAGATTTTGGGTACTGCGGATATGGGCAGGGAGGGAGTTCCATCTGTGTGCTAGAGAAAAAGACAATAGAAATTGGCCAGCAGTATGTGAGGGTTTGTAAACTTTGAGGAGATTCTGATTATTGGACCTGAGACATCCATTGGGGAGATGCAGCGTGAGGATGGAGGAGAGAGGGGGCAGAGCGATGGCTTAAAAATGAGTTTATGAGCAGTGGCGAGCTGAATGTAAGAGAGATAATTGGGGAGTTCCAACCAGTTCAAGGAATGTAAGGAGTTACAGTGATGGGAGGAGGATTTGGAGTTGGTGGCAAACCTGTAGATCTTATTGTAACAGGATGCTAGTTTGGCCTTGAGGGTGGCTTGTAGGTTGGTAAGAAGAGGGGCTCCATACATGAGAGAAGGAAGGAGGTAGATGGTAGAGAGGGTACGTTTGGTTGAAGAAGTAAGATAACGATTATGGTGGTAAAGCATTCTGAGCTTCTGGTGAGTTTTCTTGATGTTAGTTTGGAGGTGAATCTCAAACTTTAGCTGTTCATCGATAATGACACCTAGGAGCTTAGTATAGGGGACAATTTGGGTAGAAGTCCTGTTTTGGGTAACTATAGAGAAAGAGTTCTTGTCTAAGTTGGTATTTGTAGATGGGGTAAAGATCATGAGTTTTGTTTTAGATGCATTTAGAGCTAGGTGATTGTTAAGCATCCATGTCTTAGTGTGGTTGAAGGCAAACTGGGTATCATGCATGAGTTTGGGGAGAGATTCAGTGGAGCAAATGATAGTGGAATGGTCTGCGTATTGGACAAACTTGGCATTTGGGATACTAAGATGGAGGTCATTAATGAAGATGTTAAAAAGTAAAGGACCCAGGATAGAACCTTGGGGGACACCTGTCAGAGTGTCAAAGTAGAGGGGAGTACAGTTATTCTACATGATGGCCTGCTGCCTATTTGTGAGGTAGCTGGAAAACAAATTAATGGAAGAGGAGGAAAGATTTAGATTAGCCTGGACAAGAGCAGGCAATGGGAGATGGGATCGAAGGCCTTGTATAGGTCTAAGAGGAGGGTAGAGACAATGTTGCCAGAGTCACATGCCTGGCTGATGACTTCAAGGAAAGTTAGAAGGGCAGTGGTGGTACTGTGTCCAGGTCTAAATTTATGTTCTGTTGGGGTTAGATGATTAGGTAGGATAAAAGTTGCAGGTGAATACATTTTTCAAGGATTTTGGAGATAGGAGAGAGAATGGCTATGGGGCAGAAGTTGGAGATGTCAGAGTTGTTAGCTCCTTTGTGTAAGGGAATGATAAAGGCCTTTTTCCAGAGGAGAGGCACATAGGACTCTTGAACGGAGTGGTTAATTAGGATGCAGATAGGAAGAGCTATGCCGTCAGCAGCTAACTTGAGGTAAGCAGTTGGTAAGTTATCAGGGGCATTAGAGCAGGTTCTTAAGTGTTGTAGAAGTTTTTTTATACTATTTACAGGAATGGATTTAAGGGTGAAACGAGGGGGGTGGTTGGCAGTGGTGGCAGAGGGAGAAGAGCTGTTTGTGGGAGATATGGATGGAGCTGAAGAGTTGTTAGAGAAAGAAGTGGTGAGCTTGGCAATAGAGACTATGAAGAAGGAGTTAAATTTAGAGGCTATGATATCATCTGGGGCATTTAGGTTGGGGCATGAGTTGTCTTTTCTGCCGGGGTTAAAGAGGGTTGATATGCTACTCCAGAACTTCCTGGGATTGGATTGATTATTGTTTTGGAGCTTAGAGTAGTAGGATTTGAGGTCAGAAGCTATTTGTTTTTTGACTTTATTGCAAAGTTGTTTATATTCAGTAAGGAGTGTTTTTAGTAGAACTTCCATGTTTTATCACGGGTAGGCATCAGGGTTATTGTTTCTTTGGAAAGCTAGGGGGCAGCTTTGGATTTCACTCTTTTAGTTCTAGGGGTATCGAAGTTGTTTAGCAGGTTGGTGAAAGCAGTATTAAAGAAAGTGACAGTGTCATCAAGAGGGAGAGTTTTCAAAGGGTTCCAGTTAATTTGTTTGAAGCAGTCAGAGAAGAACTGAGGATCAAAGTTGGTGAGAGTACCAGTTAGAATATAATTATGTTGTAGGTGCAGGGAGGAAGGTGAGCAGCATGTGAAGGCAGGAATGTGATCATTTAGGGATTCGGGCAAGGTCCCACTATCAGAGATATTATTGGGATGAGAAACAAGTATCCAATCTAGGATAGTGCCTGAAAAGTTATCTTTGTTGGGTCTGGTAGGAGAATTAATTAACTGAGAGAAATTGCAAACGTTAGTATTCTGGGTGGCATTGATATAGTGAATAGAGGTCCAGTTGATATTTACATCCCCTAGGATAATTGTTTCGTTACTTATATTTGAGGAGAACCAAGATAGGATGTCTTCAAGGATGGGGATGTTGTTTCCAGTTGGAATGTGTAGGGCTGCTATAGCTATATTTTTGTGGTTATTTATTTTTAGGAGGGCCAGTGTTATTCTGGCTGTGGAGAATTGAGGTATGGGATTGTTATATGGTGTTGCAGTAGGAGAGGAGGAGAAAAGTTGGGCTACTCCCCCTCCTTTCTTATGTGTTCTGTCATTTCTTATGATTCTATAGGTGAGGGGGTGATTTTGGTGTCTTTGAGCTGAGGTTTGAGCCATGTTTCAGAGATAGAAAGAATGTCTGGATGGATGTGGGAGAGCCAGGAGTAGAAGTTGGGTAATTTGTTGCAAAGGCTTTGGGCATTAATGGTAGAGAAGAGAAGGGATTGGTAAGGGGGGGTGGAGATTGGGTTCAACGTTTGGGAGGCAGGGGATCCAGGGTTTGGGAGTATATCTCTGAAAAGGAAAATACAGATTAGTTCTAGAAGAGAGGAGAGTTGAAGTAGGTGTGGGAAGAGAATGTGAGATAAGGCTTATGAGGAATGGGTACTATGAGAGTGGTGTTCAAGAGCCTTTGGTTAAAGAGGAGAGATTCATTGGTATGGAAGAGATGAGGGGAAATGAAGTCTGAGTAACAGGGGCTGGTTTTGGGGTAAGGTAGGGTGGGGAATGGGATGGGTCGGGAAGGCAGGTGAGGTGGAGTAAAAGGTAGAGGTAAATGGGAAGAAGTGTTACAGGTATTGCCTTTAACAGTGTGTATTGCATAGTTACTGTAGTGCAAAGTAGGATATTTGTATGCATGTATTTATCTAATCATAAGTGGTATTCTCTAGCACATTTTGCCAGTTATAACTCTGATAATAAGGAACGTTTATGATTTTTTTATCACTGACATTAGTTTTCTACAGATTTAGCAGTAATTTATTTATTTGTTTATTTATTTATTTGACATTTGTTGACCAGGAGCAACTGAGCTAGTCCCCTTTTTCAGCGGAGGCCCAGAAAGAAAAGCTCCACAATAATACACTGAACACATAATAGTAATATTACAGATCAGCACAGTAATAAACAAATCAGAGTTCTCAACTGAGAAAAAATAACATGGGTGAAAAACAATGTTTAAAACACCAGTTAATAATAAATGGAACATTGAGTTCAGATAGCACCTTAAAATCATTTCGACAATATTATTTACAATAGTTCCTTACGCACCTCAAGAGAGTAGGTTGCTAAGAAGTTCTTTTATACAGGCAGTGTATAGATTACACAGATCACTTTGATAATTAACACTGTTATTGAATTTTATGTACAATAAAGAACTATCTGATAAATGGGTTTAGTAGTTTGGAGTGGAAAGAAGTAATGAGAGCAGGTTAATCAGAGGGACTGGAGTTTAGAGGCTTAAGGATGAGGGAGGAGAGTGAGGCAAGCTAAGGTAGAAAGGGAGGTGGAACAGGATTGGGGTATGTAATAGGGTCAGAGGTGGTGATTTGGCTAGGTGTTAGGTAAGGTTAGGAATTTCAAGGAGGGTGTTTACAGAGGCATATCCAGTTATTTGTTAGAAAGTCTTTGAGAACAAATTTGAATTGTTGTGAATGGTTTATATTTCTTATAGCCAGGGGAAGTTTGTTCCAGAAGAGGGAAGGAGAGTATCTGTAGAGGTTTTGTCTAATAGTTTTTTTAGGGTTGAAGATTACTAGTAGATTTTGGTCATTGCTTCTGAGTGTCCTGGGAGGGGTGTAGGAAGAGACAAGTGAGGAGATGCCAGAACAGAAGGCGGGCGTATAAGTAATGTTGCACTTTGCTTTATTGTATTAGATTGTGTAAGCTGGTGGTGCATTTTTCAGTATTTTCCTTTCTTCTACTGTAATGTGACTGTGGAGTTATTTATAAGTTGGGGGTGCAGGGAGGTTTGCCCCCCTGCAAAAAAAAGCTTTATTATTGTTTTTTTATTTATTCTTTTTTCATTTGTGAAGTGTGTTTAGGTCAGTTGCATTAATACATTTGTGTTTAGATTTTCTGATTTTAGATCAAATGACATGTAGTCATATAAATATACATACACACACACACATGAAAATGTATATGTATATATATATATATATATATATATATATATATATATATATATTTTTTTTTTTTCATAGAATAGTGACTGCTGAATGTGAAAACAAACTGCTTATTGTGTTGAGTCTATCAGAGTTGCCTTTACCAGGAGTTCTGTCATGGAAAGAAAATACAATGTAGGTAGACAAACTAATGTGAGGCAACTCTATGTGTAATCTAATAGGCATCATTTTACTCTAGGAGTGTATCATGGCCACAGTCTATTAAGGGAGTCAGACTTCTGGCCTGTAGGTCTAGAGAAAGAGAAGTAGTACAAAAAAACAAAGACCGTCTGTAAAGGGGTCTGAAACTTGAACAGGGATAGAAGCTGTTGTACTGTGAAAGGGAAACTGCTTATGGATGACTCTGTGTAAGACTTGAAGGTGGGGGGAGTCTCCACTTTGTGTGAGTACTGTAAACACTTTGGAAATCTTCTTGTTACCAAATGTATTGCAGTGCTGGTGCACACAAAGAAGGCTATTGCTCCCTACTACCCCTGTGGCTAATCTTACTGTCCTGCTTATGATTTTGCTACATGGAGCATATGAACAGACAAAGACTATGGTCTGAGTTAGAAACTGTCTTTTGTGCTTGAGGTAAAGAATTAAGCCACACACCAGTTTCCCTCCAGTTCATTGTGTTGTTCCTCAAACTATTTATGTGGGCTGAATGAAGCCTTTTTAGGTCATTTCTTAAAGAAAAATTAAAATCTATGTGTTGCTATAATCTGATAATCTATAATGGCAGGTTATTTGCTTGGTGTTATATTTGTTATACAACATAATTTGTTTGGAGTAAATGTTTTATATCTGCCAGATTTTCTGGATGGGATATATTTATATTTATTTTTGTTTAAAATTTGTATTGGTTTTCAGAACATGTGTTGTGTATTGTGGAGACATTCAATTTTTCACAATTGGGCTATATCTCTTTAAGAGAGGGATTATAAATATGTTTCAAAATGGTGGAATTTTGTCATTCACTTTTATGGATATTTGGCATTGAGAAAGGCTAACATTAGCCGAAACCGGTTTGCTTATTCAGCATAGTTTTTACTATTGCTGATATATTTATTGATTGAAGCAATAAATCATCATTTTACATCCTATATGTGCTGGTCCGTTTTGGTTTTCTGGGTTTCTGTTTCCTTTGGACCGTGCACGCCTGTCCCACGTGCGTGATACCCTTTGGTTTGGTTGCAGTCGCAATTCTTTCTTTTCATGCTGGGGACGCCTGGATGGTCGTGCTTCTCCACCATTCCTCTCTTTTTGGATATCGCTCATTGGGCCTTTTTGGACATTATTTTTTCGAAATTGTTTTATTTTTGTATGACTTTGGTTTTTTGATCCCCTTTAACATCGACAGATCCATTTTCTGCTGAGTTTTGTTCCGGATTCGTTTGGCCTCATACAATTCTTTGAGTCAGCTCGTGGGGCCTGGATTATGGATTACGGCTTATACATGATGGTTTCACATGGTGGCCTTATATGTTGATTGGATTGTCCTGAAATATCAGTTTTGTGCCAATCCTTTCTTCTTTTTTCGAACGAACAGTCTACCGGAATGTGTGCTCACCATTATAAGGTACTGTGGGGAACTACTTCAGTTTAAAACCCTGAGGGGCGTTCAATCTTTTGACTTTTTGTAGTTTCCTTACCGACGGACGAAATTCATATTATTGAATATTGCACATCATTTACTGGTATCGGGACACATTCTCAGTATTTCATTTTTGGACTGGGCTAGCGGAATGTGTGTTTTCTAACTGGAGGTACTGTGTAAAACCAGTTCATTTCAGAATTCTGAGGGACGGCTGCCATTTTGACTTTTTTGGCTTTTCATTAATGGACAAATTCATACTATTGCATTGTGTTTTTTTGAATACATGTTTTCAATATGAATGTTACATTTTTGGATAAAAGTTTTTTCATGTTTAGGGTTTGATATTCACAGACGTATCAGGTCTTTGGTATATGTTAGGAGGGTGTTGTATTTATGTTATATGTTTTATTCAGAATCCGTTGCATGGGTTCAACTAGCGTTTGCAGTGATTGTTTGCTGTTGGGGAAATTGATCATTACGATCGGTTTGCTGTTTTGAAACAGTGGTTTGGGCTGGTCAGTGACACCTTTTGGTTCATGGATTATTTAGGGCTAATCAGACTATATTTTGATTTGTAGCCCTTATGCCTTAGATATTATTTATTTACTAGTTAGGTGTCATTACACAGCGAACATCATATACCCAGTTTCTTTGGGTATAATCAGATACAGGTTGAAGCAAATACATTGTTTAATACTGTTTTCTGGACATTATCTGGCACTATTGGTTGGGCTATATGTAATTTTCTATTAATAAGAGCATTTTTCTATCTGATCTCATTTTTTCTGGGATAGCCTCATCAGAAATTCATTTGGTAAATAATTACATATGTCTTAGTCTGGTTATGTGTAGCTAATAATATACACCACACTACACTAACAATATTTTTAGACCTAATTACGGAGACCTATATTATTTGATTCTTGGGTAACATAGGCAATATTAGTACCAGATGAGATGAAGGTCGATCTGGTCTAGAATCATTTATCTGGCTTATTTGAGTCTTGTTTAACACAGGCAATATCAGTACCAGATGAGATGAAGGTCGTTCTGGTCTAGAATTATTACTCTAGCTTCTTTGACTGTGTCAAGCTAGTTATATTGTCTATTAGGGGATTACTTCCCTTTTTTTGAGGTTGTGCCTCATTTATTAAGTATGGAGATACTGGTTGAGACGAATGTCATTCCAGTCATTATATTCTAGCCTGTGATACTAATTTAACCCTTTGTCATACGTATTAATATAGGTTTTTAATATAATAGATGGGTAGTGTTGGTGTTTTGACTACAACATTCCAGACTTGTTTACACAATATTTCTCTTAATAAGAAATAGATTGCATTTATATTATTTCTGTTTGTGGCTGCTTCAGAAATTTCATAGTATTGTGTTTTTGTATCTTATTGGCTTTTTGAATTATCCAAACATGGATCTAAACGAAATTTTACATGGATTAGCAGCTGATAAGGATAATCTTGAGGTGTTTGGCCTGACTACTAATGCCAGTTCACATATGTCCGATTCTACAATTAATGATGAACAAAAATGTAGCTATACTTTTACTAAATTAGGGAGACAGATGAAGATCTTGCGAACTAATGTTTGGCATATGAAGCTGTTCAAGGCTTATCAAGCTAAGGACATAACACCAAGGGGGTTGAGGGTACGGCTACAACCTTTGGTGGCACATATTGACAATGAGTTATCCAAAGATTGGGCTGAAGCACAACATTCAGCCTCCATGCTTTTTGTAGGATGTTTGCTAAAATATTATGACAGAATAATTACTGCTAATCTGTCAGATATTCAAAGTTTGTGTATGGAGGCTGAACAATTTAACAAGCAGCAGTATTATTCCCAGCATGTCTCCAATTTGGCTAAGGATTTGTCCATTCTTGAAAAACAATTGATGAAAAGAAAGATTAATAAATTTCAGCGTGATCTTATGGACTATGAAAAAGGGAAACCTTTCATTAGTCAGAAAACAGTTAGATTCAGTGAACCAAAAACAACCCAGAGGGGTAACAATAATAAAAAAAGACCTAGGTCTATTCTTAGACACCAACATATTTCTTCAAATTTCACTTCTGAGGAAGAAACTTCTTCTACCACTGATGGAGAAGTGTCCTCACGCCAGGCGTCCCCAGTGGCGAAAAGAAGACAGATGCCCCCTTTAGATCAAAGGGTAGGAGGAGGGGGGGCAGAAAACACAGATCTAGGTTCAAACACCCCAACTTTACAGAATCTGTTGAAACAAATGATACAATAACTAACAATGTTCACAATATTTCTTCGACTGTTCTTTCCCCTGCTCAGATTACACTTTTAAATAAAGGATTGAACTTTGTCCCAAGTTCTGTGGTTTCTGAACATGATTTACTAAATGATGTTAATAATTTTTGTAGACTACTCAATCTTAAAATATTTTTCTCAGACAAGAATGATTCTCAAAGATCAACAGAATTTAGATTTAGAAAATCCACTTTTGTTGCTCCAATGAACAAACATGTTTCTATTTTCAGGGAATGTATCATGAAGGAGTTACATTATGCTAATGTATATCAACCACAATTCAACAATTTATCTCCCATGGAAAGACAGGCCTTGTTAGATCTCAAAAATAATCATCAGTTAGTCATTACGATGGCTGACAAAGGAGGTGCCATTGTGGTAATGGATCATCAAGCTTATACTAATGAGGCTCTTCGACAACTATCTGACTCTAGTTATTACAGACAGTTAAATGTTGATCCTACTTCACGTTTTAAGGCTGAAATTGATAGGTTTTTGGAAGTGTCTGTTACTCAGGGGGTGATTACTGAACAGGTAGCTAAGCAGTTACAGGTGGAGGAACCCATTCCCCAATACCTGTATTTGTTACCTAAAATTCACAAGGATGCCCAAAACCCCCCAGGCAGGCCCATTGTTTCTGGGCGTGGTTCTTTAACTGAACCTTTATCCGCCTTCCTCACAGAATATTTAAAACCATTATTGAAACATATTCGATCGCGTATACAGGATACAACTGAGTTTCTCAATATTGTTCAAGACTCACAACTAGAATCCTCGTGGTGGTTGTGTACTCTTGATGTAGCCTCATTATATACTAGCATACCACATGAATTAGGTATCTTAGCTGTTTCATACTGGCTTTATAAATCTAAACTATATTCTACTGAATTCAATAATTTTTTGACTAAATTGACTGAATTTGTAATGTGTAAAAACATTTTCTACTACAATGACAAAGCCTATTGGCAAATTAATGGCACAGCAATGGGGGCTTCATTTGCCCCCATATACGCGGATCTTTTCATGGGTTATTTTGAGGCGATATATATATATATGATACACAACACAATACCTTTCTGCCATTTCTAGATATTTGGGGAAGATATCTGGATGATTGTTGGATGGTGTGGCGTGGAAACACGGAACAACTTTCTAACTTTGTGGACTATCTAAATGACAATACCTTTGGAATTCGATTTTCAGCTAATATAGAAGTTTTTACTATTGCATTGTGTTTTTGGGTGTTTTGGTTATTAGACTTGAGGATCAAACTTTAGCCACGTCGGTTTATAGGAAATTTCCTCAGTACAACACTCTGCTACATGCTGATAGTTGTCATCCACGCCACATCATCCACAACATCCCTAAATCTCAATTCATGAGAATGAAAAGAATATGTTCTTCTCCAGAGGATGGCTCTAATTTTTGTGATGACCTTGTCAATAGATTTGTTGATCGTGGATATAAAAAATATACCATTTCCAAATCTTTGAAGACAGTTAACAATTTATCACGTTCTGATTTATTACAATATAAATCTAAACAACAGTTCATGTCTGGTTCACGGAACAAGTCCACTCTGAGGTTAGTCACTACATATGGGGCTAATACCAATCGATTTGTTGATATAATTAACCAACATTGGGACATTTTACGCTCACATGAAATCCTGAACCGTATATTACCTCAACAATGTTCTTTCTCTTACCGAAGAGGTAGAAATTTAAATTCTTTTCTAACTCATTACAAGAGATATACTTCACATAACTCATTACAGACCACTTTAGAGGGAGAAACACTAAAAGGGAGTTTTCCATGTGGCCATTGTTCTTTTTGTAAACACATGCCCAAAACTCGTGAGTTTTCTAGTAAAAACACATCTCAGGTTTTTGAGATCAGGATATTTGCTAATTGCAGTTCTGATTGGGCTATATATTTGGCCACTTGTAATTGCTCCGCATTTTATGTGGGACAGACCTCTAGGTCTGTCAAGTTGAGAGTTTGTGAACACATGAGTGCTATTAGGAATAAACGTATGACCAACGCTTTGTATAAACATACCCTTGAACACCCTTCTGCTAATTTCACATTTATCATCATAGATAGAATTATTTCACATCGCAAATTTAAAGCAGGATGGCATAAGAAACTCAATGATATGGAGAACAAATGGATTATTAGGTTAGGGGGTCTTTTTAGGCCAGGATTGAATACATTAGAACCAACTTATCAAGTTTAAAATATATTTCTATTTCCAATTTCTTTGGTATGCAAATAACCATGCTATATGTATTATTATAATATTTATCATGGGTGGTATTATTAATATTAAAGAATATATTCCAGCCATGTATGTATTGTTAGTGGAAATGTATTCATAATGGCAGGTTATTTGCTTGGTGTTATATTTGTTATACAACATAATTTGTTTGGAGTAAATGTTTTATATCTGCCAGATTTTCTGGATGGGATATATTTATATTTATTTTTGTTTAAAATTTGTATTGGTTTTCAGAACATGTGTTGTGTATTGTGGAGACATTCAATTTTTCACAATTGGGCTATATCTCTTTAAGAGAGGGATTATAAATATGTTTCAAAATGGTGGACTTTTGTCATTCACTTTTATGGATATTTGGCATTGAGAAAGGCTAACATTAGCCGAAACCGGTTTGCTTATTCAGCATAGTTTTTACTATTGCTGATATATTTATTGATTGAAGCAATAAATCATCATTTTACATCCTATATGTGCTGGTCCGTTTTGGTTTTCTGGGTTGCTATAATCTGAAGCCCAAGCATCTAGTCTCTCAGATGCATAAGAGTAAATTGTTGAACTAATTCTCCTTGAAATGATACATTAGTAGAAAATGTTGACACAAGAATAGTTTTATGCACAGTAACTGATTTGACCAGTGACCTGAAAGCATATGTACTGAGGTACTTTTTTTTTCTACATAAAGAAATGTAAGCCATCCTGACAGAAATGATATATTTTAAAAGGAGGTAACTAATGACTGTTAAGCTGACTTGGACTACTGAGTCCTCTCAACTCATGTGACAAATTGTACCAGATGCATAAAAACCCATGCAGCCAGGGAATCCTCATGGCAGTGAGAAGGCTTGCATTTTGTGAAAAGTTTCTGTGAAGGTAAAAATTTGTGTGTAGTGACACTGTGGCTGCTGCATTCTTTTCAAAATAAAAAAAAAAAAACTGAGGCTTTAGTAATCTCTACAACATGACTGCAACAAACCTGTGCAGCTACTCATCAACACAACCTCCAACTATAGTTACCTACTGTAATAGCTCAACCATCCACCTCAATGGAAATTCCAAAACCCAGTGCACGCCCAAAGGAATTCAGAAGAGGAAACGATGTGGAAGAGTAATATTTAGCAAATGAGAAATATATATCGACAGAAAACTGTGTCCAAGCTGAGTGGACAGGATACTGTCCTCACATCTGACCAGGGAATCACTAAAAGCATACATAAACCTTGAGGATCCTGATGCACACAAGTATCAAAAACTGAAACAGGAATTTTGGCAGGTGCTGAGGCTTCAGCCAAAGCACAGCCACTTAAATTTCACAGCTAGATATTCAGCTATGGACAGACTAGGGAAGGTCACAGACAGATGATTTAATACAGCTCTTGACTTTGTTGTTAGAACCTCATATAAATAATATAAGTAGCATTTTCAGAATCTTGGCTTTAGATAAATTCAAATGAACACTCCCTAACAACTTTAGAAAATGGATACTCCAGAATGACCCTAAGTCTTCTGAACAGTCAGTAGTTTAGTAGACCACCTGCTGCTAACTGAAATGGCCCCAAAGTCAGACTTGCATACACCAAGTGCTTATAGTAAACTTCCACCTGAGTATGTTTACTTGCCTGCCTTCACCTAAGTATGCTTCTTTGCCTGAAGACAAGGACAGTTCATATCATCTCTGTTGTTTTTTAACTCTAAAAAATAGTACAAAATACTGCATGGTTAAGAAAAGCAATCTGAATCTGTAAAAACTGTTAATGCGGTATGTGAACACGTCTATGGAATATGATACTGCTGAACTTTTAACTACTAGAACTTCAGAGTGTACATTTTTTCACTGTACTTATAATAAATTTGTTAAATGCACTGTTGTAGTAGAAAGGAAAGAATTGCAACGGTTGTTGGAGTTAGGGAAAACAATTACATTACTAAGATCAAAACAAATAGCTAATAAACAGAAATTGAAGTAATGTGTCCATGGAGGCAAATAGGCTTGTCTCATGCAGACAGAAACACAAACCTTCTAGATAAATTCTTGTACCAAGAAGCTCTAGTGCCTAACTTAACATATGATATAACTGGCCATGGCATTCCAAATTTCAAAGAGCTATGTAAAATACAATATAGGGGGGATTCAACTGTACACATGGCCATAAACACATTACCCCAGTAAAGAAAAAAAGGTGAAGGACTAAAAGACACAAAAGGGACTAAGATTTGGCACTGAGCAGAAGGGTTTGGTAAGTTTGATAATGAGTCTCCATTTGTTAAAGAAATGAAAGACCACAGTTTGAGTTGGTAACTCTCTTTTGTCCTTGGGCTAAAAATGAAGTCAAGCTTTGGTCTGCCACCATTTTATTGTGTTGTTGATATAAAACTATATTTATGTTGGCTGAATAAAGTATTTTAGTTAATTTCATTAAGGGAAAATAAAATAGTGATGGTACAATCTGAAACTCAAACCTCTAGTATCTTAGATGCTCAAAAGAGTAGACTATTGAGCTAATCCTCTTTGAGATCACTTTAAAATGAAAATTCACATGTACATACCCACATCTATACATATATAAAGAGAGGTAAATATTTAGATATTTAGATTTAGATATTACCTTTCACCCTTTTATCAGGACTGCGATACACCAATGTACATTCATCAAAAATACCATCCATGGAATGTACAATTGAAAACAGATACAAAAAGATGTTTTTGAAAGGGAATAAGCCCCCTGTACCCCCACATCCCTGTGAGTATAAATAATAATTATGAAGTCACACAACAGTGGGAAAAGGAGAAAGTTCCTTAATCTTACTGTTCATGATATCACACTAAATTGCTGCAGCAGTTGACAAAATGGGACTTGATCAATAGAGTCAATAACTCCCATTTTAACATTGAAAACAGCTGGTCATCTGTAAGGAAATCATATATATGCATATCTACATACTTATACACACACAACTGTAAGTCTGTATAGTCGTAAAGAAAATGATGGCCATGTAAGAGCCTATACATGTGGATTGCACAGGTGACTTAGAATCTGCCATAATCTATCTATCTGCGTGACTCTGCTTTATACATACATACTTAACATACATATATTAACAGCCATACAAGCACACACAAACACACATATGGTTGCAGTTTCCCTGATTGAATATTTTTGGTTGAAGTGTGAATTAAGTGACTATTTTCCTGTACTCACATTTCATCAGCCATGCATAGCAGACTTAGTGAAACACTGGACAGTAAGTTTGAGGGTGTTTTCCCTGCTCCTCAATGTTATGTGAACTTGGAGTTGGTATATATGAATAGCAAATGGTTTGAGATGGTGCAACACACTAGAGCAGGGCTGCAGTCAACAAAAATTCATTTAAGTGTTGTCAAAGGGTACATTTGAGTGCAAATACACACACACACATATTATATATATATATATATATATATATATATATATATATATATATATATATAAAAACAACAAAGTATTAGTTTAAGGGTGTACACATTTATGAAACCAGCATACTGTAGGTTTTTTTATTTTTCATATTTTTTTCCCCTAACAGATTTTTGTTTTTCAATTGAATTGTGCAGGTTATAGGTCACATTAAAGGTGGGAAAAGTTTCAAAATGATTTATTCTGGTCTCATTTTTTATATCACAAAAACCTGGCATTTTAACAGGGGTGTGTACACTTTTTATATCCACTGTACCCTCATATGTACACCTAGGTGATTACAGCATCCCAGAGTATTATGCCTGTTGGGTACTGTAATGTGCAGGTATGGTTGGCTGCTGGTTATCTTCTTCATCCTCATTCTCACTGTCATACTCAGGATGGCATTCCAGGTTATTGTGTGTCACATTATGCTGGCAAAAGCAGGTGATATACATTTGCCAGGCCCTTGTGGGTGTATACAAAAGAGTGTTACAAGATCTGTCCAGACAGTAAAAAGGCATCATCAGCTTACCGAAGATGCATTCAGTGATGTTCCATCTATGGCTGTGGATGTAGTTTTAGGTATTATGTGCTGCAGTCTTGCAGAACCACCACCATATTGTTATTAATGGCCATAACTCTGATAGATCCAGTTTCAGAAGAGAGATAAACAAGCTACACAATGACATCATGATTACCCCCGAATAGTAGAGGTTAATGTCTAATTGCATTTAATTGTGTTTTCCTGCAACCATATGAACTGGTCTAAAAGGGCCAGAAGACAGTCCAAGAACTGTTATAGGTTGTGGTGGCCTTGTGCTTGTGATATAAATATATTGTTAGTGGTAGATCTTTGGAAGGTGTCTATTGCCAGAATGCTTGCAGCTTTGCTTTGATCCACTCTGGAGGTGAATTGCTTGATATCAGTGTCTTAAACACATAAGTTGCTTATGATCATAAGCAATGTGGACGAAATAAGCTCCAGTTTGTTAAGCATTATTTCTAAAATATCAGTGATGAAAACAACTGTGATAAAAGCTGTGTAACTTAAATAAGCAAATACTCATTTTGTAAACTGCTTTAGAGTGCTATGAAATAGAGCAACTGTACTTCTAGGTAAATGCATAGCTGTGAAATAAAAGTAATGTCATAAATAGAATGATAACAGATATGATATTAATGGCTGATGTGAGTCTGGTACATTGCATAAGATATAAATCCTAGTTTTGAACTGCACATGCTTTTTTTGTCTGTTCTGTGTAGGTGTACTTTTTGCCGAGTTGTTAAGGATTGTAGTGATGAACTAGTAATGGACTGAGACTGCATGTTAGTGGGCAAGTGGCTATTCTAGCCATTGTCTAGTGATGTTAAGCAAAAATCTGTACCTGCTTGTTTGGGCTTCGCTCAATCTTACATGTTACTTATTGGGATCTTCACAAGAAAGGGGTACAGCAGAGACTGGAAATATGCACTTTCCCATCATTGTGCAGTCTTGGGGGTGGTGTATACACACACACACACACACACACATATATATATATATATATATATATATATATATATATATATATATATATATGGTTCCACTTGAAAACATCGAAATTCATATGGTCGAGATCATATTATCGAGTGTTTAGAACATCAATGTTGTCAAGGGGAACAAAAAGGTAAGTAAAAAAGGGAAAAAGCTAGTATTTCGGCAGGGCAGCAAGGTGCCCTGCACACGGTGTCTGTGAATGTGCCATCTCTGTGATGGCACTGCAGACAGGGTACGGGAAATCTCCCGTTTAGTGCTTCTGTATAGAGCGCTAAAATGAAGATTTCCCTTTACCCCACTGTAGTGCGATCTCGGAGTTGGTATATTAAAGTCGGGGGGTGCAGCCCCCCACATGGGCAGTGCCCCCCTGCATAAAATAGTTTTTAGAGTTTTTTTTCTTTTTTTTTTATGTTCCTTTTGAATCTTCAATGGTTTGAAACTCAATGTTCTGGTCTCGATGATCAGAATTTCGATGTTTCAAGCTTTCGATGATTCAAAGTGGAACCATATATTTATATATATATATATATATATATATATATATATATATATATATACACACACACACACACACACACACACACACACACACACACACACACACACACGCAGACACACACACAGGCATATATATGTGTATATATATATATATATATATATATATATATATATATATATATATATATATATATATACATATATATATATATATATGATAGTATAGTAGTCGGAGGTGTGGGGCATCCACAGCAGCTCACACGGTAGGGGGTGTAGGAGGCTTGCCCCCTGCTAAATCATTGAGGAGTTTTTTTTTTTCCTGTTCTACTGCTGAGGTTGCTAGTATTTGTTCAAACTGGTCAATTATTTGTGTTCCTCTGTTTACTTGCGGTCATTATAAGGTGTAGTTGCTCTGTTTCTTTTCATACTGTTTGTGGTCACTCTTATTTTAAGTCAACCGTTCATGATATAATTGAGAAAAGGTACCTGTAACCTAGCTGATGCTGAAGCTTCGGCTTCTTCTGTGGCTTGGTAGAAATAGTCATGGTGTAGAGTCAAAAGACACCTTCAGGAATGCCAGTAAGACACACTCTGTGAACTTTTCATTTATCCCCTGTGTTTGACTCCAAAACAAAATCAAAATTTGTAGTTAAAAATACAAAATGAAAGTCAGATTTTTTCATTTTTTACCATCTTCCCACCCCCAGAAACAGCATCATCCTCCCATCTATGAAATTAAAAAAAAAAACACAAAATAGGCAGAATCATTAGTATCAGCACCAAGACCATCGTCATCATCACTGACAACAGCAATGCCAACCTAAGGAGGTAATTCCACCAGCCTGTGAAAAGAAGCCAGACTCCATTACTCAGAAGCAGCATTCACTGCTTTTACAGTCAACTCCCTCCTGCCTCATTTCATAGTGGTCAGATAGGAGTTCTCTGTCCATAGCCAACAGTGAAGGACAATCAACAGAGACAGCTGGAGTACAGCTGCTGAATGGTAGACAAGGGTCTTATGACAGCTCTGCTATCCATCTCATCCACCTCAGTATGACACACTGTCCCCTACTTGTGGGGCGGGTAGCTCTTTGCAGAAATGTCATAGATTTAGTACAGAAGATTAACCTACATACATGGTTTTGTGCCTTGTTTTTTTTTTCTCCCCTCCCAAAAGACTGAGGACTTAGCACTCATGCCTATATATTAGTATGCATTCTCAGTCAATATATATACCCAATAAAAGTATGATTTCAACAAGTGAATTCTGATAAGTTGACCAACAATATGATAGCTACCAATATTTTGGATAACCTTCTCCAATAAATGTATTGTGTACTGGGTGATATATGTGTGTGCTGTTATGGTAGCGCACCACAGTGTAAAGGGTACACTTCTCTTACCCAGGCTAGGAGAGCGAGTTCACTAAAGCTGAGTTCCTTACCAACTGGTTATGCAATGCAATTACTACAATAATAACATTTCAGTTATAATTTCATGATTTAGAAGTCCCTTCATTTCCGAAATGCACATGTATCCTGAGTTCAACTGCTGGAGGGGAATTTCAATTTTTTTCCATACTTCCATCAGTAGGGGGGAATACTGCTGAGCCCGCAACAAGCTGAAGGCTTAATCATGAAGATCTGGGACTGTATTTTCTATAACTGATTTGAATGGTGCATTGTGCTGTGTGCACTATAAGATAAAGGAGTTAAAGAGAGGAAGGAGCTGCCAATAAATGTGCCATTGAATGCCATGAGGTACAGTTAAGCAGGTATTGTGCACAAAATAAATATGATAAAGAAGAAGATTGATTATGTTCAATGCAGAACAGAGGAGACAGGGAATAAATAATGCTATGATAATATGTACATTATATAACTGGTAGAAGGTGAAGAAGATGAAGATTTTATTGCTTTCTTAGAGAAGGTGTATGGGAAAATGTGACTGTGATCTCCAAATGCATTTGTGTGCACATACAGAAAGCTCACAGAGCTGGGAGGAGGAGGAGGAGGAGGAGGAGGGCAGAAGATAACAGATCTGGATACCTGTCATATAATATTTGGGCTCACAGAGCTAAGGTGTAGATTCTTTAGTCAGCAGCTAAAAAGAAGAGCTTAAGCTTGCAAGACTTCACTGGTAAGATCAGACCATAAACTAATCTCACTGGATATTCACATCCCGACCCCACCCCCTGCCCAAAAAAACCACAGTGAAAAACTTCTCTAAAGCAAATTTCACACTCCTCAAAACCGAGGTGGAATCCTTCAAAGCCCTTGGGCCTGTGGAAAATACAGCCCAGACCGCTGAATCCTTTATAAACGCATTCTATGAACACCTTCAGGAATGCATGGATCATGCAATCCCAAATAAAACCAAGACCCAATCCTCCAAAGGCAGGCGTCCTGTCTGGTGGACCCTAGCCATAAACAAACTATACAATAGAAGGAGGAAGCTACTACATGATAGAGCAAAATCCCAAAAAGGGAAGGCATCTCTGATCAGTATTAGCAAAAAACTACGGGTACTCATAAAATTGTCTAAGGCCAGCTTCGAGAGAAAAATTGCACAGGACACTAAGGATAATCACAAGGCTTTCTTTAGTTATGTTAGGAACCTGGGTGGGAATTCCCAGATATGCTCAGAATTAGTCCAAAATGACAAAAAATACACCAAACCCACAGACATTGCCAACATCCTAGCTAACAGGTTCAGAGCAAACTCCCCCCCCCCTCCCCACCAAAAGGGAAAATATCTATCCCAGCAGAGTGCTGACCCCCTGACATCTCAGATGCTCAGGTAAGAGCCGCCCTCTCCAAAGCAAAAAACACAGCATCAATGGGACCATACGGTGTCCCAGGCTGCGTCCTACATGAACTCCAAGAAGAGCTAAACCCAAACATAAAACTACTGTTCAATCTCAGCCTTACTACAGGATATGTACCCAAAGAGTGGCGTACAGCAACAGTTGTCCCTCTCCACAAAGGTGGTGCCTCAACGGATCCTGGAAACAATTGCCCCATAAGCCTGACTAGCTTGGTCTGCAAAGCTATGGAAAGGATCATCATGGACCTCATAAATAAAGATATTGGGGACCTACAGACACTGGATCCTACCCAGTTCGGCTTTGTTAAGGGCAGATCCTGCCTCTTAAACCTGGTCAATTTCTTTGAAACAGTCACCAAGGCCAATGACGAGGGGAAGGTGGTCCACACAGCCTACTTGGGCCTCGTAAAAGCCTTCGATACAGTACCCCACTCGGGCATTATAGATAAGCTCACCAGCTTAAATATAAACCCCTATGTCACTAGATGGGTTGCAAACTGGCTCAAGGACAGAACACACATGGTTAGAATTGCTGGAGCCATGTCAGACTCCAAACCAGTTACAAGTGGCGTCCCACAAGGCTCAGTCCTGGGACCTCTCTTGTTCGGTATATATTTCTCAGAGGTACAGGCCAACACGGAAGGACTGTGGCTGACCAAGTTCACAGATGACTGCAAACTAGGCGCCATAATCGACTCTCCAGCTGACACAAGCATCCTACAAAAGGGCCTCATAGAAACAGACAACTGGTGCCAGAGCCATGGCCTCAAGCTAAATGCCAAAAAGTGTATAGTCATCCCCTTTGGCAAAAACAAAGTGCCCACAAATTACCACATAGGTGATAATCCATTAAGTAAGGAATAAGTAATTAGGGACCTGGGGACCCAAGTTGATAGCAATCTCTCATTTGAAAACCACGTGGCCAAAGTGGTTAGAAAAACATTTTATATAGCCCACCTAATCATGAAGGGATTCACATCTAGATCAGGGGAGGTCATCGTGCCTCTTTACTCATCCCTCATCAGGCCCATAATTGAGTACAATGCCCCTTTTGGGATGTACCTTACCAGACACCTGCAGCAAATGGAAAGACCCTAAAAGTACCTCACCAAGAGGATCAAAGGGCTCAAACAGATGCCATATGCTGCCCGGTTAAAGAAACTCCAGCTCTACTCAGTGGCATACCACCTGCTCAGAGGCGATCTGTGCCTGACGTATAAAGCCATGTCCAACCCGGAATTAATGGATATGCTGCACCTCAGAAAATCCAAATCCCATCGAGCTACGTGCTCGAGAGACTTGAACCTCAGCACTGAAATAAATAGGACATGCTGGAGGGACAGATTCATAACCCAGAGGCTCCCTTCACTCTGGAATAAAATCCCACTCCAGGTTAGGTAGAGTTCCTCATTGACTCTCTTCAAGAGGAATCTTGATGAGTGGATGGGAAATCATAGGTTTACCCCGGGTATCACTTCTGTGTCACTGTTAGACAGAGGCACAGTATACTAACCTCGAAAAAGGGCATAGCAAAATTAATTTAAAATGGGTGGCGAAAGCCAAACACACTCTGGCTAGGCTTATAAATGCCCTAGAGCAGATAGCCTAGTATGAACCTATGAATCTATGAACCTATGAAGACCAAAAGCTCAGATGTTTGAAGGATTGTATTTCTAAGACCCAGGTAAAAAGACAGATATTAGTGAAAGGCCTATCGGTGAAGTCTCAGCTAGAAACCCAAGTACATTTCATACTCCCTGCAATTCTGTTTACATTTTGCTGGTGAAGAACTGGGTTTTCATGAGACAGTAAATGCTTTGAAAGCTCTATCCGGATTAGAACATATGGGAACATGAGAAAGTATGGCGGAGCCAAATACAGCTGAAAGTAATAAGAATGGGAATAGTCATGGACTCTCTTCACCTATAGCGTGACATTCTTTTAGCAAAGCCTTCCCATATAGTTGGAAAGAGGGGTGAAGAGAACAGAGAAAGTTCTGGCTGAACATTTTATTCTTATACTAACAAGTCAGTAGTCTCTGACCTCATAGTGCTATCTGCTGGCCAAAATATCTTACAACGTGCCTATAGCACTCCCTTCAGTGCCAAACAGATGCCCAACTTTAAAGGTTTCTGCTGACTAAGTATTACAAGTTTAAATTTCACACTCTGTCCATTAGTTATAAGTATTTCTTCCTAACAATCTGCTTTGCACACCTGCTTGCCTGCTTCACAAGTATTTTCAGGTTTATCACTATCAAGTCTTTTCACTGTAAGTGCACCAACAAACAGTTACTTGTCATGTGTCTTTTCAACACACTTATTATCTTCAATTACAATTAAGGTGATTACTGCCTTCTTAGATCCTTTCTTTGCTGTAGTATCTTGTCACATAATGTTCTTTCATATCCATTACTTTATAACACATGTATCTTTATTTTTCATTGCAGTATTATCTTTGACTAGAATTTAATTTTACATTATTTTTTTTCATTATTTTTAATGCAGCTATGCATCTGTAATTTCACTTGCTCAACATACAGCCACAGCACTTGATAATGTCAGGTCTGTTTCTTTTAAAACTTGTCCCTTGCATCATTATTTCTTATATTACAAAGTAATGTTATCTTTATTTAGAAAATAAGTATTTTGGCTGTGTTATTTAGTTCAGTAACATATACATTTACAATTTCTATATCATTTGTGTTCTTGTAAACATAAAATGTCTAATAAATGGCAAAGTTTTAGTCAGCTGACAATAATTACAAAATGTATCCCTCAGTAGTGATATTTTTCAATTTTCTTCATCACAGAAAAGTAAAAGAATAAAATATCTTTATGGCCTCTTCCCCAGCAAAATGCTGCACAGAAAATATTTTCATGTTTCTGATACATTCAATTATTTATTCATTCGCCAATAATCAATTGATTCAATTTCAAGGTAATGGGGGAGCGGACATCTATCCCAACCCTCATTAGACACAAGGTAGTGAAATCAGTTCTGAACAGGGTACCAACCCCTTGAAAGATACAACACACACACACACACACACACACACACACACACACACACACACACACACACACACAATATTCATACCTCTCAACTTCTTAATGAAAGAAATCTGGACAAAGCCTGAAGTAATAGGAAGACAAAGGCCGAAAAATAGGGACACATTTTAAATATTCCTCTTATTGACTTAGAAATTTGATAGAATGACAGGATTGTGTTGGCATACATTTTTCTGAAGGATATGAAGTCTAAAACTCAAATGCATGTCATTATTTGCTAACTTTATCTCCAAATCATTCCACTGATTTGCCAGAAAACCACAAATTTTATGAGGAAGAGACTAAAAATATGAAGCAAAAATCTGGACATTCCATGAAAATCTAGACATTTGAGAGGTATATACACACACACACACACACACACACACACACACACACACACACACACACACACACACGCGTGCGCACACACATACTCACTCATGTCATACACAGCTATGGACAATTTATAGTGCCATCAGTTCATCTATGAATATTTTATGAGCTAGAGAGAAACTGGAGTAGCACTCACATCAGTTGTGCAGATATTTCTATTAGGTTCTGTTAGATACTTTCCCTCCTCTGACACCCATGTCATGTTAGCAGGCTTAATAAATAATACATAACAAATGTGGTCTAAACTCTATTCATTCTATATTGCAAAGTAAATTATATGGAATTCCCCTGGAACCTCTGATCACATGACATGCTAATCACATACTAACATTTAAATGTATATGCCTCATGCCTAAAAAATAAAAATATGCAATCACCAATGAAAAACATGTGCTCCTTGAAGGTTTTTATGTAGAAGATAGCAAGCCTCTTACTTTCAAGATGACTGCACACTGATCAACAGCTTAATTTCTGCTCTCTCTCCCAGTGTGAAAAAAAACTGAGAGATGAGGGCCAGTAGCTATGCTAGATTTAGTAACTTCAGTTATTGGCTAGTAAGTATATTGTCTGGATGAAGCACTGATGAAATTTAGAGAGCCTAAAAGGAAATCAACTAGAAAAGGTGAAGAGAAAACATTGACTGGGAAGAATCCTTCAGCTGTTCAGCAAAAAGCAGTTCAAGCTCCAGCACTGGTTCAAGACATAACTTGTAGTAATCTAGATGAAAAAAATAAATCAAATGTGTTCATAGTTGATTTAAATAATAAAAACATTGAAAGAGTATATCAGCTCAAATAACAAAAGGGTGGAAATAAGGGGAAGAAGCTTTAAACAGCTATTCAAAGGATCTGAAAATACTACAAAAAAACTCAGATGCCAAATGAAGAAAAAGTTGTCTCAGTATGAAACAGCTCAAGAAGAGCTGTTTCAAAAATGATGCATTTAGAGGACAGAGCACAGAAGAAAAACCTGAGATGTTCTGCTGTAACAGGGAAACTGGAGGGAACAGACTATATAAATTTTATGAAAGCACAAATAAGCAACTGGATTGGTATTCCACAGCAGGATTTGTTAATTGGAAGAGGATATCATGTATATGCTCTAAAGGTGGCCACGAGAAAGCAGCCAAGACCTGTATTAGTAAAGATGCAGTCGTACCAGCAGAAAGAGTTGATCCCAACAAAATTGTGGCAGAAGGGCAAAATATTAAAAACTGGAGACAGCAGAGCATTTGTAGAAAATGATAAAACACTGTAAACCAGACATAAGAGAAACTAATTTATCCCAGAAATCAGGTAATGTCAAAGGGCAGGTGTGAGATTCGAGCTTTTGTATCCAGCTGTCTTCAGATTCTTTTTCATGGATGATTAAAGTAATTTTTTATGTGGAACAGGTTATGGAGGAAACACAAAAGTTTGCCCAACAAATAGAAGGGGACTCTGCTTGTCATTCTTCTGATAATAAAGCTCAGAGAGACTTTGCCAATGAAACCTTTTCCAGTATTCCAAAGGAATATGCTCAAGAGACAAAAAAAAGCACAGGAGTTGATGAGAAGAATTGGGAATTCCTTGGACTTGAACTGGATTCTGGGCTTGGGAGATGGAGATGAACAGGAAAAAGATCAGCAACCCTGAAATCAGTGAATAAATGTAAGATTATAAATCATCAATTGCATTTGTGAAGTATGCCCCAGAACATAGACCGAAGCTCCAAAGGCGGTGGTGTCTCCATATTCATAAAGAATATACACACCTCCAGACTAGTAGCCCAGCATAATGCATCTGAGATACCTCGGGTACAACTAATATTGGTTAAGACGGCGATTCAGGTCATAGCCTGCTATAGGTCCCCAACCATGTCCCAAGACTCTCACTCCACGTTCCTAAGCACCCTGGAAACTATTAGGGTCCAACCCAACACTCTCATACTAGGTGACTTCAACTTCCCTTCCATCAACTGGTAAAACTACTCATGCACCAATACACTGGCCCAACGCTTCCTGGAAATCATCAGTTCCAATGCCCTGGACCAACTCATTCTTACCCCCACTACAGGAAGAAACATTCTTGACCTGGTTATTACTAACATGGACAACCGTTGCTCTACACCAACAGTTAATTCCTCCCTGGTTAGATCCACCACAAACTAATCACCATGGAAATCCACATCTTACCCACACCCCACGCAAAGGTAACCACCATGAAAACTTCTCCAAAGCTGACTTTGGACTCCTAAAAACAGAGGTGGCTAACTTCACGGCACTCATGTCAATGGAAAATAGATGCATGACTGCCAAATCATACATCAATTCACTGTACGAACATGTACACAAATGCATGGAACTAGCCATACCCAACAGAACCAAGACACTCTCCTCCAAAAAAAAAAAAAGCCAATCTGGTGGTCCCCTGCCGTTAATAAACTCTACAACAGAAGGAAGAAACTGTTGCAGAAAAAGGTGAAGTCCCAAGACTGGAAAAACTTCCTTATTAGCCTCAAAAATAGTTAAGATCCCTCATCAAAACCTCTAAACCAGCTATGAAGGCAGAATTGTGGCAGACACTAAAAACAACCACAAAGCCTTCTATAGTTATATCAAAAATCTCCACAGCAATACCCAGGTTTGCTCTGAGTTACTACACAATGGCACCTCCTATACTGAGCCAACAGATATTGCCAACATACTGGCTGACAGATTTAGTGCCAACTTTACCCCTCTTTGCCCCCTAAAGGACCAATCAAAATACCAGAGGAATGCCAGGCACCCAGCATTACTGCAGCGTAGGCTAAAGCTGCATTTTCCAAAGCCAAGAATACAGCTTCCATGGGACGCAACAATATCCCTGGATGTGTTCTACATCAACTACAAAGTGAACTGGCACCACATCTCTGTGTTCTGTTCAATCACAGCCTCACTTCAAGCTTTGTCTCTACCCAATGGCACACTACTACAGTCATCCCTCTCCATAAAGGGGGAGTGACTACAGACCCTAGGAATTATTCCCCCATTAGCCTGACGAGTTTGATATGTAAGGCTATGGAGCGCATCATCATGGACCTAATTAACAAGAATATAGGGAATCTCCAAACTCTAGATCCCATCCAGTTTGGTTTTGTGAAAGGTAGATCATGCCTGCTCAATCTGGTTGACTTCTTTGAGTCAGTCACCAGAGCTGTGGATGAGGGCACGGCAGTTCATACAGCCTACCTCAATCTGGCCAAGGCCTTTGATACCATTTCCTACTCAGGAATTATTGATAAACTCACCAAACTAGGCATCAACCCCTATATCACTAGGTGGGTTGCAAATTGGCTCAAAGATAGAGCCCACAATGTGAAAGTAGCAGACTCCAACTCAGAATGCTGACCAGTCACAAGTGGGAGTCACACAGGGATCGGTCCTGGATCCTCTCCTGTATGGCATCTACTTCTCAGAAGTCCAGGCCAACATGGAGGGACTCTGGCTGACCAGGTTCACAGACGACTGCAAGCTGGGAGTCATTATTAACTCCCCAAGTGATGTAGACATCCTACAGAAAGGCCTCATTGAGACCAATGACTGGTGTTGAAACCATGGCCTTAAGCTTAATGCCAAGAAATGCATTGTCATCCCCTTTGGGAAAAATTCAGTTCCCACTAATTACCACATTGATGGGAGCCCACTGAACACTGAAGGTGTTATAAGAGATCTGGGGACATAGGTTGACAGCAACCTCCCCTTCAACCACTACATTGCCACTGTGGTCAGAAAGTCCTTCTATGTGGCACATCTCATTACCAACGGTTTTGCATCCAGGAAGAAAGAGGTCATCATCTCTCTCTACTCTTCCCTCATTAGGCCAGTCATCGAGTATAATGCTCTATTTGGCATGTACCTCACTAGACACATGCAACAACGGAAAGCCCACAAAAGTACCTCACAAAGAGGATCCTAGGCCTTAAACACATGTCCGACATGGACAGACTCAATCTCTGCTTGACTTACAAAGCCATGTCTGACCCAGCTCTGTTAGAAATGCTACATCTAAAGAAATCCTAATCCCTCTCCACCACATGCTCCGGAGACCTCAACCTCATTACCACAATCAACAGAACAAGCTGGAGGGACAGGTTCATAACCCAGAGACTGCCCATGCTCTGGAATAAACTTCCCATACATTTCAAGCAGAGCACCTCACTGGCCATCTTCAAGAGAAATCTTGATGAATGGATGGGAAATAGAAAGTTCACCCCTGGGATCACTCCAATGGCTCTACTTGATAGAGGCACTGGGAAACAATGTTGGGTGGAACAATGCCAGGGCACTTCTATGGGCTAGGCTTGTAAAAGCTCCAGGGCCAATAGCCTAGTACACACCTATGAACCTATGAGAAAAGCTCCATATAGAAACAGAGAAATGTTGACATATACATAAACAAGCTTGTGTATAACACAGAGAAATGTATCATATTTACAGGAATAACAGAGTACAAATATTATGCAGCTATTCATTTAGACAGGGTTCACATAGATGAGAAAAACGAGGCACGCACGGTGGACTGTGGTGCACAGTCCAAACCAAATGAAAACAAACGAAAGAGGGACCAGCACTCAAAGCAGCAGGGTATAATTAATAATATTTATTCCAAGGTAGCTAAAAAGCTGCCTGTCTTGAAAATAACAGACCGGTTTCGGCTTAGCAAGCCTTTATCAATGTTGCATTTCCTTTTACCAAAAGTAATTGTACAAGCCAACATAACATCCTGGTACTGCTTAAATACATCTCTGTAAAATGGTATGCTCCTGCCATTGCTCGACAAACTAATACAACACAGCTGCATTTAATTGAAGCTAGCAACAGTGCAAATGTGTAATTGAACTTAGAACAAAACTAGAGATCATAAAAATATATCTGAGTCTCTATTAAAAATTAGATATTAAATTCCACAATACTAATATTGTATATCAAAGCCATAATGATATACTAGGTTGACAAAGACCCAGTTTTGCAATGGAAATTAATATACTCATGTGCTAGAAGTATCTGGGCTTAAATAAATCATGAAATATATCTACTTAACATAATTGGTACAAGTGTGTATTGTTAACACAAAAATATAAAATTTATTGTCTAATTGTCCATCATGTACTTCATATTCATTCAGCCCTGGTTTGAAAATGGCCCCAAGCTTAGTGATCCACATGCTTTCCATATTATTTAATCTTGTATGCCAACCCATCTTGAAATTCCTTTGTAGATGAATTTTGTCAATAATGATAAACTTAAAGCAGGCCCCTGTGTGGTTTTTACTGTGCTTGTATAAAGCATTTGTCACCCGTCTGTTTCTGATAGAACTTAAATGTTCACTGATTCTTGTTCTAATGGGTCTAGAGGTCTGTCCGACATAAAAGGCAGAACAGGTACAATAGGCAAGATAGATGACCCAATCAGAACTGCAGTTTCCAAAGGTGTTGATGTTATATACCTTGGAAGTGTTTTTACTGCTGAATTCTTTTGTTTTGCAAATGTGTTGACATGCACAACAATGTCCACAAGGGTAACAGCCCACCAGAGGGTCACCAAAAAGTGTAGTTTGTATTGTAGAGGGTGGGGTAAATCTTTTGTAATGTGTTAGTTGGGAATGGATTGTCCACCCTCTGCGATAAGAAAAAGCACATTCATCTGGGAGAATCTCGTTGAGAATTGGGTTCGATTTCAATATATCCCAGTGTGTGCTGACAATCTGTCTGAACCTAGATGTATTGTTACCATAAGTGGTGACTAGTCTGTTGGGTTGTTGGCACTTACTTTGTTCATCCTCTTGGGATCTATTGTATTTCAATAATTCAGACCTGCTTTTGTTCTTAGTTTGTTTAACCGTATTGGTTAAGTGTTCCAAATTATATCCCCTATCAATAAATCTGGATTTTAGATCCTCTGTATGTACAGAATATTCTATATCTGTAGAACATATTCTTTTGAGTCGCAAAAATTGAGACTTTGGGATATTGCTGATGATGTGGCGTGGGTGAGAACTGGTAGCATGAAGTAAAGTGTTATATTGTGGAAATTTTCTATGTATAGTTGTGGCCAAAGTATGATTAGGCAGTCTTTGAACCACAACGTCCAAAAAAACTATTTCATGATATCCAGTATTAGCTGTGAAATGTATATCAAAAGGATTGTTGTTGAGATATACAACAAATTTTGATAATTCTTCCATACCTGCCCGCCACACCAACCAGCAATCATCCAGATATCTGCGCCAGATATCTAAATTTTCAATGTAAGTATTATGTTGAACATCATATATGAAGGCCTGTTCAAAATATCCCATGAACAAATCTGCATAAATTGGAGCAAATGATGCCCCCATAGCTGTACATTTGATTTGCCAATATGGATTGCCTTCAAAATAAAAGATGTTTTTTTGTAGAACAAATTCTGTAAGTTTAATCAAAAAATTGTTAAATCCAGCGGAATATAAATTGGACTTATTTAACCAGTAAGTAACCGCCCTTATGCCAGCTTTGTGAGGGATACTAGTATACAGAGAGGATACATCCAGTGTGCATAACAACCAACCCTCTTCTAACTGAGAGTCTTCAATGATGTTTAAAAACTCTGTGGTATCTTGAATGCGTGATCTAACCATACTAAGCAATGGTTTAAGATGTTCAGTAAGAAAGGCCGATAGGGGTTCGGTTAGAGATCCACGACCTGAAACTATGGGTCGACCTGGTGGATTGTATAAATCCTTGTGTATTTTGGGTATAAGATATAGATATTGCGGCATTGGTTCATTTACCTTGAGTTGCCTGGCAACTTGTGTGGTGATAATGCCCTCCTCTATTGCCAGATCCAAAAAAGAATCAATTTCAGATTTGAAGTTGGATGTTGGGTCCACTACCATCTGTATGTAGAATTGTGATTGTGATAGTTGTTTTAATGCCTCCTCCTTATACTTTGAGTGATCCATTACAACAATATCCCCACCTTTGTCTGCTGGGGTAATGACTATATCCTTGTTCTGTCGTAGTTGTGAAAGAGCAAGTCTTTCTGCTTGACTGAGATTGCTACGATTGCTTGTATAGTTGTTAGAAAAGTGTAGATCTTTCATAACACAATTTTTAAATATGGAAACATGTTTGTCCATAGGAGGTGTAAAATTTGATTTCCCGAACCGGAAACCAGTAGATCTTTGAGAGTTTGACTGATCTGAAAAAAATAACTTGAGATTAAGAATTCTACAAAAATTGTTAATATCCTCCATTAAAAAATGTTCAGGAACAGGTGATGTTGGTACAAAATTTAAACCTTTATTCAGTACTTTATGTTGTACATTAGTAAGCTCAAAGGAAGAGATGTTGAGAACATTATTCACTGTGTTGTTATTTGTTTCAATAAGGTTTGAAGGTTGGTTGTACCCATATTTTCTCCTATGTTTCCTACCTGCCCTGCGTTTGTTGGGCCTAAAGGGGTAGGTTGCTTCCTTTTTGCAACTGGGGATGCTTGGTTAGAGGAAGCCTCACCATCTGTTGTTGATGAATAATCATCATCAGATGTAACACTGTATGTTGTCTCATTCTTTTTTAATATTGGTCTAGGTCTCTTCCTGCCCTTTTGTGTTTTATTTGCCCCTTCATTGAACCTGACACTTTTTTGTGTTACAAATGGTTTACCTTTTTCATAGTCCACTAAGTCTCTATGAAACTTATGCATTTTCTTTTTCTTGAGTTGCTCTTCTATGGATGCTAAATCTTTGGCTAATTCTGATAAATGAGTCTGATAATAGTCTTCAGTGGAAAAAAATTCCGCTTCTGAACAAGTAATTTGTATGTCTGTAATCATTGTTTCTATGGTTCTTTCATAATATTTGGAGAGACTATCTACAAAAAGCATTGATGCTTGATGCTGTGCCGTGGCCCATTCTTGTGTTAGTTGGTTGTCGATGTTAGCCACCAATGGTTGCAACCTAATTCGGAGCCCTCTGGGTGTGATGTCTTTTATTTTGTACGCTTTAAAAAGCTTTAGGTGCCATATGTTGGTTCTGAGAGATTTCATTTGTCTACTAAGTTTGAAAAAAACAGAACCACATTTATCACGAGTGTTAATTGGGGCATTATCTGACATAAGGGACTGACCTGTATTAAGTCCAAACACATCTAACTTGTCCTTGTCTGCTGATAATCCTCTAAGGATATCATTCAAATCCATGTTTGAACAGTAAGCAATAGGTCTGTTATATGAATGTGTGTCTCAAACTACTAAAGGGATAGAATAATTGTAGAATGTGAAACTTGGCTGATATAGTTAAGGCTAACAAAAATGAAAATCACCAACAACATCAAGGGATATCAAAATATTAAATATTAAATATTCAAAATAATTTTGTAGGCCTGATTGGAACAGTCTTATTTTGAGGTCCACTTATGGTAAGGGTTGAATAAGTGACCAGCAAAAAAATAATCTGGAATATTACTAATCCCTTACGGTGGCCTAAACAAACCATTGATTAATACACTATAATAGTGACTTTTGCTTGGCTATATATTTTTTTAGGACCACTTATGGTAAGGGCTTTACAAACTAGGGACATACAATCTATATGCCCTTGGTTAGACTGTTCCAATCAGGCCTACAAAATTATTTTGAATATTTAATATTTAATATTTTGATATCCCTTGATGTTGTTGGTGATTTTCATTTTTGTTAGCCTTAACTATATCAGCCAAGTTTCACATTCTACAATTATTGTATCCCTTTAGTAGTTTGAGACACACATTCATATAACAGACCTATTGCTTACTGTTCAAACATGGATTTGAATGATATCCTTAGAGGATTATCAGCAGACAAGGACAATTTATATGTGTTTGGACTTAATACAGGTCAGTCCCTTATGTTCGATAATGCCCCAATTAACACTCGTGATAAATGTGGTTCTGTTTTTTCCAAACTTAGTAGACAAATGAAATCTCTCAGAACCAACATATGGCACCTAAAGCTTTTTAAAGCGTACAAAATAAAAGACATCACACCCAGAGGGCTCCGAATTAGGTTGCAACCATTGGTGGCTAACATCGACAACCAACTAACACAAGAATGGGCCACTGCACAGCATCAATGCTTTTTGTAGATAGTCTCTCCAAATATTATGAAAGAACCATAGAAACAATGATTACAGACATACAAATTACTTGTTCAGAAGCGGAAATTTTTTCCACTGAAGACTATTATCAGACTCATTTATCAGAATTAGCCAAAGATTTATCATCCATAGAAGAGCAACTTAAGAAAAAGAAAATGTATAAGTTTCATAGAGACTTAGCGGACTATGAAAAAGGTAAACCATTCGTAACACAAAAAAGTGTCAGGTTCAATGAAGGGGCAAATAAAACACAAAAGGGCAGGAAGAGACCTAGACCATTATTAAAAAAGAATGAGACAACATACAGTGTTACATCTGATGATGATTATTCATCAACAACAGATGGTGAGGCTTCCTCTAACCAGGCGTCCCCAGTTGCAAAAAGGAAGCAACCTACCCCTTTAGGCCCAACAAACGCAGGACAGGGAGGAAACATAGGAGAAAATATGGGTACAACCAACCTTCAAACCTTATTGAAACAACAACACAGTGAATAATGTTCTCAACATCTCTTCCTTTGAGCTTACTAATGTACAACATAAAGTACTGAATAAAGGTTTAAATTTTGTACCAACATCACCTGTTCCTGAACATTTTTAATGGAGGATATTAACAATTTTTGTAGAATTCTTAATCTCAAGTTATTTTTTTCAGATCAGTCAGACTCTCAAAGATCTACTGGTTTCCGGTTCGGGAAATCAAATTTTACACCTCCTATGGACAAACATGTTTCCATATTTAAAAATTGTGTTATGAAAGATCTACACTTTTCTAACAACTATACAAGCAATCGTAGCAATCTCAGTCAAGCAGAAAGACTTGCTCTTTCACAACTGCGACAGAACAAGGATATAGTCATTACCCCAGCAGACAAAGGTGGGGGTATTGTTGTAATGGATCACTCAAAATATAAGGAGGAGGCATTAAAACAACTATCACAATCACAATTCTACATACAGATGGTAGTGGACCCAACATCCAACTTCAAATCTGAAATTGATTCTTTTTTGGATCTGGCAATAGAGGAGGGCATTATCACCACACAAGTTGCCAGGCAACTCAAGGTAAATGAACCAATGCCGCAATATCTATATCTTATACCCAAAATACACAAGGATTTATACAATCCACCAGGTCGACCCATAGTTTCAGGTCGTGGATCTCTAACCAAACTCCTATCGGCCTTTCTTACTGAACATCTTAAACCATTGCTTAGTATGGTTAGATCACGCATTCAAGATACCACAGAGTTTTTAAACATCATTGAAGACTCTCAGATAGAAGAGGGTTGGTTGTTATGCACACTGGATGTATCCTCTCTGTATACTAGTATCCCTCACAAAGCTGGCTTAAGGGCGGTTACTTACTGGTTAAATAAGTCCAATTTATATTCTGCTGGATTTAACAATTTTTTGATTAAACTTACAGAATTTGAAGGCAATCCATATTGGCAAATCAAATGTACAGCTATGGGGGCATCATTTGCTCCAATTTATGCAGATTTGTTCATGGGATATTTTGAACAGGCCTTCATATATGATGTTCAACATAATACTTACATTGAAAATTTAGATATCTGGTGCAGATATCTGGATGATTGCTGGTTGGTGTGGCGGGCAGGTATGGAAGAATTATCAAAATTTGTTGTATATCTCAACAACAATCCTTTTGATATACATTTCACAGCTAATACTGGATATCATGAAATAGTTTTTTTGGACGTTGTGGTTCAAAGACTGCCTAATCATACTTTGGCCACAACTATACATAGAAAATTTCCACAATATAACACTTTACTTCATGCTACCAGTTCTCACCCACGCCACATCATCAGCAACATCCCAAAGTCTCAATTTTTGCGACTCAAAAGAATATGTTCTACAGATATAGAATATTCTGTACATACAGAGGATCTAAAATCCAGATTTATTGATAGGGGATATAATTTGGAACACTTAACCAATACGGTTAAATAAACTAAGAACAAAAGCAGGTCTAAATTATTGAAATACAATCGATCACAAGAGGATGAACAAAGTAAGTGCCAACAACCCATCAGACTAGTCACCACTTATGGTAACAATACATCTAGGTTCAGACAGATTGTCAGCACACACTGGGATATATTGAAATCGAACCCAATTCTCAACGAGATTCTCCCAGATGAATGTGCTTTTTCTTATCGCAGAGGGCGGACAATCCATTCCCAACTAACACATTACAAAAGATTTACCCTACCCTCTACAATACAAACTACACTTTTTGGTGACCCGCTGGTGGGCTGTTACCCTTGTGGACATTGTTGTGCATGTCAACACATTTGCAAAACAAAAGAATTCAGCAGTAAAAACACTTCCAAGGTATATAACATCAACACCTTTGGAAACTGCAGTTCTGATTGGGTCATCTATCTTGCCTATTGTACCTGTTCTGCCTTTTATGTCGGACAGACCTCTAGACCCATTAGAATAAGAATCAGTGAACATTTAAGTTCTATCAGAAACAGACGGGTAACAAATGCTTTATACAAACACAGTAAAAATCACACAGGGGCCTGCTTTAAGTTTATCATTATTGACAAAATTCAACTACAAAGGAATTTCAAGATGGGTTGGCATACAAGATTAAATAATATGGAAAGCATGTGGATCACTAAACTTGGGGCCTTTTTCAAACCAGGGCTGAATGAATATGAAGTACATGATGGACAATTAGACAATAAATTTAATATTTTTGTGTTAACAATACACACTTGTACCAATTATGTTAAGTAGATATATTTCATGATTTATTTAAGCCCAGATACTTCTAGCACATGAGTATATTAATTTCCATTGCAAAACTGGGTTTCTAAGTTCAATTACACATTTGCACTGTTGCTAGCTTCAATTAAATGCAGCTGTGTTGTATTAGTTTGTCGAGCACTGGCAGGAGCATACTATTTTACAGAGATGTATTTAAGCAGTACCAGGATGTTATGTTGGCTTGTACAATTACTTTTGGTAAAAGGAAATGCAACATTGATAAAGGCTTGCTAAGCCGAAACCGGTCTGTTATTTTCAAGACAGGCAGCTTTTTAGCTACCTTGGAATAAATATTATTAATTATATCCTGCTGCTTTGAGTGCTGGTCTCTCTTTGGTTAGGGTTCACATAGATCTCAGAGAATTGTATACAAAATACTATATTAAGAGAGTCTATGAAGTATGACAGAGTTTGTTACTATATTCATAGCAAAAATCAGTATATGTGATGTACATAGGCATAAATATGTGGTCCATGTTATATCCTTACAAATATTTGTACCTTAGTAACAGAGTTAGAAGCATAGGAAGACAGAACCTAACCAGGACTAGTGCATGAGCATAGATTTGTTTTGGATAAGTGAGTTTAAAAAAAAATTAAGTGCGATAAGTTAGTAGTAGATACTAAATCTGTAGGCAACTTATTCCAAATTGTAGCTACACAGTTTGAGAAAAGGGAGTCTCCTGCAGCATTGTTGGACTTGGTAACATTTATTAGGGATTTGTTGCTAGAGCATGAGATGCAATTAGTGGAGTAGGTTTGTAGGAGATTTTTAAGAGCGGGGTTATTTTCTCTGGTTGGTTAAGAATTTTATGGGCCATGGTAAGTTGGTTGTACAGTAAGAGATGGGGAAGTTGTAGCCAATTGAGTTGCTTGAGTGCTATGCAGTGATGTGACCTGAAATGAAAGTCTGTAGCAAACCTGGCAATTTTGTTATAACATGAGTCTAGTTTTGCAAAATCAGATTTTCTAAGGTTATTTAGAATTGAAGAGGCATAGAGAATAGTTGAGATAAGATGTGTTTGTGCAATGGTTGATTTTGTGTTATTTGTAAGGTACTGTTTATTTTTTTACAGTGAACCAAGTTTTTTGTGCACTTTCTTTATGGTCTGGGCAATACGGATATCACTGTTCTTTATGGTCTGGGCAATATGGATATCACTGGTATCAATCACTACACCCAGAAGTGTAGTGTGAGGGGTGGGTGTAATTATGGTATTATTCATGGACACAATATTGAATGGGGGGACAGTGGGTCTACTAGGTTGGAATAGCATGAGCTTGGTTTTGTTAGGGTTCAGAATTAGTTGGAATTAGCCATGCTTCAGCTGGCGAGAATGAGTCTTGGGTTATTACATGAAGTTGTTGTAAAGAATGAGCAGCACATATTACTGTGGCATCATCTGCATATTACACAACAGAAGCATGTAGGGTTGATATGTGGAGCTTGTTAGTAAATGTGTGAAAAGCAGTGGGGCTAAGACAGATCCTTGAGGAACTCCAAGAGTATTGGATAGAAATGGAGAGAGATTCTGTTGCCATTGTACTGTTTTTGGTGACCAGTTAGGTAGTCTTGGAACCAGGTTAGAGTAGGCTGGCTCAGGTTCAGATCAGAGAGTACTGCAATAAGTTGATGTGAAACCATATCAAAGGCCTTAGATAGATCGAGAAAAATGGAAGATACAAATTTCCCATTATTTCTGCGATGTTTGACTGTGTTAATGAAAGACATAAGAGCAGTGGTTGTACTGTGGTACGGACGAAATCCATGCTGAGTACTGGATGAAAGTTTGTTCCCGAGATGTTATCTCCCTGGACTATACGAAGAGAGACATGATGGAACTTTTGGATTACATGTTCTAGGCCAGTATGAGCCTAGCATTGAACAGCATTCTATCTCCTCCAAGAGTGATGCCATAATATAAACAGAAGATGATTGATTTTAATAGTTGTCTTGGTCTTTGGTGTCATTCCAGCGGGTACAATACTTGTCCACATGGCACGGTACAGTCTGCATCTGTCCACTATAGGCTTGTGAATATTGGCTAAAGCAGTGTCCTCTCCATTGTGCCCTTTTTAGGCCATGCTAAACTGACAAACTTTCCAATGTAGCAAAACAAACCCTAGAAAATCTAAAGGTGTTACTGCTCAATGTCAGGGGTATAAATAAAAAACTCTAGATTCTCCTTACTCTAGAGAAAATAGACATTTGCTCAGTTACCGAGACATGGTTTAAAGTCAGGGAGCACCTCGGCAGTACAGGGCTACACTGCCTTCCACACATTTAGATGAGCTACTGCACAGACAGGTACTAAAGGTGAAGCTGCCTCAATTTACGTCAAACAGGATTATGTGCTTGAGCTTCTCTACTTCCAAATTATCATAGACAGAGTTACATACTATATCCTTGCAAGCTATAGGCCTCCCCTGACTGACACAGGAAACCCATAAAGCATACTTAAACTTACTGGAGACACTCACCACTCAGCACAATACCATATTCATGGGTGAATTTAACTACCCCACTATAAACTGGGAATCGTACATGACCTCAGACTTGCAAGGTCAAAGATTCCTGGACTTTTTCAACACAAACACCCTGGAGCAGATTGTCTATATGCCTACTATGGGCATGAACATACTGGATCTGGTCCTCAGCGATATGGGAGAATGCTGCAAACTTCCTACAATTAAGTGATAATCTGGCAAAAAAATGTCAGGCCCCCAAACCCTGAGAACATTGCAGCCTCTGACAAATTTTTTAAAGGCACCCTGTATGATCATGTTAATTGATGCTTAGAGACAGTGTGCCTACCAAGAATAAGCACAGAACAAACTCAAAAAAGCAAGTCACCCTGGTAAAATCCCAGCAAGAACAGTATGTATAACAAAAGGAAGAAAGTCATGGCAAAAATAAAGAAGTGCAACACCCAACAGGATAATAACTCTCTCATCAATCTAAACAAGCAACTCAGAGGGCAAATCAAGTGTACCAAAGCCAAATTTGAGCTAGAAATAGCCTTTCAGGCCAAGGACAACCCTAAGGTTTCCTTTAAGTATGTCCGCACCCTCAAAGGCAGTCCACAACTATGTGCAGAGCTAATTGTAAATGGGGCCACCTAGAGTGTGCCAGAAGATGTAACAAATATACTGGCTGACAAATTCAGTTCCAGTTTTAGCCCCCCCCCCCCAGCCTCCCCTCTGGAAATACCATCAAACATCCTCCCCCAGCTGCCACTACAGAGCATGTTGTGAATGTGAACCCTCTCCAAGGCCAAGAATACCACATCGATGGGTCCAGTAATATCCTAGAATTCTTACTAAATTGCACAAAACATGTACTGTCAGGACCAATAGAGTCACTATTTAACTGTAATCTTTATGCAGGTTTCATATCATGCGAATAAAGAACTGCAACAGTAATCCCTCTACACAAGGGCAGACCACCTATAAGCCCTGAAGACTACAGATGCATAAGTCTGACTAGTTTCATATGTAAAGCCATGGAAAGAATCATCATGGAATTGTCAGATACTGGAGCTAGTCCAGTTTGAGTTGATTGAACTTCTTCAAGAAGATAACTAAAACAATTGGTGAGGGCCATTGACCTGACTAAGGCATTCAATATAATACCGCACTCAGGCATTGTAGACAAACTCACAGAATTAGATATAGACCCCTATATTGCCTCCTAGATAGCTGGATGGGTGTAAGATAGGACTCAAGACGTTAGGATAGGGTAATCCACTTCCACAAAGAGGCCAGTCATTAGAGGAGCTCTTCAGGGCTTTGTAATGGGGCTGGTCATTTTTGGCATCAATTTTTCTGAACGCAAGGCTAACATTAAGGGCATTTGGTTGATCAAGTTTGATAACTGTAAACTAGGTGCAGTCATAATATCCTCCAAGACACTAATTTCCTCCAGTCAGGGAAGACTCAGACAAAGAACTGGTGCCACAGCCACAGTCCAAAACTCAGTGCCGAGAAATGTGTAATAGTATCATTTGGAAAGTCATCTACCCCTGGAAACGACCTCATTGGTAACATACACTTCAGAGTAGACGCAAATGTCAGGGATTTGAGGACACATGCAGACAATAACCTAGCCTTCAACCATCATGTGTCTATGGTAGGAAGAAAATCATTCTATGTTGCTCAACTTATAAGCAAGGGTATTGCATATAGTCCAAGGAGGTCATCATTCTACTGTATTCAACCCTCATCAGATCAGTCATTGAGTATAATGCCCCCTTCTGCGCGTACTTGACCAGGCACATGCAACAACTGGAATGTCCACAGAAGTTCCTCACAAAAAGGATACAAGGCATAAACAACATGTCCTGTGTAGATTACCTCAAAGCTCTATCCCTGTCCTCAGTATCCTGCTGACTGTTGAGGGTCAATCTATGCCTGGCATACAAGGTATCCTTGAATTCTGCTCTGTTGGACCTTCTGCATATCTGCAAAATAAATAGCATCAGAATCACCCAATTAAGGGACTTAAATTTTGCTTACGACATAAATAGGATATGTTGGAGGGACAGATATGTATCTCGGAAACTAACATTTCTCTATAACAGGCTTCCCATTCATGTAAAGCAGAGGTCTTCCCTAACCCAATTCAAGTGTAACTTGGACCACTGGATGGGGAACATGAAATTCACACCTGCCATGGTATCTATATCCCTAATGGACAGAAGCAGCTTGTAAATGTTTGACCACCCAAGCCTGAGCCTACATATACCCTTTAGAACAACTATAGGATTCCAAAAACCTGTCAGATACATTTGGGGTGCATGTCTAGGCTTAAAAAGGTCCTTTTGGTCATTAGTCTGATATTTACTTGCAAGGATGAAAAATGAACAGTTCATACAACTACAGTCTCACAACAGTGCAACTAAGCAAAAATTAAATAAATAAATAAATTCTAGGACTAGTAAACTGATGGAATAAGAATCAGTCTGCTTGCTTTCCTGCAGTTTCCACTTGTTGAATGTTAAAGCTTCTGTGGTATTCTGTGGGAAGAAGAAATTTTGGTTGAAAAAACAAATTTACTTAAAATTGTTGTCCTTATCATTATATTTTGAGCCATAACGCGCAATAAATAATACTAATCTTTACTGTGATGCCCCTGCACTGGCCAGTAATCAATGAGCCTCAATCCTCACAACTGGCAACAGTGAGGGATGTACACAAAGGGAGGATGACAAGTACACACACAGTAAAGTGCAATTTCCCTTAAGAGCACACAGAGATCACAGTCAGTCTGGGGCTGGCTTCTGCCTCTTTCTCCAGATCCCCAATAAGACTCCCCACTGGCACAGCTATAGGGTTAAGATCTCAGCCGAGTGGTCAAGCCAGAACCTCCAGCACCTTTTCTGTCCAACAGGGCTTTGTGTCCCTTCCCACGTAGCTGACACACACACACACACACACACACACACACACACACACACACACACACACACACACACACACTTTGAAATTTGATTTATATACAAACACACAGACACTCCTGGGGAAGGCTGCCACTAGTTTACTAGCTATGCTGCCTTCTGCCCAGACTTATCAGCTACCCTTTAGGTCCTTACAAAGGGTGCCCAATCCTACTATGTAATGTTACTATTATCCAAATGGTAAGTGTGACCAGGAGCAAGGCTATTGAAATGGCCTATACAGTGTCACCAAATACATATGCAAGTACTCTAAGAGCTTAAATATCTCTAAGCAAACCAGTCACAAAGATAGGTTTAAATATATTTAATAATAAATTAAATAATAAGACAATACTCAATCAATGCAGTAACTACAGAGTTCAGAATCACAGGAAATATTTTAAAACAACATTGCAGGACAGTCTCACATAAATATAGAAAACATCTAAACTAATCTTTACTATTTTCCTATCTCTAAAAGAAATTACTGTACCCAGACTTACTTACAGACAACACACAGGCAGAAGTGCTGATGATGGATGTTTCCAGGTCCAAGACAATATACAAACTGCACACTCTTTCTCTCTGAGAGAGTTCTTAAATTAATATCACATATTACTGCTGGGTTAGCCTGGATGACATCACTCTTTGTCACCTGCCTTCAGTTCCCAGGCTAACAGAAACTATGAATTTTAGTATATCTGTAAGAGAAGTACATATCTCTCAGATGTGCAGCTACTAGGAAGCAATAAAACACTTTACATTTTAAACCTAGTAATTAAAATTACTTTCAAGACAATAGAAAAACTTCTAGCTCTAGACATTGTGTCTGCTTACTGACAGATAACACAATTGTAAAACACTTTACTTTTCAACTTAATTTCTTGAAGTTTTGCAAGTTAACTCTGTATGTTCCAGCTTCTACTATCAAAGCATACATTTGCATAGGTATATAGTTTATATACATTTCTGTTCTTTTCCAGTAGGGTACACTATGGTTACATTCTTGAAGCTCAATGCATACCATACAGTTCTCTTACATTTGTAAGACAAGCATATGAATCATATTAATATTCACAAATGACATATGGTTATTTACAAAATTCCAGATAACTAGGCTGGCAGTGTCATATTTACAATAATGCATAGGATTTAAAACAGCATAGAAAATAAATATTTTCTTCATAACTGTCCTTTAACCCAGTATATTTAATTCACTATTTGAAGTTTAATTTTGTGCATTTGTAGGAAATCAATACAACTTTTATGCAAAAGTACTTAAAGTAACAAGTTACTGCCACACAACATCTAAATGATTTTCTCATTCACCATTAGACACATTTAATTACATATACTAGAATCCCCTGTACCTGATGTCAAACTAAACTACACCAAATGAAGTTTTGGCAGCCTACAGTACATACTAATAATGATTCCGATATATTGTAATGAGTTCTCTGACAATCTGATCTGTTACAGCTATACACATCCATGCTAGTGCAGTAATGATCTGTGGCAACAGCAGGATGTATATATGAATGACAAACATTCTTGAACAATCTTCTGGACCACAGTAGTGTATGCTTAGCTAAAGGAGGAAAGAATGGATGGGCAGATTATGGCCTAGACAGTTTTTGTTCTTCTCTGTGGCATGAGTTCAAGTCCTAGAAGAGATCAGGGATCGTTCTGGCAAATGCACGCAGCTTGTGCACTGTAGCAGATCATGTAATTACACCAGTGTTTGGTACGTTTATGGTATTGTCACTGGAAGAAATAGTACATGTCAGCACTCAGCCACTCTAGGGATTTCATCCCTTGCACCTCTTCCCTATAAGCTAGGTCACCTTGTTTTATGGGTTCTTTGTCTGATGGCTTTGTTTTCTGAGAGATGCATCAGTTTCCTGCTGGAGAGAAACTAGCAGGTAGAGAATAGTAGGCAGATGAACACATAAAAAGTCATAAAGCAGGGAGAAAAGACCAAAAAAAATGCTAAAACTATATTAAGCTGTACTGCAAACTGCTGAGTTTGTAACTGCTGTAGCCACCTTTTAATGTTGATTTCAAGGAATTCTAGGATAGGCAGAACCTCAAACGTTTTAAGTGATATAATTGCTAGAGTAAAACTTTCCAGGTTTTACTGAGATCTGTTTTACTTTACATGAAAAAAGAGATAATACTTTATTTAGAATGTTCTACACCCCCTATGTTCTCCTTCCCTCCCTGGCCATTAATGAAACTACTCTTGCCTTTTACATCACTCCAGTATTCCTTCCAACTTGTTGACTGCTGTCTGTATTGATCCTACTGACAATCACATTCCCCCAAGTCCTCATCTTAGGAGTAAGACATTATTTTCTTCTTTGAGTAATAAGGCCTTGTAGCTGTTTACATAGTGGTTGAGGTCATAATACCCACCCTCACTTGATGGGTAGATACCTATCATATCAGAAAGGCAGGGATAATACAATCATTTATGTTTTCTTAGAAGGGAGCAAGACTGTGATATAATTATGCTAACACATCCCATCCCATGTCTTAAAATAGAATGTTGCTTCCATCTTCTCAGGCATAATGGATTAGGTTTTTGCCTCCCATGACAAGATACAAGGTTTGATCATGACCTCCAACCAATGCTTATATGAAGTTTGCATGTTGTCCCTGTGTCTTTGTGGGATTTCTTCCACCTCCAAAAACATGCTGAGTGTTTCCATCTCAAACTCAACTAAGAATGGAGCTGTGGGCAGCAGTGCTGACTCTAGATGATGCCCTATAGGGGGAAGAGTTGTATAGACCAACCGCTTTGGTCATCTATTGTGGTGCGTGGTATCCTCAAGATAGAAGAACATGGATCATACACTGTGTGCAGTGGCAGGGTGAGACACTCAATGGTATAAAAATATGGCTCTAGGTAATAAAGTTGTGTTGAATACTGTCTCCCAAATCTGCATGGGAATTTACCAATAATAAGTGGGATTAGAACCCAGCCTACTCTGACCTAAGCCAGGGACCCATGTGCTCCTATTGACCAGTGTGTGCCCACCATAAAGCCCAGCAGCCCTATATCAATAAGCTACTGCCCGTCTGGTGTCCACTTGCCCAGCTGGGTTACCTGGGATAGCCCTCTTGAATGAAAGTTGGACATAAAACCAATCAACCTGTCAAACATGAACCAAGAACTAAGAATTGCAACACTCAGTGTATGTTCACTGATAGGATGGAGCTTGGAAGTGGATGACATGATGGTACGGAGGAGGTTGGACATCTTATGTATCCAGGAGACAAGATGGAAGGGCAGTGCAGCTGAGTCTACTACTCAGGAGGAGGTCAGGCTAAAATGGTGTAGGAATTGTGATAAAGGAGTGGCTTCAGGAAACAGTGAGTGATGTAATCAGAATTAGTGACAAACTCTTGGTAATCAGATGCCAGTGTAATGAGTATTGATAATCTCACCCTATACCATGCATCTGAGTTGTGATAGTCAGGAAAAAGAGTGCTTTCAGACAACAGGTACAGGACCTACTAGATAAAGCAGAACAACAGGAACTGGTGTTGATAATGGGTGATCTGAATGCACATATCAGGACAGACAGAACAGGATATGAGGACTGCATGGAGCCACTGGGGTTGAATCAGCAATTGCAAAGTCTTCCCCAGAGAAACAGTCTGCCCATAGCACAAACCACTGGTTGCCACAATCAGCTGCAAGCAGTAGTAAGAAAAGGCTTTAAGGTCAACCGAGTCCAAGCTGAAGACTTGGAAGTTGACTGGAGAAAAAGCGCAATAGTTCAAGGAATTACTCAGGGCTCTAGCACTTTAAAAAAAGGAGGAAATAGGTGGAGATGAAGAAGAATGGCAGCACCTCAAAATAGCATGTGTAAGGTCTACAGAACAGATATGCGGTCAAGCCAAGTATGGAAATAAGATATACAAGAAAAGCTGGTAGTGGAATGTATAAGTCCAGGAGGTCATCAAAAGCAAGAAGTGCAGGATAAAAAAGACAGACCAGGCTAGGAAGCAATACTGGTCGGCTGACAAAGAGGATAAGAGATGAGTTGCAATAGCAAAGAGCAAGGCATCAGAGGCACTCTACCAACTTCTAGAAAGTGACTCAGTTGGCACAAAGAAACTCTATCAGGTTTCAAGGCAAAGACAGAAAGATAAAGAAGATAGTCAGACACCCTTCATAAGTGATGTCAGTATCAACCTGCTCACCCCTCCACAGGACATCAAAGGCAGATGGAAGGGGTCCTTAAAGCAGCTTCTGAATGAAGGAAACCCCACAGAGAAGGTGTACTACCCCAGATATAGCCTACAGAGAGACAGAAGAGGATGAGCCCACTATAGAAGAGGTAAGAACAGCAGTAAGGAAAATTAAGTCAGGTACAACAGCAGGCTCAGATGATGTCAGAATAAGTAGAAAATTGAGATAGAAGAGAAAATAATGGAACAGGTTAACTGCCTTCTAATATCCAGGAGGGGAGGTTAAGGAGAAGAGCAGTCTGAATGAGGAGGTCAAGGCTAGAATCAGAGGGTCTTCAGCCAAATGGCACAGAGTGTCAGTGGTGGTGTGTGACAGAAGAATGCCAAAGAAGCTGAAAAGTAAGGTGTACAAAACAGTAGTCTGATTGGTACTACTATATGGTACAGAAACCTAGACAGTAAAGGCAAAGTAGTTGAGGCAGCTAGAAATGGTGGAAATGAAGTGTCTGAAGTGGATGGTAGGATGCACACTGTGGGACAGATGAAGGAATGAAGACGTAAGATCAGAAACCAAAGTAGTTCCAAGTGCAGTGAAAGTCAAAGAGAACAGATTGTGGTGGTTCAGGCACATGTGCAGAAAAGTAGAAGACAATTTGGTGTAGACGATTTGGGACAGATAGGAAGAAGGCAAAAGGAAACAAGGGCATCTAGCAAAGAGATTAATGGATTAAGTGAGAGAAGACCAGTGACAGTCAAGCATGATTGTCGAAGAAGATAGGACAGTGGCATTGAATAAGGAGAGAGGGTGACAAGTGACATGACACCCCAACCCCAGGTAGAAAAATGGGAAAAGGGGGGATGATGTTGACCATGATGATGATCTTCTCTGGATTACCCCCACCCTTCAGTAGATGTAAGACTATAGCTATACCTGCTTGCAGGATGAAGGAAGCCATTCTTGTAGTCATTAAAGTTCATTCCAGACACTAGCTCACTGACAACTGAAATGAAAATATAATACTTACTATCATGGTTTGGTTTGTATTTCATGATGCAAACAAATGAAGGATTGTTAAAGCATTAAATACTATTCTTCTGCTATCTATGTTATGCCCATCTAAGCAGTGACTACTGCTGACTTTAAAGAAAGGGGTCACAGCAGGAAGCAATTGAATGGGTGAGACAAAATGGAGTTGGGTGAGGTTTTATTATGACAGATCAATGACTTTGCCTGTTATCAAACAACAGATGTGGTTATTCACACTCATCCACAAACTGCATCAGTACCCATTCATTATAGCCACTTCATTGACTATATGTACCTCAGATGTCTAACTGCAATCAACAGTTAGAATATAAAGGGGGGGGGGTGAAGCCCCCCCCACTTTGTTTTTAGTGAACAATAAAAAACAAACTGGACAATATAAAACCAAAGTAGGTGGGGGCTTTGCCCTCCACCCCCCCCCAACTATATATTCTAACTCCAGGATCGCACTACAGTAGGGAAAAGGACATATACCTTTTACTTGCCTTTTTCTAATTGTTGGGGAAATGAACTGTCGGGCAAATAAACGGTCAGGCAATTGGGCTGCCTTAAATTTCTGTCGGGCAAATGAACTTTAGGTGAAATGAAGGTGACCCATATATATATCTATATAGATATATATATATATATATATATATATATATGTGTGTGTGTGTGTGTGTGTGTGTGTGTGTGTGTGTGTGCATCTATGTACCTATATCTATATATATCTATACCTATATAGCTATCTCTCTCTCTCTCTCTCTCTATATATATATATATATATATATTTTAATATATACATGCATATATACAGACACACACACACACACACACACACACACACACACACACACATACACTCACACACACACACACACACACACACACACTTAAAAAAAATTGCTCCTATTGTCATGTCAGTATAACTGTATGTTAACTCTTTCTTTCGCTTTCAATTTCAGGCTGCCTGAGTCACCTCGGGCAGCCAGAGCCAATAGGAAGGGCTCCTTGCTGCTTCATACAGCAGCTAGGTAAGATGTTTGTCAAGCAACGTTTCTGATGTCATCAACCTGGTATCAAGAGCTGTAATTAGGTGGAGAAAGTGTAATGCCAAGCTGTTTTAAAAAATAGTCTGGCGAGTGGAGTAAGATGATTATCATTTATATTATATATATTTTTTTGTATCTTGGGTTTCCTCAGAACCCCACACATGTGCATACGCAGAGTTCAAAGCACCAGAAACAAAACAAAAAGTCATAATGTTAAGTATTATTTTTTAATTAAAAATAATAGTTGACTATTTGATTTTAATATTTTTTAACTTGGGGACTTCTGATACAACCGCTATCACAAGCCATCCCTGTGTCAAAGTGAAACTAATTTTGGTTCACTACTGCAAAAGAGTCGTTAACAAGAAAAAAAAGGAAGAAAGCTGATAATATGAGAAGAATGCAGGAAGAGCGTAAGGAGGTAGAATACGATTCAAGAGTAGATGAGAGCAGAAGTAAAAGAATAAAGAAAGGAAATATGAAGGGAAGGAAGGGAAAGTTAGGAAAGAAAGAGAAAGGTGAAAGCAAGCAAACAAGAAAGAAATAGGCAAAACGAAAAGAATATACCAGTGCTGAAATAAAACTATACAATGAAAAGCTTTAAGACTGAAAAAGACCATATTAAAATGCGTTTGCAAGGCCTAAGCCAACAAATCAGAGTCCCAGGTGCTAATATTAATGCTTCAAAGTAAATGGGAAAAAAGTTGCCCTTTAAAATGGTATGCAAGATGTCTTCACTGCATTCCTGCAGGTAGGTACAGTAGAAACATTGTTTGCCTCATACGTAGTACATTTAGATCCAATATGAATCATTACCAACAGAATTTGAACTGTTATTAAAAAAGTAAATGAATAAGCATATTATTCACCTGCAGTTGGGGCCTCACAGTCAATCAGTAATGTATTAACTTAATTATTCAGGGATTAATTTCCATAGTACAGAGAGAGAGAGACATGTTGGCTTCTGTTTCTGCTGGCAGCCTTTTGTTACCTGCCGCTCTGCACAATGAGAATGACAATGTTTCTCGCAGAACCTAAAGCACAGTTTTTCACTGATGTGGACACAGAGTAGTTGTGCCTAAAGGCAGACCTTGGCAATAGTTTATAGACAGGCCTCCCAAGTGATACTGTTTAATTCAAGAATTCGTATTATGTTCTGAGGGACAGCAGCAAGGCCAGGTCCTAAAGCAAACTTTAAAGATACCTGTTGATTTCAAAGTCACTCTTCAGATACTATAGGGTCACAGTCAACTCTGAAGCCCTTGATAAAGCCATTGCAGTGTTTTATTAGTCTAGTCTAACCAGATACAATTTATTTGCTATATAGCAGCTACTCTGCACCTTGTGACCAGGTCCTTATTGTCCTGGACACTTATTGTGTCCAAACAAAAGAGTAAAAAGGTCACTAATACAAACCATCCAGTAAGATGTTTGTATTTTACCAGACTTTATCCTAAAATTAATACTGGACAACTATGTAAATAAAGAAAAGAATGCCTTAGAGTCCCCATCCAGTCAATCTGCAGAAGTGCTTCTTGTTTAAAACCTCCCTGGTTAGTATATTCTAGCACTTACGGTAATCAGCTGTGATAGCCTGGTGCTTTGGTATGATTCTTATAAACTCCATTATGAATATATGACATAAGCAAATCGGTTAACCAGACTCTAGCTTAGAAAACAGACATTGTGCTTTATTGAGTTAATAAAGACAGTTAAGTAAACAAATGACTTAGTTAATGAAATGTAAACAAGGATCATTAACAGAGCAAGCAATTATTGGATTGGCCCAGAAAATGTTACACTGCAAACAAGCTAGGACACATAAACTTTAAATTCAGATATATTGCAGTTTGTGTATGGGGGGGGGGGGGTTGTGTGTGTGTGTGTGTGTGTGTGTGTGTGTGTGTGTGTGTGTGTGTGTGTGTGTGTGTGTGTGTGCGTGTGTGCGCGTGTGTGTGTGTGTGTGTGTGTGTGTGTGTGTGTGTGTGTGTGTGTGTGTGTGTGTGTGTGTGTGTGTGTGTGTGTGGTGTGTGTGCGTGTGCGCATGCGCACATATTTTAAGAAAGCTGCACAACAGTATGGGTGGATACTTATTCTCTTGTTTCAAGGTATGACTGCTTACAGTGTCAGTAAAATTACACCTGACTGTACGCATTTACTCCAATATTTTTACAAGATATTGTCTGTTTTGTATGAGAAATCCTTAGAAGTTTCAATCATCAGGTACACCCTGGAGAAACAAACTGGTTAAGTTAATAGGTGCCTCTAGACAGGCAGAAGCCAAAACTGATTCTTTGTGAAATATCTCATACCCAAACCAAACAACATCATGCTGCTTATTGGTAAACACAGGGGACTGTTATATCTTTAACTCCAAATTCAGAATTCATTCACTGGATATGCAGCATCCAGCCCTGCCTTGCACACTTTTAACAGCCCATCTTTTGCTGTAGTGACAAACTCACACCATGCTGCCCAAGACTTGGTGATGTATCATAGTGACTTTTGTCTGCTTTTACTAGTGTTATCGTATTGATATTACTTTGAACATTTATTGTAATTCATTAACATACAGTGTGATGTAGTGAATATAAGAATAAGGGTTCATGGATAATTACTACACTTGCAGTCAAGGGGACCATTGAAGAGTCTATCCCAATTCCCAGTTGCTCCCAAGCACTATCTGGTTAAATGACTCGAGCAAGATCATACAGTAGGTAAATGAGAGCTAAGAGAATCAAACTCTGTACCATAGGAACTATAACTCAAAGTCTTAGCCTTTTGGGACAACTGTCAGATTAAATACTCATTAAAGCTCCCCTGACTTGGAATCAAATCTGGGACACAGAGGTGGAAGCACCAGATCCTATCCATTAGAGCACAAGGGACTCCCATTATGAGAATCACAGCTATTTTACCGCTCTCTGCTCATAGTGGAATAGACACCCAACTGAGCACTTTGCAGAAATCATACGTATAGCACTGCTGACTGTTTTAACGGGTGCTCCTTATATTAACTCCCCACCACCAGTTTCAATATTCAGAAAAACAATGGAAGCAACTTGGGAAGCACACCTAACTCCTTTAAGGGGAACGTCACCTCCCTTGGCTAATTACAGTCCTCACAAGCAACATACTGCTGGATACAACAACTTTTATAAAAAATGCAGTGGTGATGACAAAAATTATATGCCAGTATTAATTCCACTGTCTTTTAACATATTAGTGAATACATGCTGATTGCTTTAAAGACTGTAACCACTCCCTTAACCCCACAACTACTTTCAGTCTAAAAACATGGAAATTAACGTTTGCACAGCTGACTGCTGTAGGGGGGCTTTAACTGACCTGATATTTAACTGACAGAGTAAAAGCTCTGTCACTCTACTCAGTGTCATACAGACTCTTGTGAGGTCATCACTGCCTAATTTCCCATGCTATGAATGATCCAGCAGTCTATGAACTCCTTTACCTAAATAGAATAATTGATAACGGTAACACCTGTACTTGAGTACAGTAATAAATTAAATGCAGCACCACTCACTGAAAAAGTATTCATAGTGGCAAAGATTATATAGCACTCTGACTGTGACTATACTGACTTGGAGCATATACTGAAAGTGTACTGATTGCTCTAAGGAAGGGCTGCTCTAGCCCCTGACATTCTTACAAATGAAACCACAGCAAGATGCAAAGGTCATTTTTAAGCCATCTCCAAATTAGCATTTTTATTTGACAAAATATGTACTTTTGTCATGAACTTACAAAAAATGCTGTAGGATTTTTGGCAGACCAATGCCCTGGTTTGAACTCCAAAATATTTCCTGTGTCTGTGCATTACAATTCCCAGAATTATGGTGATTAACCTATATGAAAGAAGCTTCAGTGGTGGTGTCTTGTCAATAAAGTCTTTGAGATTATTCATTCAAGGAAACCATACCCAAACTTGATGAAAATCAGGACAAATGAACAGACTGAACTTCCAGTCTTATTTCATGTTTGTTTTTCTCATTTGTAATTATTCAGATTATAAACATAACATTTCAAGATGTTCTTCTTAAAGGCAGACATACTAATTCTAATTTTTTTTTGTAAATTATCATTAACATTAAGGCTTCATAACATAATGACATCATATAATACCATAAAGAGCCACTTAAGCTGTCAACTCAACGTGGCCCAAAACCAAATTATCACAATGCTGATAATGTGCATGGTGTTTCCTCAAAGCACAAGCTGATTACTAATGACACTAGTTTGTGTTTTATGACAAGAGCATCATGATAATTTCTTATTCTAACTTCAGTGCAGCAGCATATCATCATCGACATCAGACACAAACCACACGCACAATGTATTTACTAAGTACTACTCACTGCTTTGGAACGGAGTAAAGATGTATTAGGGGACAAAAATGCCTTTTTTACAGGCCCACTTTGGCCTCAAAAGAAAGTTGTGAAATGCGTCTTGGACTGTGGAAAAACTTTGATTAATAAGCCCATACAGAAAAGGTTTACAAATGGTTGCTTGTTGACTGGAATATGTAGTAGCAAAGAAATAGAGAAACTTGGTTTGTTTGCTAGACTGTGTTCTCCCTTCTCTGAGACTGTGCAACTTCCATGTTAGCACATTAAAGTCGGGAGATGTGCTGTCTACAGCCTCTTGCATAGCCATTTTTTAATTAAATTTTGTAGATGAATTTAAAGTTACCCAATTACTTTAAATCAATGTGAACTTACTGCATTCTTGTTGTCAGAATCAAGCCTGCACCACATTTAAGTAAGGATGTGATAAACAAAGCCCCTCATAACCTCCTTGCAGAATTAAATGCCTCCTTGTAGCTCCATAATCATTTCTAAGATCACTGCACATAAAGGAAAAGGAAAACTCTCCATTTCAGGGGCCTGTATTGATAAAGTACACCTGTTGACGTATGCTCTTTCATGCAGCTGATCATTGCACAGTGTTTACTGACATTCTGCACTCTCAAGATCCCCAGTTATCATTCAGATTTCTTAATATAAAGCTGTCCTTTTTCACTTGTTATACAGGCTCCCTTATACTTTGTAAGGTGTAACCGTACTCTACAAATGATCCATGTCTAGAAGAGGATTGTGCTGCATTCACTACACAACAGGCTTCATGTAAATGGACTTTTTTAAAGTAAGTGAATCACTGCTCTCCACTTACTCAAAGTAACCAGATAAACTTCCCATTCAAGAGATATGCTGAATGTAAAACCCAGAGTAGTAACTAGGGTGGCATGAAAAGGATGGCGGCCCCAGGCACAAGCTGTTAGGAGCACTATCAGCAGACTACAGTACCAGCATTGCTTATGAAGGCTCAAGGATATTGCAGCCTCATAACTGAATGCCAGTACTACTTCTGCAGTCATGATGAATGTGCTGAAACTCTTTGTGTGTGTGGTAATTTGACTGGAGAAAGCAGCTTGTTACAGTTTCAGAGTAGAACATTTTTTAAAGTTGAGGGTGGTACCAGTGTGGGGAACAGCAAAGGGCACCAGATAACCTTACAGTCATGGTAAACTCCACTTGTCCCCAGTGGAAGCATCACACAGAAATGTGTTTCTTGTACTCATTTAATAAAAAAGCTAAGACTATGACAGATTCAAGAGACAGAAATATTGTTTAATATTTAAGCCACAAATTACACACAGTAACAGAACTCCTCACTTAAGTAAGTTTTTTTCCAAGAATGGCTTATGATTCTGTTAGAAAGCAGAGGACAAACTGCAATGGGTGACAAGCACATCAAAATAATTTGTGTATAATTACATAAACACATTTCCTGGTCTTTACTTCTTGATTTACAGCTCTGCCTGTGAATATCTTGCAACCACACTTTCCAGCAGTCAAGAGCTCCCAATGTTATCTTAAGGAGAAAATAACTCACAGAGGAACAGCAACCGTTTCCTGTAAAAGCAAACACCAAATAATGCCTGGTCACTGGATAACACATCAGAAAGTCACAGTCACAAGTTTAGACTCTGGATAATTTTCCTTCCAGTTTATGACTATTTTCTTTACAATGCTATAATATTTTTGTGATACTTAGTTCAGCTGTAGGTATTTTCCAGGCCTGCATTTTATCACATTACATTGCCTTTTTATGTAGGTAATAGAATGAAATCTCACATAGATTAATTACTAAATATTGGTCCTAATGAAATGGTTATCCACATTAGATCATAAAATATTACACACTTAAGGCAATCTTGGACAATGTATTTTGAAGCAGTTTTGACAAATTTTCAGTATACTTTTGTAAATGTCTATGTCTCTCAATAAATTGTCTTTAATTTTTCAAATCTAATTTGTTTTAATTTGTCCAGCAATGACTTAGGAGAAAAAACACATAACTCTCAACTGTCTGGAGCATTTTACCATTAGAAATAAAAACTGTAAATAACCATGTCATCTTCACGTCAATCTGTGGACTGTACCTCAAGAATATACTAACTTGCAACGAATAAGCAGTCACATGACCAGTCCATGCTTTCTGACCACTGCAGCTCCCACTTGCAACCTGCATAATATTTTACTTTAGCAAACATTAAATCACCTGACTGCTGTTGGGCAGTAATTTATCATATACAATACTCTAATTAACTACTCCACAACCAATATGTTACTCTTACTAGTCTTCTAAATATTCACCCTCATACTCCTAACTCACACTAAATACAGCTAACATTTATGCACTAATCTATACTTTTTGCTAACATACCCCAGTATACTTATCTCTTCTGTAGTATCCTATCAACAGTCCACAGCTTCCGTCTCTTTCCTCTTTGAATCAACACAGCTCCTCACTCAATCTTACTTACATTTCTTTCCTCTTTTAATGCAATTTTTTTTCCTAAGACTTATTTTAAACTGCGGTATATTGTACTATACTGTACTGATGTTCATTTGTTATTTACCTATAGTATTACTTATGTTTCATACGCGGTTGGGTAGCGTTCGAAAGACATGTGTGCGTAAATGGGCATGCCTTCATTGAAGGTTGGGCGTCGAGCTGGCACCTCAGCATTTTGTAAAAATCTGCTGCCAATTATTAGCAGACCGGAGTTCCGCTGTGGCGACCCCTTACAGGGAAAAGCCGAAAGACAAACAACAACATTACTTATGTTTCATACCTAAATGTGATCATATCAATGTGATATTGAACTGTAGTGCATTGTTACTATTCTTCGTATTCTTGAGTTGAACAAAATTTGTATTTTTGTTTTGTATTTTTTTGGCCCCCCCCAGAAAATGGGTATAGCCCAGCAAGTTCAACCCAGTTAAAGGACTATAAATAAATAAACAAATGAATGAATGAATGAATAATGTATTTTCCTGGACAAAAAAAAAATTTCCAGACACACAATCCATATCTGTTAGCATGGAGGGATAAAATCATGACTATGACCCAGGCAGCCTGAGTTCACTTAGCAACTTGGGTACCTGTTGGAGCTGTTCTGGAGAGAAAAGGAATGACTAGTTTTAGCCTGCTCATATCTCTTCAAGGCAGGAATGGAGAGTGTGTTTCCTCTCTCTCCTTTGTGAAATCCATAATAAAGACTGGGAATTACATGGGATGCTGTCTTCAGTTGTGTACATCACATGAAGAAGTAAGGACAGACATTGCAAAGGCACATTACACATCAACCTCTTGGATGTCAATGAGTATTTACAAGTCATACTATGGGTTAAAGATAGAAAACTCAAATTCTTACCTCACAGATGATATCTCCCAAACCTGACTCACTTGATTCTTGCCCCAAGATGATGAAAGGGTGAATGGATCTCACGCCAAGAAATAAACATGTCCATGTGGCAGCTAGAAGGGCTTGGTTCAATGTTTAGTGGGGGACTGCCCAAAAGAAAAAGGAAAAAGAAAACTGTCCACAGATCCTCATGACCTGTGGAAAAAAAAAAACAACTTTGCAGCAATCTGGTTAAGTAGAAACATGTTTTCTTCAGAAACACTCATTTATACATATTTAAACTGCAAAATATGTTGCAGAAAGAAAATAGCATTTTTTTCATTCAGGTGGTACATGCATAAATGTTTTCACTTAAACTTGAATATGAACATTACAGTATGTTCACTAGATAAAGTCCCATAACATAATCTACTAGAAAAATATTGCATCCTATGTGAAAGCCAGTCATTTTCTTCTTCACCACGACTATCAGATCAAGATTTTAAGGTGAGCCATATCTGATAATGAAATGTCTCATGTTAGTTATTGTTATAATTGGCCCCTTACCATCTCTTATGTGAGAGGGTTTAGGTGGTATAAGATACCACGTTTGTACTGGTGCACAGTCTTCAATATCACTGCCTATTCTTTACAGAAAAATATTCACTACCCTTCTTTCCATATTTGCATATCCCTTAATGTTATGTACAGCCCCTCCTCCTAACACCCCCCTCTTCCTGCACTTTAAACACAGTCATATCAGCAATTGTATTCCTGATGGTGTGACAGACAACAAGTTTGCGGGGGTACTTCTGTAACAGGCTGCACTGGAATACTGTAAGCATTTGACCTGCCAGTCAACTGCGGTTGCCAGTGTATGCCTTCTATTCTTGAAAATGCAAATGCTTTGCTGATGATTTATACTAACCCACAAATTAGTAGTCAGAAATGGGGAGGTATAGCACTCAGATAATAAGTCCCTGAATGTTATCTGGTCAATGTCAACAGTCAAAATTCCAATGGATATGATATTTGTTCACCCTTATCAGGTGTTTCGCTCTTCTCTGCAGCTGTGCAATTGTGTAATTAGTATATACAAACAACAGGGTGTAGAAAGTTGTGTGGGGCTTACTTTCCTATAAAAAATAAAAAGATTTCCTTTGAATGTCGTGTATGTCCCTAGTGGGTGGATGTTTTGATGTGTTTGGCTCACCCACTTTGTTGTTGGGGAGTTATTGTTTTACTTCTCTTACAGGATCTCTAGTAATGTGTCTATTTTCTATGATTATCATGGTCCTCACATAATTCCTTAAACTAGTAGCTTTAGAAAGGTGCATCCACTTTTTATAATGCAGGACAGTTCTTATCAAATATAACATTAATATACATTTCAACTTAAATTTTCTTCTACATTTTAATGGCCCTTGTTAATTTTCTGCCCAATAAATGGATCATCCATTTTTCATTAACTCCCCAAGTAGTCTTCTGATAGCACTGAAGTCCTTGAAAAATGTATAATTAAAACTGGACATATCCAAGAGACCTCTGACCTCTTTCATTATGTAATGGTGTCACACCCTGCCTATACTGTCTTTGCCTTCTTTGAGTCTGGTAAGCATGCAGTCTTTGGAAATTTAAATTCAATGAAACTAAGAGCAAACTTGTTAAATCTATACTTCCCTTTATTACTTTTTTAATCTGTCTACCACCTTTCTTAATGAACTACTCTGACTTTTTCTCCCTGTACCTCTGCCCCCCTGCCTTCTCAATCTCACATCTACCTAACTTACCTGATTTCCTGATTGTTTCTTGAATCGTCTCCATGGGTGTAGCCCCGCTACGCTCGGGCTCACCTTACTCCCACACCCTAACCCCATTCCCACACACCCCTATATTAATTACACTTATAGTCTCCATTCCCTCCCCTTCCTGTCAGCTCAGCCTCCCATAATACACTTCCTGCTTGTACTCCATCCACATCCCTACCTATACCCATGTACCCCACTTCCTGCCCTACTCAATTTCACTCCCTATACAAACTCTCAATCATACCCCTAACAATGCAACTGCTCTTCTTTGCCACCTCACTACTCTTTTACCTTTCAGCTTTAACCTCATTTCACTCAAATCAGTCCGATTTCCCCAGCCCACTTAAAGGTTCCCCCCACCTCTACCTCCCACACTAATCTACTAACTACTTCATACTCAGCTATCTCTCCATCTCTCTTTAATTTCTCCTCCTCCAGTTTTCACAAATTTACCCTCCTTCACAACCAAACGGTTACCCACAAATCCAAACCAAAAATCATCTTCCTCCTCTTACTGTATATTCCACTCACACTTCTTACAAATAACCTTCTATGCTCTGGTGACATCCACCTTAACCCAGGCCCTCAGTCCTTTCTTCAACCCTCCACTCTCACCCCTTCTGCTCACACCCCTAACCATAACCATACTCAGATAAAACAGACTTCAGCTCATAAACACCTATCCATATATTCTATAAATATTCAAAGTCTAACTAACAAGATCTCAGAGCTACATTCCTGGATAGCTCATACAAACCCTAACATCCTTACCTTGTCCGAAACTTGGCTCAAGTCACACATCACTAATAGTGAAATACTGCCACCTGGATACAACATCTATCATTCTGATAGAGCCAAAAAAAAGGGTGGTGGTGTAGCCATACTCTACTCAGATAGCCTAAACCTCTCTCCTGTCACTATCCCCATCCCTAACTTCCATCCTGCTGAACTTCTCATCCTAAACTGCCATCTAAATTCACACAAGAAATTTGCTGTCACCTCCATCTACATCCCCCTGGAAATAATATACCCAGCCTCGAAAATATCCTATCCTGGTTTAGCCACAACTTAGACTATGAAACTCTCATACTTGGTGATGTCAATATAGCCTGGTCCAAACTAACTAGTAACTCTCCTCAATCTAGTTTCAACCTACACGGTTTCCATAAACTGATTACACCCCCCACCCATTTCAATAAAGACTTATCTTCTAGCTCCACCAGTGACTGGATACTCACTAACTCCCCCCACCTCTACCATGGCCCATGTACCCTACCTGACTCCTTAAGTGATCACCTCCCCACCTCTGTCCTCGGACACACCTCTCAGACACACAAACCCCACCTATATAGAGACTGTTGTAAGCTCTCTAACTTCAATAACACCCAATTTAACTCCATACTATCTAGTTTTGATTGGTCCATCCTTAAACACATCCCTCTTGATGATGCAGTCAGTAAATTTAATATTTTCCTAGATACCCTTAATTCCCTTGCTCCCTCAAGAAAAATTAGAATTAAATCAAACTATGCTCCATGGCTCTCCAAAGATACTAGAGTACTGATGCATAACAGGGATAGCACCTGGAAGGCATGGCTTAAAACTAGGCATATTCCCCTTCTACATAAATACAGACAACTACATAACCTAGTCAAGAAATTAGTCACTAAAGACAAAAATTCTTACTTCAGCTCTTCTCAACTAGACAGCAGCTCCAACATTCACAAATTCTGGACTAATCTTAACAAAATACTCTACCCTGGCAGCCCCTCTAACCTTTCACCTTACCCCAACAAATCTCCTCTGGAAATTGCTACCCTACTCAACAAACACTTTATTGACACTATCCAAAACCTCACTCCCTCTAACACTAACACTTCAACTACCACTACCCCCATCAACCTCCAAAACCAGAATCTCTTCTCATTTACACCTGTGTCAACTTCTTACGTTAAATCTCTTCTTCTAAAACTTAAACCACGTTCTCCCTCTGCCGATAACCTACCTCCAATATTCCTCAAACTTGCTGAATCTATAGCCTATCCAATATCCATTCTCCTTAACAGATCTATACAAGAGGCTACAGTTCCTGTTATCTGGAAATCCTTCTTTACTATCCCACTACATAAGGGTGGCAACTCTACTGTTCCATCTAACTATCATCTCATTGCTACTCTTTCTCCCCGCTCTAAGAAACTCGAGAAATGCATTCACTCACAACTCCTCAACCACCTCCTCCAATACAACCTTCTCACTCCCACACAGCATGGGTTCCATCCCTACCACAGCACATTCACCTCCCTCCTATCTTTCACTCATACCATAGCCAAAGCCTTTGATAACAATCAACTGATATCCTGCCTCTTCCTTGACCTTTCCAAAGCCTTCGATACAGTCTCTCACTCAACCCTTCTTACTAAGCTATCTAACCTCAACCTATCTACCACCTCTCCTGCCTGGTTCTCCAGCTATCTCTCTAGTAGGCAGCAATCTGTCAAATGGCTCATCTCCTGCTCTCCCTATATATCTTTTCCAGTTGGTGTTCCACAAGGCTTAATCTTGGGTCACCTTCTATTTAACATCTTTACAAATGCACTCTTCACTTCTTGCAGACAATCTTCTCTTCTACAATATGCAGATGACTGTACACTCATCTCCATCTCCGGTAGTATTACATAACATGCAGATGACACTACACTCATCTCAATCTCCAGTAGAATTACATAATATGCAGACGACTCTACACTCATCTCCATCTCCAGTAGTATTACATAATATGCAGATGACTCTACACTCATCTCCATCTCCAGTAGTATTACATAATATGCAGATGACTCTACACTCATCTCCATCTCCAGTAGTATTACATAATATGCAGACAACTCTACACTCATCTCCATCTCCAGTAGTATTACATAATATGCAGATGACTCTACACTCATCTCCATCTCCAGTAGTATTACATAATATGCAGACAACTCTACACTCATCTCCATCTCCAGTAGTATTACATAATATGCAGATGACTCTACACTCATCTCCATCTCCAGTAGTATTACATAATATGCAGATGACTCTACACTCATCTCCATCTCCAGTAGTATTACATAATATGCAGATGACTCTACACTCATCTCCATCTCCAGTAGTATTACATAATATGCAGATGACTCTACACTCATCTCCATCTCCAGTAGTATTACATAATATGCAGACGACTCTACACTCATCTCCATCTCCAGTAGTATTACAAAATATGCAGATGACTCTACACTCATCTCCATCTCCAGTAGTATTACATAATATGCAGATGACTCTACACTCATCTCCATCTCCAGTAGTATTACATAATATGCAGATGACTCTACACTCATCTCCATCTCCAGTAGTATTACATAATATGCAGATGACTCTACACTCATCTCCATCTCCAGTAGTATTACATAATATGCAGATGACTCTACACTCATCTCCATCTCCAGTAGTATTACATAATATGCAGATGACTCTACACTCATCTCCATCTCCAGTAGTATTACATAATATGCAGATGACTCTACACTCATCTCCATCTCCAGTAGTATTACATAATATGCAGATGACTCTACACTCATCTCCATCTCCAGTAGTATTACATAATATGCAGATGACTCTACACTCATCTCCATCTCCAGTAGTATTACATAATATGCAGACGACGCTACACTCATCTCCATCTCCAGTAGTATTACATAATATGTAGATGACTCTACACTCATCTCCATCTCCAGTAGTATTACATAATATGCAGATGACTCTACACTCATCTCCATCTCCAGTAGTATTACATAATATGCAGATGACTCTACGCTCATCTCCATCTCCAGTAGTATTACATAATATGCAGATGACTCTACACTCATCTCCATCTCCAGTAATATTACATAATATGCAGATGACTCTACACTCATCTCCATCTCCAGTAGTATTACATAATATGCAGATGACTCTACACTCATCTCCATCTCCAGTAGTATTACATAATATGCAGATGACTCTACACTCATCTCCATCTCCAGTAGTATTACATAATATGCAGATGACTCTACACTCATCTCCATCTCCAGTAGTATTACATAATACATAATATGCAGATGACTCTACACCCATCTCCATCTCCAGTAGTATTACATAATATGCAGATGAATCTACACTCATCTGCATCTCCAGTAGTATTACATAAAATGCAGATGACTCTACACTCATCTCCATCTCCAGTAGTATTACATAATATGCAGATGACTCTACACTCATCTCCATCTCCAGTAGTATTACATAATATGCAGATGACTCTACACTCATCTCCATCTCCAGTAGTATTACATAATATGCAGATGACTCTACACTCATCTCCATCTCCAGTAGTATTACATAATATGCAGATGACTCTACACTCATCTCCATCTCCAGTAGTATTACATAATATGCAGATGACTCTACACTCATCTCCATCTCCAGTAGTATTACATAATATGCAGATGACTCTACACTCATCTCCATCTCCAGTAGTATTACATAATATGCAGATGACTCTACACTCATCTCCATCTCCAGTAGTATTACATAATATGCAGATGACTCTACACTCATCTCCATCTCCAGTAGTATTACACAATATGCAGATGACTCTACACTCATCTCCATCTCCAGTAGTATTACATAATATGCAGATGACTCTACACTCATCTCCATCTCCAGTAGTATTACATAATATGCAGATGACTCTACACTCATCTCCATCTCCAGTAGTATTACATAATATGCAGATGACTCTACACTCATCTCCATCTCCAGTAGTATTACATAATATGCAGATGACTCTACACTCATCTCCATCTCCAGTAGTATTACATAATATGCAGATGACTCTACACACATCACCATCTCCAGTAGTATTACAAAATAAGCAGATGACTCTACACTCATCTCCATCTCCAGTAGTATTACATAATATGCAGATGACTCTACACTCATCTCCATCTCCAGTAGTATTACATAATATGCAGATGACTCTACACTCATCTCCATCTCCAGTAGTATTACATAATATGCAGATGACTCTACACTCATCTCCATCTCCAGTAGTATTACATAATATGCAGATGACTCTACACTCATCTCCATCTCCAGTAGTATTACATAATATGCAGATGACTCTACACTCATCTCCATCTCCAGTAGTATTACATAATATGCAGATGACTCTACACTCATCTCCATCTCCAGTAGTATTACATAATATGCAGATGACTCTACACTCATCTCCATCTCCAGTAGTATTACATAATATGCAGATGACTCTACACTCATTTCCATCTCCAGTAGTATTACATAATATGCAGATGACTGTACACTCATCTCCATCTCCAGTAGTATTACATAATATGCAGATGACTCTACACTCATCTCCATCTCCAGTAGTCTTACATAATATACAGATTACTCTACACTCATCTCCAGCTCCAGTAGTATTACGCAATATGCAGATGACTATACTCTCATCTCCATCTCCAGTAGTATTACACAATATGCAGATGACTCTACACTCATCTCCATCTCCAGTAGTATTACATAATATGCAGATGACTCTACACTCATCTCCATCTCCAGTAGTATTACATAATATGCAGATGACTCTACACTCATCTCCATCTCCAGTAGTATTACATAATATGCAGATGACTCTACACTCATCTCCATCTCCAGTAGTATTACATAATATGCAGATGACTCTACACTCATCTCCATCTCCAGTAGTATTACATAATATGCAGATGACTCTACACTCATCTCCATCTCCAGTAGTATTACATAATATGCAGATGACTCTGCACTCATCTCCATCTCCAGTAGTATTACATAATATGCAGATGACTCTACACTCATCTCCATCTCCAGTAGTATTACATAATATGCAGATGACTCTACACTCATCTCCATCTCCAGTAGTATTACATAATATGCAGATGACTCTACACTCATCTCCATCTCCAGTAGTATTACATAATATGCAGATGACTCTACACTCATCTCCATCTCCAGTAGTATTACATAATATGCAGATGACTCTACACTCATCTCCATCTCCAGTAGTATTACATAATATGCAGATGACTCTACACTCATCTCCATCTCCAGTAGTATTACATAATATGCAGATGACTCTGCACTCATCTCCATCTCCAGTAGTATTACATAATATGCAGATGACTCTACACTCATCTCCATCTCCAGTAGTATTACATAATATGCAGATGACTCTACACTCATCTCCATCTCCAGTAGTATTACATAATATGCAGATGACTCTACACTCATCTCCATCTCCAGTAGTATTACATAATATGCAGATGACTCTACACTCATCTCCATCTCCAGTAGTATTACATAATATGCAGATGACTCTACACTCATCTCCATCTCCAGTAGTATTACATAATATGCAGATGACTCTACACTCATCTCCATCTCCAGTAGTATTACATAATATGCAGATGACTCTACACTCATCTCCATCTCCAGTAGTATTGCATAATATGCAGATGACTCTACACTCATCTCCACCTCCAGTAGTATTACATAATATGCAGATGACTCTACACTCATCTCCATCTCCAGTAGTATTACATAATATGCAGATGACTCTACACTCATCTCCATCTCCAGTAGTATTACATAATATGCAGATGACTCTACACTCATCTCCATCTCCAGTAGTATTACATAATATGCAGATGACTCTACACTCATCTCCATCTCCAGTAGTATTACATAATATGCAGATGACTCTACACTCATCTCCATCTCCAGTAGTACTACATAATATGCAGATGACTCTACACTCATCTCCATCTCCAGTAGTATTACATAATATGCAGATGACTCTACACTCATCTCCATCTCCAGTAGTATTACATAATATGCAGATGACTCTACACTCATCTCCATCTCCAGTAGTATTACATAATATGCAGATGACTCTACACCCATCTCCATCTCCAGTAGTATTACATAATATGTAGATGAATCTACACTCATCTGCATCTCCAGTATTATTACATAAAATGCAGATGACTCTACACTCATCTCCATCTCCAGTAGTATTACATAATATGCAGATGACTCTACACTCATCTCCATCTCCAGTAGTATTACATAATATGCAGATGACTCTACACTCATCTCCATCTCCAGTAGTATTACATAATATGCAGATGACTCTACACTCATCTCCATCTCCAGTAGTATTACATAATATGCAGATGACCCTATACTCATCTCCATCTCCAGTAGTATTACATAATATGCAGATGACTCTACACTCATCTCCATCTCCAGTAGTATTACATAATATGCAGATGACTCTACACTCATCCCCATCTCCAGTAGTATTACATAATATGCAGATGACTCTACACTCATCTCCATCTCCAGTAGTATTACATAATATGCAGATGACTCTACACTCATCTCCATCTCCAGTAGTATTACATAATATGCAGATGACTCTACACTCATCTCCATCTCCAGTAGTATTACATAATATGCAGATGACTCTACACTCATCTCCATCTCCAGTAGTATTACATAATATGCAGATGACTCTACACTCATCTCCATCTCCAGTAGTATTACATAATATGCAGATGACTCTACACTCATCTCCATCTCCAGTAGTATTACATAATATGCAGATGACTCTGCACTCATCTCCATCTCCAGTAGTATTACATAATATGCAGATGACTCTACACTCATCTCCATCTCCAGTAGTATTACATAATATGCAGATGACTATACACTCATCTCCATCTCCAGTAGTATTACACCATATGCAGATGACTCTACACTCATCTCCATCTCCAGTAGTATTACATAATATGCAGATGACTCTACACTCATCTCCATCTCCAGTAGTATTACATAATATGCAGATGACTCTACACTCATCTCCATCTCCAGTAGTATTACATAATATGCAGATGACTCTACACTCATCTCCATCTCCAGTAGTATTACATAATATGCAGATGACTCTACACTCATCTCCATCTCCAGTAGTATTACATAATATGCAGATGACTCTACACTCATCTCCATCTCCAGTAGTATTACACAATATGCAGATGACTATACACTCATCTCCATCTCCAGTAGTATTACACCATATGCAGATGACTCTACACTCATCTCCATCTCCAGTAGTATTACATAATATGCAGATGACTCTACACTCATCTCCATCTCCAGTAGTATTACATAATATGCAGATGACTCTACACTCATCTCCATCTCCAGTAGTATTACATAATATGCAGATGACTCTACACTCATCTCCATCTCCAGTAGTATTACATAATATGCAGATGACTCTACACTCATCTCCATCTCCAGTAGTATTACATAATATGCAGATGACTCTACACTCATCTCCATCTCCAGTAGTATTACATAATATACAGATGACTCTACACTCATCTCCATCTCCAGTAGTATTACACAATATGCAGATGACTATACACTCATCTCCATCTCCAGTAGTATTGCATAATATGCAGATGACTCTACACTCATCTCCATCTCCAGTAGTATTACATAATATGCAGATGACTCTACACTCATCTCCATCTCCAGTAGTATTACATAATATGCAGATGACTCTACACTCATCTCCATCTCCAGTAGTATTACATAATATGCAGATGACTCTACACTCATCTCCATCTCCAGTAGTATTACATAATATGCAGATGACTCTACACTCGTCTCCATCTCCAGTAGTATTACATAATATGCAGATGACTCTACACTCATCTCCATCTCCAGTAGTATTACATAATATGCAGATGACTCTACACTCATCTCCATCTCCAGTAGTATTACATAATATGCAGATGACTCTACACTCATCTCCATCTCCAGTAGTAATACATAATATGCAGATGACTCTACACTCATCTCCATCTCCAGTAGTATTACATAATATGCAGATGACTCTACACTCATCTCCATCTCCAGTAGTATTACATAATATGCAGATGACTCTACACTCATCTCCATCTCCAGTAGTATTACATAATATGCAGATGACTCTACACTCATCTCCATCTCCAGTAGTATTACATAATATGCAGATGACTCTACACTCATCTCCATCTCCAGTAGTATTACATAATATGCAGATGACTCTACACTCATCTCCATCTCCATCTCCAGTAGTATTACATAATATTCAGATGACTCTACACTCATCTCCATCTCCAGTAGTATTACATAATATGCAGATGACTCTACTCTCATCTCCATCTCCAGTAGTATTACATAATATGCAGATGACTCTACACTCATCTCCATCTCCAGTAGTATTACATAATATGCAGATGACTCTACTCTCATCTCCATCTCCAGTAGTATTACATAATATGCAGATGACTCTACACTCATCTCCATCTCCAGTAGTATTACATAATATGCAGATGACTCTACACTCATCTCCATCTCCAGTAGTATTACATAATATGCAGATGACTCTACACTCATCTCCATCTCCAGTAGTATTACATAATATGCAGATGACTCTACACTCATCTCCATCTCCAGTAGTATTACATAATATGCAGATGACTCTACACTCATCTCCATCTCCAGTAGTATTACATAATATGCAGATGACTCTACACTCATCTCCATCTCCAGTAGTATTACATAATATGCAGATGACTCTACACTCATCTCCATCTCCAGTAGTATTACATAATATGCAGATGACTCTACACTCATCTCCATCTCCAGTAGTATTACATAATATGCAGATGACTCTACACTCATCTCCATCTCCAGTAGTATTACGTAATATGCAGATGACTCTACACTCATCTCCATCTCCAGTAGTATTACATAATATGCAGATGACTCTACACTCATCTCCATCTCCAGTAGTATTACATAATATGCAGATGACTCTACACTCGTCTCCATCTCCAGTAGTATTACATAATATGCAGATGACTCTACACTCATCTCCATCTCCAGTAGTATTACATAATATGCAGATGACTCTACACTCATCTCCATCTCCAGTAGTCTTACATAATATGCAGATTACTCTACACTCATCTCCATCTCCAGTAGTATTACATAATATGCAGATGACTCTACACTCATCTCCATCTCCAGTAGTATTACATAATATGCAGATGACTCTACACTCATCCCCATCTCCAGTAGTATTACATAATATGCAGATGACTCTACACTCATCTCCATCTCCAGTAGTATTACATAATATGCAGATGACTCTACACTCATCTCCATCTCCAGTAGTATTACATAATATGCAGATGACTCTACACTCATCTCCATCTCCAGTAGTATTACATAATATGCAGATGACTCTACACTCATCTCCATCTCCAGTAGTATTACATAATATGCAGATGACTCTACACTCATCTCCACCTCCAGTAGTATTACATAATATGCAGATGACTCTACACTCATCTCCATCTCCAGTAGTATTACATAATATGCAGATGACTCTACACTCATCTCCATCTCCAGTAGTATTACATAATATGCAGATGACTCTACACTCATCTCCATCTCCAGTAGTATTACATAATATGCAGATGACTCTACACTCATCTCCATCTCCAGTAGTATTACATAATATGCAGATGACTCTACACTCATCTCCATCTCCAGTAGTATTACATAATATGCAGATGACTCTACACTCATCTCCATCTCCAGTAGTATTACATAATATGCAGATGACTCTACACTCATCTCAAGCACCAGTAGTATTACATAATATGCAGATGACTCTACACTCATCACCATCTCCAGTATTATTACATAATATGCAGATGACTCTACACTCATCTCCATCTCCAGTAGTATTACATAATATGCAGATGACTCTACACTCATCTCCATCTCCAGTAGTATTACATAATATGCAGATGACTCTACACTCATCTCCATCTCCAGTAGTATTACATAATATGCAGATCACTCTACACTCATCTCTATCTCCAGTAATATTACATAATATGCAGATGACTCTGCACTCATCTCCATCTCCATCTCCAGTAGTATTACATAATATGCAGATGACTCTACACTCATCTCCATCTCAGTAGTATTACATAATATGCAGAGGGCTCTACACATCTCCATCTCCAGTAGTATTACATAATATGCAGATGACTCTACACTCATCTCCATCTCAGTAGTATTACATAATATGCAGACAACTCTACACTCATCTCCATCTCCAGTAGTATTACATAATATGCAGATGGCTCTACACTCATCTCCATCTCCAGTAGTATTACATAATATGCAGATGACTCTACACTCATCTCCATCTCCAGTAGTATTACATAATATGCAGATGACTCTACACTCATCTCCATCTCCAGTAGTATTACATAATATGAAGATGACTCTACACTTATCTCCATCTCCGGTAGTATTACATAATATGCAGATGACTCTACACTCATCTCCATCTCCAGTAGTATTACATAATATGCAGATGACTCTACACTCATCTCCATCTCCAGTAGTATTACATAATATGCAGATGACTCTACACTCATCTCCATCTCCAGTAGTATTACATAATATGCAGATGACTCTACACTCATCTCCATCTCCAGTAGTATTACATAATATGCAGATGACTCTACACTCATCTCCATCTCCAGTAGTATTACATAATATGCAGATGACTCTACACTCGTCTCCATCTCCAGTAGTATTACATAATATGCAGATGACTCTACACTCATCTCCATCTCCAGTAGTATTACATAATATGCAGATGACTCTACACTCCTCTCCATCTCCAGTAGTATTACATAATATGCAGATGGCTCTACACTCATCTCCGTCTCCAGTAGTATTACATAATATGCAGATGACTCTACACTCATCTCCATCTCCAGTAGTATTACATAATATGCAGATGACTCTACACTCATCTCCATCTCCAGTAGTATTACATAATATGCAGATGACTCTACACTCATCTCCATCTCCAGTAGAATTACATAATATGCAGATGACTCTACACTCATCTCCATCTCCAGTAGTATTACATAATATGCAGATGACTCTACACTCATCTCCATCTCCAGTAGTATTACATAATATGCAGATGACTCTACACTCATCTCCATCTCCAGTAGTATTACATAATATGCAGATGACTCTACACTCATCTCCATCTCCAGTAGTATTACATAATATGCAGACAATCACTCAACACTCATCTCCATCTCCAGTAGTATTACATAATATGCAAACAACGCTACACTCATCTCCATCTCCAGTAGTATTACATAATATGCAGATGACTCTACACTCATCTCCATCTCCAGTAGTATTACATAATATGAAGATGACTCTACACTCTTCTCCATCTCCAGTAGTATTACATAATATGCAGATGACTCTACACTCATCTCCATCTCCAGTAGTATTACATAATATGCAGATGACTCTACACTCATCTCCATCTCCAGTAGTATTACATAATATGCAGATGACTCTACACTCATCTCCATCTCCAGTAGTATTACATAATATGCAGATGACTCTACACTCATCTCCATCTCCAGTAGTATTACATAATATGCAGATGACTCTACACTCATCTCCATCTCCAGTAGTATTACATAATATGCAGATGACTCTACACTCCTCTCCATCTCCAGTAGTATTACATAATATGCAGATGACTCTACACTCATCTCCATCTCCAGTAGTATTACATAATATGCAGATGACTCTACACTCATCTCCATCTCCAGTAGTATTACATAATATGCAGATGACTCTACACTCATCTCCATCTCCAGTAGTATTACATAATATGCAGACGACTCTACACTCATCTCCATCTCCAGTAGTATTACATAATATGCAGATGACTCTACACTCATCTCCATCTCCAGTAGTATTAAATAATATGCAGATGACTCTACACTCATCTCCATCTCCAGTAGTATTACATAATATGCAGATGACTCTACACTCATCTCCATCTCCAGTAGTATTGCATAATATGCAGATGACTCTACACTCATCTCCATCTCCAGTAGTATTACATAATATGCAGATGACTCTACACTCATCTCCATCTCCAGTAGTATTACATAATATGCAGATGACTCTACACTCATCTCCATCTCCAGTAGTATTACATAATATGCAGATGACTCTACACTCATCTCCATCTCCAGTAGTATTACATAATATGCAGATGACTCTACACTCATCTCCATCTCCAGTAGTATTACATAATATGCAGATGACTCTACACTCATCTCCATCTCTAGTAGTATTACATAATATGCAGATGACTCTACACACATCTCCATCTCGAGTAGTATTACATAATATGCAGATGACTCTACACTCATCTCCATCTCCAGTAGTATTACATAATATGCAGATGACTCTACACTCATCTCCATCTCCAGTAGTATTACATAATATGCAGATGACTCTACACTCATCTCCATCTCCAGTAGTATTACATAATATGCAGATGACTCTACACTCATCTCCATCTCCAGTAGTATTACATAATATGCAGATGACTCTACACGCAGCTCCATCTCCAGTAGTATTACATAATATGCAGATGACTCTACACTCATCTCCATCTCCAGTAGTATTACATAATATGCAGATGACTCTACACTCATCTCCATCTCCAGTAGTATTACATAATATGCAGATGACTCTACACTCATCTCCATCTCCAGTAGTATTACATAATATGCAGATAACTCTACACTCATCTCCATCTCCAGTAGTATTACATAATATGCAGATGACTCTACACTCATCTCCATCTCCAGTAGTATTACATAATATGCAGATGACTCTACACTCATCTCCATCTCCAGTAGTATTACATAATATGCAGATGACTCTACACTCATCTCCATCTCCAGTAGTATTACATAATATGCAGATGACTCTACACTCATCTCCATCTCCAGTAGTACTACATAATATGCAGATGACTCTACACTCATCTCCATCTCCAGTAGTATTACATAATTTGCAGATGACTCTACACTCATCCCCATCTCCAGTAGTATTACATAATATGCAGATGACTCTACACTCATCTCCATCTCCAGTAGTATTACATAATATGCAGATGACTCTACACTCATCTCCATCTCCAGTAGTATTACATAATATGCAGATGACTCTACACTAATCTCCATCTCCAGTAGTATTACATAATATGCAGATGACTCTACACTCATCTCCATCTCCAGTAGTATTACATAATATGCAGATGACTCTACACTCATCTCCATCTCCAGTAGTATTACACAATATGCGGATGACTCTACACTCATCTCCATCTCCAGTAGTATTACATAATATGCAGATGACTCTACACTCATCTCCATCTCCAGTAGTATTACATAATATGCAGATGACTCTACACTCATCTCCATCTCCAGTAGTATTACATAATATGCAGATGACTCTACACTCATCTCCATCTCCAGTAGTATTACTTAATATGCAGATGACTCTACACTCATCTCCATCTCCAGTAGTATTACATAATATGCAGACGACTCTACACTCATCTCTATCTCCAGTAGTATTACATAATATGCAGATGACTCTACACTCATCTCCATCTCCAGTAGTATTACATAATATGCAGATGACTCTACACTCTTCTCCATCTCCAGTAGTATTACATAATATGCAGATGACTCTACACTCATCTCCATCTCCAGTAGTATTACATAATATGCAGATGACTCTACACTCATCTCCATCTCCAGTAGTATTACATAATATGCAGATGACTCTACACTCATCTCCATCTCCAGTAGTATTACATAATATGCAGATGCCTCTACACTCATCTCCATCTCCGGTAGTATTACATAATATGCAGATGACTCTACACTCATCTCCATCTCCAGTAGTATTACATAATATGCAGATGACTCTACACTCATCTCCATCTCCAGTAGTATTACATAATATGCAGATGACTCTACACTCATCTCCATCTCCAGTAGTATTACATAATATGCAGATGACTCTACACTCGTCTCCATCTCCAGTAGTATTACATAATATGCAGATGACTCTACACTCATCTCCATCTCCAGTAGTATTACATAATATGCAGATGACTCTACACTCATCTCCATCTCCAGTAGTATTACATAATATGCAGATGACTCTACACTCATCTCCATCTCCAGTAGTATTACATAATATGCAGATGACTCTACACTCATCTCCATCTCCAGTAGTCTTACATAATATGCAGATTACTCTACACTCATCTCCATCTCCAGTAGTATTACATAATATGCAGACGACTCTACACTCATCTCCATCTCCAGTAGTATTACATAATACGCAGATGACTCTACACTCATCCCCATCCCCAGTAGTATTACATAATATGCAGATGACTCTACACTCATCTCCATCTCCAGTAGTATTACATAATATGCAGATGACTCTACACTCATCTCCATCTCCAGTAGTATTACATAATATGCAGATGACTCTACACTCATCTCCATCTCCAGTAGTATTACATAATATGCAGATGACTCTGCACTCATCTCCATCTCCAGTAGTATTACATAATATGCAGATGACTCTACACTCGTCTCCATCTCCAGTAGTATTACATAATATGCAGATGACTCTACACTCATCTCCATCTACAGTAGTATTACATAATATGCAGATGACTCTACACTAATCCCCATCTCCAGTAGTATTACATAATATGCAGATGACTCTACACTCATCTCCATCTCCAGTAGTATTACATAATATGCAGATGACTCTACACTCATCTCCATCTCCAGTAGTCTTACATAATATGCAGATTACTCTACACTCATCTCCATCTCCAGTAGTATTACATAATATGCAGATGACTCTGCACTCATCTCCATCTCCAGTAGTATTACATAATATGCAGACAACTCTACACTCATCTCCATCTCCAGTAGTATTACATAATATGCAGATGACTCTACACTCATCCCCATCTCCAGTAGTATTACATAATATGCAGATGACTCTACACTCATCTCCATCTCCAGTAGTATTACATAATATGCAGATGACTCTACACTCATCTCCATCTCCAGTAGTATTACATAATATGCAGATGACTCTACACTCATCTCCATCTCCAGTAGTATTACATAATATGCAGATGACTCTACACTCATCTCCATCTCCAGTAGTATTACATAATATGCAGATGACTCTACACTCATCTCCATCTCCAGTAGTATTACATAATATGCAGATGACTCTACAATCATATAATATGCTGATGACTCTACACTCATCTCCATCTCCAGTAGTATTACATAATATGCAGATGATTCTACACTCATCTCCATCTACAGTAGTATTACATAATATGCAGATGACTCTACACTCGTCTCCATCTCCAGTAGTATTACATAATATGCAGACGACTCTACACTCATCTCCATCTCCAGTAGTATTACATAATATGCAGATGACTCTACACTCATCTCCATCTCCAGTAGTATTACATAATATGCAGACAATGACTCTACACTCATCTCCATCTCCAGTAGTATTACATAATATGCAGACGACTCTACACTCATCTCCATCTCCAGTAGTATTACATAATATGCAGACGACTCTACACTCATCTCCATCTCCAGTAGTATTACATAATATGCAGATGACTCTACACTCATCTCCATCTCCAGTAGTATTACATAATATGCAGATGACTCTACACTCATCTCCATCTCCAGTAGTATTACATAATATGCAGATGACTCTACACTCATCTCCATCTCCAGTAGTATTACAGACCTTCACACCCTTACTCAAAACTCCTTTCTATCCACAGAGAAATGGTTATCTGACAAGCTTCTTTTCCTCAACCCCAAGAAGACCAAGCTCTTGCTCTTTCTCCCCCGCTCACTTTCAAAGCATAAATCCACATTTACTATAACGTCCTCCAGCAGCACTATCATAAAATCTGAACCACACACAAAATTGTTAAGTGTCATTATTGATGATGAACTCAAATTCAACTTACACTTACTGCAAGGAATAAAAAAACACCCCAGAAACTTGGCCTGCTTTATCGCAACAAAAGATTTCTTACTCTAAATAATAGACTCTCCCTACCACAGTCCTTCCTCCTTCTCACACTTCTCTACGCAACCCCAGTACTAACCTATATACAATCTACTACTTTGAACAAACTGCAACAAACTTACCACAAAATTGCAAGATTCATTACTAACTCCGAGTACAACTCCCATCACTGTCTTGCCCTGAACTCATTACAATGGCTCGAATTCCCTCAACTACTGCTACTTTCTCACTTTCAAGTTATACGTTCCATTCTATACAGACCTTCTTGCTGTTTGGCTCTCACTACTTTTTTTCTATCTAACTTACCCCCACTAGGAGATCCACCCCATTTTTCTTCTCTGTCATGTCCAGCAATTATACCAATATCTCCCCAAATACCCATACTAAGCTTCTAGGGTTTATTATAAATAATAATCTTAAATTTGACCTACAGGTCAACAAAACCATACAGACCATCAATAAGAAGCTTGGATCTCGGTATAGAAACAAGTCATTTTTAACCCCACTGGTTAGAACTGCAATCGCCTGGTCGCACCTACTCTCTACTCTTATTTATGCCTCTCCTGTATTCTCAAACCTTAATAAATCTGAACTGACTAAGCTCTCTCATAGCTACAACCATATTGCCAGATTCACCACTGGCTCCACCTATAGAACCCACCACTGCCAGAACCTGAAAAACTAGAGTGGCTAGAACTTTTCAGCTTAATTCAATTCAATCAACTCTTAATAGCACACAAAATTCTTTACCACCTTGAGGTTACCCCCTCACTTATAAATATCATAAAGCCATACAACAACTTGAGGTCACTACGATCTGCCAGCAAGTTGCTGGTCCAAACCTACAAAGCTAATAACTCAGCTGGTGAATCCCTGTTTGCCAACTTTGTTGGCAAAACCTGGAATTCACTGCCAAACTGTTTAACCCTTCAATCCTCCATAAGTTTCTAAAAAAAAAGCCTCAAACAGTATTTCAAAGTGAACTGGCTTTGTCCATGTACCAACCCTGATTAAGCTATAAAATGAAATCATATCTGAATAATATCTTAATGTTTAATACTCAAGTATGTTCTGAACCAATCTGATAATTTTTTGCTTTAATGTGTTAGACCATGTAAATTGTGAGGCCTTATTGGGAACATTACTAAACCATTGTATATAACTCTTTGTCTTAAATTTTCTATGTATCTAACTTGTTGTATAATCTTTGTAATATTGTCTACTGGAGCTTTTCTCCCCAGGCCTCTTCTGAAAATGGACATATATCCAGTCGGACTATCCCGGTAAACAAATGTAAAATAAAATAAATAAATACTCCCCTTCTAGGAACCTCCGCACCTCTAAGCAACAACTTCTGAATGTAGATCATCCAAAGAAGAACATAGGCAAACTACTATACAACTGCTCAGTAGCCCAAGCTTGGAACAATCTTCCTCTACACATACGCTCTATCATACACCCTGCACACTTTAAAAAGGAACTCAGACTTTACCTTCTCAATACCAAATCTTCTCCCTGCTTAGAACCTACCTAATTCCCTTTTATCTAATGGTGCTTCTTCACTCTGAGTTCCTGTAAGCAAATATACCTTCCTTGGAAGTCTAGGCAAAAAATCTGATCACTTGTATATAACTTGTTTGTACATATGTCAAAAAGCTCATCTATTTATTTCATTGTGATTTTTTTCTTAGGGTAATCTAAATATGTTTGATTATGTTCAGATTTGTACTAATATGTTTTGGGAGTGTCACTTGGTATTGCTACTTGCTATTTGGTAACTATGTAATCTTCAATTTTTTATTTAACTGGAGCTTTTCTCCTCGGGTCTCCACTGAAAATGGGCCTCTGGCCCAGCTGGACCAACCCGGTTAAAAAATGCCAATAAATAAATAAATTATAAATAAATAAACAAATAATGTTTTATCATACTCTTTTTTTCATTTCTTTCATTTATTATAATGTCATCACTAAAGTATTCTGTATTCTTAATTTCTTGTATCACTTGCCGTATGATGTACAGAGGGATCTCCATATCAGAGCTTAATGCTGAATATTAATCTTTAATATCTCATCAAGTTTACATGGGCTTAGAAGGTTATGGTGTCCCTCTGGTTGTATGATCCTCAAGTCGCTGATGCTAATGATGGAGTTATAATTTGCTGAATATTTCTGCACCTTGATGATATCTACCACAGGTGTAAAGCAATTCTCTCTCTCTTTCTTTCTCTCTCAGTCTCTCTGCAAAGCTCTGTTGGCAACTATTTTAACTATATAGATAATAACTTTTCCTGGACATTGAGGCTTTGGTTGTTTTACTTTCAGGGAAATTCCTAATGGTGGACCTGATATTTCTTCAAGTAGTTCTGTTTTCTGGGAACATTTTAAAACTTCTTTATAATATGGATCCTTTTGTAAATCTGTGCTGATACACTCATTTGGGGGACTAAATGCAGCTTAGCACGACAGTTCTTTAGCTGTGCAATCCATTAAACAAACCTGCATTCATATAGCAGTTTATCTTTCTGTGTCTCCTTTGTTCATTCATTTAAACATTGATTAGTACCGTCTCTGTACTCAAAATCTTAACTGTGGTGAAACACAGTAAGTTAGTTCCTTCTAAAAAGAGTTGAAGTTGCTTTTTGTCTCTTGTTACTGTTCTAAAGCATTCTTTCATCCGATTTTGGTTAATGACACATGGGTATAAATTCCAGCATATGACTTTTTCAGTGCTAGCTATGGTCTCAGGTTAATGTAGTCTTCCTCTAATATATTTACTGAGGCCTATATATCTATTAGCATGTTTAGCTCCTGGTTTGTATTTTTACTTTTAAGTCAGGATTTTTGCTCTGTCTTTATTATTTTTGCTGCTTAGACTTTGCCGTAATTTTCCCTGTTACTGTTCTTATGCTCTGCTTTGAAAACATTGCCATCAGTTATAGTTAATATAAGCTTTTTTGCTCTCTCATTTGATTATTGTGTTTACAGAGCTGTATTGTGTATCATAGCTTGTGATTTGTACTTTTGTGCACTTTTGAAAAAAGTCCTGCTTTCTTCATTTGCTCACACTTTACCCTGAATTTCTTATGTTAATACTGATCACCTGAGTATATGCACACTGTTTTATAACTTTTTCTACCAGCTATATTTACACTCTTTTTGTTTGTTTGTTTTGCTCCTGCATCATCTCACTTTGCCTCCCTTAACCCCCACTCATATTTTGATTTCTAGTTTACAGACTGCTTTTTTTATATTTACTTCTATTTTCTTTACTGGTTTAGCTATGTCTTTTCTCCTTATTTTGTTGTATTTGAGTTTATATTTTTGTTAAGATCTGTAATCTCAGACCTCGCTAATGCAAATACATTTAACTTTATGTAATACATCTTTGTGGTCTGATATTCCTTTTGCTTAGCACTCCTGCACTTACATATCTCATATTCTATGTTTCTTTGTCTCATGCCTGTTATACCTTGAAGCTTGTCATCTGGTCTTGTTGTTTCAGAAATGTCATAAATCTGCTCACCCATCCTGTACAGAAGTAAAAGTTTTGGTATATCTTCCATTGCAAAACCAGTGTCAGTTTGTATTGTATGACACACTACATCAAAGGTGGTCAGGCTTGGGATATCTACATTTTACTCTTCATAAATGTGCTTCAGCATTACACTTTATTGCTCACAGTATCACTGTTGTGAATATTTTTCTCTTGGTCATTCCTTCTTTGGGGCAGTACTTTATGATGCAACACTGAAATGAAGTCCTGCATTTCATCAGAGTGACTCTTACTGATGTATGTTTCACTGAAAAACTTAATTTGATGGTGCATTTCATCTTAAGATACTAATGCAAGTGAATGGGAATGGAAGGTTCTTATTCACTTACATGGAAGGTTCTTATTCACTTACATGGCTATTGAATGGTGCTGCATTGGTTTCGTTAATATCAGGAGACAGTAGGGTATGACAATTATTTGTCATTTTCTTCCTAGCTGTACAATCTTACAGTTAGTATATTTATTGTTGTAGGGTGTGAGGGTGCAGAGAGTCTGCACCCTTGCAAAACACTTTGTGTTTTCTTCATTTTAACATCAAATGTCCAGTGGAGTGTGTCTTATATACTAAATCTAAATGTAATCTAACAATGATTCATAGGATCATAGCAGATTACTAGACTATCGACCCAGAGGCCATTCTAATCCTAGCAGTTTCATCCCAATGTAATAACATTGAAATGCTAGTCAGTACCCAAGATTGCATTTAGTGATGACTCCCCATGTCCAGAAAGTTGTGGGTGCTATGCCCAGTAAGAATTTATGGTGCCCCATCCACTTGTCCAGGTTCCTCTTGAACAGTGTCATAGCTTCACATGAATTGGTAGCCTGTTCCAAAGATGAGATAAATATGTTCCTCCAGCATGTCCTATTTAAGTCACAGGCCATATTTAGGTCCCTGGAATGGGTAGCTCTAGTCCCATTTGATTTACGGATATGCAGGTGGTGGTGCTGCGGTAGCATTGTCGCCTCACAGTAAGACGCTGTCCAGTTCGATTCTCAGCTAGAGCGTCTTCTGCGTGGTGACATGTGTGAATGGGCGTGCCTTCATTGAAGGTTGTGCGTCAGGGCTGGTAACTCGGCACGTAAAAATCAACTACCAATCATTAGCGGACCGGAGTTCCGCTGTGGCGACCCCTAACCGGGAAAAGCTGAAAGACACAACAACAACAGTAAGTTCATTGGGTTTAGGTTGTAGACCAGGTATAAGTCTCCCCTAAGACGTCTATACAATACAGAGTACAGTGACAGGAGCTTTAGTCGGTCTGCATAAGGCACATGCTGGAGCTCCTTGAGCTTCTTTGTTCGAAACATCTGAGGTCTCTCCAATTGCTGCAGGTGCTTTGCACGGTACATGCCGAACACAGTATTATACTCAATTATGGGCTGGATAAGTGCCAAGTTTAGACAGGTTATAACCTCTTTTGCTCTTGAGGCGGTCTTTACTAATCAAGCGTGCTAGGTAGAAAGCTTGCCTTACTACAGTAGACACATAGTGGTTGAAGTTAAGGTTGCAGTCAACTTGTGATCCCAGGTCCCTTAAGACTTCATGGGTACAGTACAGAGTCGATTATCCAAACTAATTGGGACCTAGGGTAGTTTGGATAATCAAACTGTTTAGAAAATCAAACATACATTGAACTGGATAAATTAACTTCTAAAATTTTGTTTTTTCTACACACAGGGAATATACTTTTCAACCATTCAGTGATTTCAGTGGGCAATAACAAATATTTTTTACACACAAGCAGGCTACAAGCTCAAAAAACACACACAAGCAAATACAAATAACGTTTACATATTCAGACTATGATTTTTCCTACCTGAAAACTTTTGAAGGCTGTGTTTGAATAAATGACATTTTGGATAATCGACTCTCTACTGTACTTAGGATATTGTTGATTTGGTAGTGTGAAGGGACATTGTTTGTGCTGAAAGGAATGATGCATTTCTTTGCATTCAGTTTGAGACCGTGAATAATACACCAGTCGTTGGTCTGCATGAGACTCTCCTGGAGTATAATGACATAATTTGGGGATTCAATGATTGCACCTAGTTTGTAGTTGTCTGCAAACTTGGTCAGCCACAGCCCTTAGTTTTGACCTGAACTTCTGAGATGTATACACCAAACAGTAGGAGGCCCAGCACTGACCCTGTGGCACACTAATGGTAACAGATTTTCTGGTTGACATGGTTTGGCCACTTTGATACTATGTGTCCAGTTTGTGAGCCAGCTGGCAGCCCATCTTACAAACGGAAGGATTTACATTCAGTTTGCTAAGTTTAACAGTAATGTCTGAATGCAGTATTGTGTCAAAAGCCTTTGCCAAGTCGAGATATGCTGTGTGCACTGATTTGCCCTCATCAATAGCCCTGGTCACATTTTCAAACAAATCTACCAGATTTAATAGTCAGGATCTGCCCCTGATGAAGACAAATTCGGTGGGATCCAGGGTTTGGAGGTCACCTATGCCTTTACTTATGAGGTCCATAATGATACATTCCATGGCCTTACAGATGAGGCTGGTCAGGCTTATGGATGTGTAATTTCTTGGGTCTGTTGCTAGGCCACCTTTGTGGAGGGGAATAACTGTTGCTGTTCTCCATTCTGCAGGAACAAAGCCTGTGGTTAGACTATTATTGAAAAGGGCACTTACTGGTGATGCTAGTTCATGTTTTAACTTGTTTAGAAGACAGCCTGGAATGTCGTCTGGTCCCATAGAGGCCATGTTTTTTGCCTTGGCAAGGCTTTAAGGACCTTCTCTTCAGATATGAAGTGGGGGGTTTGGGGGGAGGTTTGTGATAAGTTAGGAGAGAATAAGTGAGTGAAATTTTCGCCAAACCTATCCGCTAGCAGGTTTGTTATTACTGTGGGGACAGTGTGTGTGATACCATTGCCCACTAGTTCTGCACATGCTTGGGTCCTACCTTTTAGGCTACATATGTATCTGTAAAAGGCCTTATGGTTATCCTTGGCTGTACTTGTTAAGTTTCTCTCAAAGGAGTCCTTGGAGGATTTCACAAGTTGCATTATTTGCCTGTTGATGCTGAGGAGGATACTTTTACACTGTTGAGGCCTTGCTTTTGTTTTCTTATTCAGCAACTTTTTGCATTTTTTGTAAAGTTTGTTGATGCTGGATGTCCACAATGGCAGCTTGTTTTTATTTGGGGCTCTGGGTTGATTCTTTCTGATGCAGCCGAGTTTATACACTTATGCAAGTGATTGTACAGGGCTTTAGTGTAAGCTTCAGCGTAGTTACCACTTCCAGCTTGGGGTGAGGCTTGGAATGCATTTATGCCTTCACCTAGGAGGATATAGTTTGCCTTCGTGAAGTTTTTTAGCCTGATTTCACCCTTTGTGAGTTCTGCTGTTAGTGACAGCTTGAAGGTGACTGATTTGTGGCCAGTTTTAATTAAAGAGGGTCCAACAGCTGCGGCAGTGCACCTGTTTGACATGTTGGTGAGGACCTGATCTAAAATGTTTGTTCCTCTTGTTGGGGTATGGAAAATTGTTCCAGTGGATTTGAATTAACAAAGTCAAGGAACTTTTGCGCTAGCAAGTTAGGAATAGCGTACATTTCCCAGTTGATGGTGGGATAATTGAAATCCCCCATAACCAGTGTGTTTGGTAAAATTTGGATTGTCTCTAGTTTGATCAAGTAGGCTTTGTGGGTGTCATGACCCATGGAAGGGGATCTATAAAAGGCTATGACTTGAATAGGGGGGTCTTACCCACCATAACCTGGACTTGGAGTAACTCCATGAAGTTGTCCAGTCTAACTAGACAGGAAGTGAATTTATCTCTAGTATTGATTGAAACATCACCTCCTTTGGTTTTCATACATTCATTTTGTGGTCTAAAGGTGTGGAAGGCATTGTAGTCTTGTAAGGCCAGGGTAGTCTCTGAAGCTTTGAACCAGGTTTTTGTGACTGCAAAGACATCTACAATATCTAGTGTTAGAAGTGCTTCCAGGAGTGCAGTTTTTGGTTTAAGCTCCTAGCATTTAGCAGCATGACCCTTATTTTGTTCTGACTGGTTAATTTCACATTGGTAATGTTGTTTCCGAGACCTTGCCTAAAAAGGCACTATGGAGGAGGAAACAGCCTTTGCCAGCAGCTGAAAGCCTAGAGGTGCCAGGTTCAAACCATCTCTGGCAAAGCAGCGAGGTTTGTCAACCATGGCTTCCCAGGCTGACAGGAATTGGATTCCATTTGAATGACACTAAAAACTAAGCCAATTCTGGAAATTAATCATTTTTGTTTATACTATGGCATCATTCTAGGTGAGGGTAGTAAGCTGCTCAAGGCTACGGATATACCTGCCTGGGACATATACTGAGAGAGCTCAACCATGTCTCTCTTCATATAGTCCAGTGAAGTATGTCTAAGGTCATTCACACCAACATGAACTATGACAGAATCATAATGGTACTTGTTGCTGAGAAACCTGAGTGCATGTGTGATATGATGAATCCTGGCACCGGACAGGCACCTGACCATGATTTTTGTCTTTGTCCAACCTGATGAGTGGGACATGTGTGTTTCTCACTATTGAATCACAAATGACAAAAAAATTTGGTTTTTGAGTGTTATGCCTTACAAGCTTGGTGGGTGAGACACTAGTAATGCTATGTGTCATGGGTGCTGTGTGGATGGTGTTAGTTGTAGCAGTCTTGTGTTTTGGAAGTCTCTGGTGTTTCGGTAAGTTTTTCGAGAGAACCTCCGCATATGTAGATTTTCTTGTTTGATGCATACTATGTGTATGAGTACTGGTACTTTGTTCAGATGTAGTGGTGGGAGAGATAACCTTTTCTATGTTACTGTTTTCAGTGAGAGAGATTCTTGGTGTAGATACAGCTCTCACACAATGTACTAGACTGAGTTATTAGTAAAGGGCTGTCAGTGTACATGAAACAATTGCTTCACTGCCTCAAGAGACCCAAGTAAGCAAGGTTGGCAGGAGAAATAAGGGTAGTCCAGCTGTCCATAATGTTAGGTTGAAGACTATTGTCACTAGGGGTAGCTTTACAAAACTGATCATTGAGGAGATCGGTGGATGGATATTTCTGCCTGGGTTTTAGGGAATAATTGTTGAATTTAACTGTCCAGCTTTGGCGTACAATTGTGCAGCAGTGCTCAGTGCTGCGCGATGTGTAAATAAGCAGAAACCTGCTCAAATGCAGGTCCTAAATACCAGAAGCTATAAACTTAAAAAGCCTTTTAAAAGATTCAAAAGGACTAATGAGGATGCATATTCCAAGCCCTAGACTGACCTCCCTTTACCAGACAGGTCCCAATCAGCACAATCTTTTCACTAAAGTGCAGATATGCCCCTTCCAATCCAAGATGTTTGTAAAATGTGCTCAGAACAAACAAACCACTACAAACAGATCCAGAAGCAGCAAGCTGGACAACAGAGGTACTACTGTTGAATCCTACACAAATGCACTTTATAAGCACTTACATGAGTGCATGGATCATGCTATCCCAAACAGAACCAAGATGCTATCCTCCAAAAAAAGGAAGCCAATCTAGTGGTCCCCTGTCATAAACAAATTCTATAACAGAAGAAAGAAACTGTTGCAAAAAAGAGTACAATCCCAGGATTGGAGGAACTCCCTGGTCAGCCTCAGTAAGAAGCTGAGATCCCTCATAAAATCCTCCAAAGCTAGTTATAAAACAAAATCACCACTGATTCTAAAGACAACCACAAAGCATTCTATAGCTATGTCAAGAATCTCAAAGGCAACACTCAGATCTGCTCTGAGTTACAGCACAATGGCACTAAATATAGAGAAACAACTGATATTGCCAACATCCTGGCAGATAGGTTTAGTGCTAACTTTAACCCTCTCTCACCACCTAAAGGGCCCATCTCTATACCAGAAGAATGCAAAGTTCCTGTAATCACGGCTGCACAGGTAAAAACACACTATCCAAAGCCAAGAACACAGCATCCATGGGACCTGACAACATCCCAGGCTGCATTTTACATGAACTACAGAACGAACTGGCACCCCACCTAAGTACCATGTTCAATCATAGCCTCACCTCAGGCTTTGTGCCCACTGAGTGGCACACAGCGACGGTTATCCCAATCCACAAAGGGGGAGCCATCACAGACCCCGGGAACTACTGTCCCATTAGCCTGACAAGCCTGGTCTGCAAGGCCATGGAACGTATCACCATGGAACTTATAAACAAAGACATTGGTAATCGCCAAACTCTGGACCCCACCCAGTTCGGTTTTGTAAAAGGCAGATCATGTCTCCTAAACCTGACAGACTTCTTTGAAGCAGTCACCAAAGCCATAAATGTGGGTAAGGTGGTTCACACAGCCTATCTAGATCTCGCCAAGGCTTTTGACACCATCCCCCACTCTGGAATTATAGATAAACTCATTAAACTAGGTATAAATCCCTATGTCACAAGGTGGGTTGCCAACTGGCTCACTGTCAGAACCCACACTGTGAAAGTAGCAGACTCCAAATCTGACTTCAGACCATTGACAAGTGGAGTACACAGGGTTCAGTCCTGGGTCCTCTCCTGTTTGGTATCTACTTCTCTGAAGTACAGGCTAACACAGAAGGTCTTTGGCTAATGAAGTTCGCAGATGAGTGTAAACTCGGAGCCATAATCAAAACTCCTAATGATGTGGGCATCCTACAAAAGGGCCTCACTGAGACAGATGCCTGGTGTCAAAGCCATGGCCTCAAGCTCAATGCCAAAAAGTGCATTGTCATTCCCTTTGGTAAAAACTCTCTACCCATGAACTACCACATAGGCGGTTGTCTACTTAACACCAAAAGTGTGATAAGAGACCTTGGGACACAGATGGATATTAGTCTCTCCTTTGATAATCACATCGCCAGAGTAGTCAGGAAATCCTTCTACATGGCCCACCTCATCACAAAAGGTTTCTCATCCAGGAAAAAAGAGGTCATTGTTCCCCACTACACGTCACTTATTAGACCCATTATAGAGTACAACGCCCCTTTTGTTATATACCTCACAAGACATCTACAATAACTGGAAAGGCTGCAGAAATACCTCGCAAAGAGGATTACCGGCCTCAAACAGATGCCCTACACAGACTGTCTCAAAAACCTCCAGCTTTACTCCATTACATATCACCTACTCAGAGGCTATCTCTGCCTAACATACAAAACTATGTCAAACCCAGAGCTGTTAGACATGTTCCACTTTAAGAGATCCCAATCCCTCCGAGCTACATGCTCTAGGGACCCTAAACTTTGTCACCACAATAAACAGAAGATGCTGGAGGGATAGATTCCTGGCCCAGAGACTTCCCATACTCTGGAATAAACTACCTATCTATATCAAACAAAGCTCCATCTTGATTGGATGGGAAATAGGAAATTCACCCTGGCATCACTTCTGTGGCTCTGCTGGACAGGGGCACAGGAAAATAATTTTCTTGGGTGGCGAAAGCCAGGGTACCTTTTTGGGTAGGCTTATATAGGCCCTAGGACCAATTCCCTAGTACCTACCTATGAAGCTATGAAGCCTGTATCTGGACTATGCTACAGTTACTAGCAACCATAGTTTCAGTGGGAAACACTACAGAATGTTAAACACAGCAGAAAATATCAGCGAGACACTAATAAAAATGTTTAAAACAGCAGAAAATCAGAAAGGATGTTCTAAAGAATGTTTTAAACAGCTAACAGATCCATTATTTAAACACTGCTTGACAGGAAAGCCAGAACAAGCAGAACAGATGGATTTAAAACAATGAAAAATACCAGTAAATACTTAAATAGTGAAAATAGCAAAAAGAGCTTTGTAAACAGGGAAACCAGCAATAAAATGTGATGTAACAGGCACAGTAATGCAGACAATTCATACAGATTCTACTGAAGGACTACTTAACTTTTTTTGCCTTCTTGTGCTGGAGTTCGTAGCTTCTCATTTTTTGCAGCAGCAGGAAACCTGCAATCTCTGTGTTTTGATAATGTTTTTCCACTGGGTACTTTCTTCTAACTAATAAAATCTATTTCATTTTGTCAGGCATAGTGACTTAAACGTGAGCAATTCAATATTTTACCCTTGTTTGAGGAGACCAAATAAGATCCCCATAAAAGAAATAGTATATTAGTATATTTAATGTAAAACTACAGTTACTTTGAAGGCACCACACAGAAGAGGCATGCTTTTTGTACTCATTAAATAAAACTATGAAGACTTTATAAGTTCAACATAGAGGATTTTTCTGTAAGATATGAAACATGCAACACCATGAATTCTAACTTCAGAACAAAAGGTCAGTTGATGTTTTAAGCATATTTAAAACAGCTTAGCAATCTGGATGAGAACAGAAACAAACCTTGTATTAATGGTGAAAGGTGCATAATAACGTTCATGCATTATTGATTAAACTGCTTTCTCTTTCTAACTTCCTGATTTGATGGTCAGTCAGTGAATGCTGAAGAACTTGCAATTTCCACTTACCAGAAACTTGTAATATTATCCTATTCGGAAAATGACTCCTAGAGGAATAGGGGGTGTCTCAACATAAGCATCGCTGAAGAGTGCTTGTCTACTGGACACAGAATCAGTCAGACACAGGCCACAGGTTCAGACCACCAAATCATTTTCATTACATTATACAGCAGTTTAATATGACACCAGACTCTGCAGATTCTTAGTAGGTCTGCTGTAGAGTTTTATAGTTTGATTTTATAACATTGCAGTAGGTATAATATTATGATACAGGAGTACAGAATATACCACATGAACTAGTCTAATTGGGTGAAACAAGTCTTTTTCAGAGTCAGGTTTTCCAGCCATAGTAAGATCATCAATTCATTTATATACTACATAGTAATGAGCGTATATAATAACGAGACTGTTGAGTAAATAGCAGGTTCTATACAAATAGGTCAAAGGTTGTCATGTTACATTTGATGATGGCTGTCCTGAGATTATACCTCAGGTAACTACATACCATTTTCAGCACCTGCCCCTATTTGCTAAGGCCTGCTGGTCACATTTAACAATGGGAAGGGAATCATATGCCTAGGGTATGTAGGAGGAAACTGTAAAAGCTAACTTAGACCATTTGTTGCAAGTGAGTAAAATACAAGAAATTGGCAATTACTTGACTTGAGTACACAGGCAGGAAGGCTTTACCTCATAGGATCATAGGAGGTTACTAGGTTAATGGCCCTAGAATCTTTTTAAGCTTAGCCATTTAAGCCACAATTTTCCAATTATCAGTGCTTAATACTGTAACTTGCATGGGTGGATGTCTTCTCAAAGGGTATAATTATGCATTTTTTTGCATTGAATTTTAGGCCATGGTTCTGGCACCAGTTAGTTGTCTGTTTGAAACCCTCCTTGAGGGGAATTCATTGATTGCATCTAGTGTGCAGTCTTCAGCAAATCTGGTCAGCCAAAGGCCTTCTTCATTTGCATTGACTTCAGAGAAGAATATTTCAAACAGGAGAGGTCCCACTACTGGTAACAGACCTCTTGGTTGAGGTGAATTTCCCCACCCTAACTTCATTTGTCATATCTGTGAGCCATTTGGCTGTACATCAGGTGACATAGGGATTTATGCCTAAATTTATGAATTTGTTTATAATACCCAAGTGAGATAGTGCATCATTTGTCTTTGCCAGGTCAATATAGGCAGTATGTGCTGTTTTGCCCTCATCTATGGCTCTAGTGACCTTTTCGAAGACATCCACAAGTTTAATGGGCATGGCCTGCCCTTGATGAAACTGGAATGGGTCCAGTGTCTGAAGATTTCCTATGTCTTTGTTTATCAGGTCCACAATAATTCTTTCCATGACCTTGCATATAAGACTAGTCAAACTTATGGGTCTGTAGTTTCCTGGGTCTGTTGATGGTGTGCCTTTGTGTAGAGCGATGACTGTTGCAGTCCTCCTTTCCCTGGGGATGAAGCTAATCTGGAAGTTGTGGTTGAACAGAGATTCTAGTGGGCCAGACAGGTCATATATTGAGCTCTTTAGGAGGCATCTTGAAATATTATCGGGATCCAATGATGCACTGTTTTTAGTTCTAGAGAGTGCAGTGAGGGCCTGTTCTTTAGTGACAGTTAAAGGAGAAAAGAAAGAGGGTATTTCCTGGGGGGGGAGGGGAATTGGGGCTGATGGGAGGGTGAAATTGGAGCTAAATTTATTGGCAAGCAAATGTGCTATATCCCCCAGTTCAGTATAGTAAGTTCCATTTACTATTAGATCAGCACACTATCGTGTGTTCCCTTTAAAGTTGCGTACATAACTGAAAATGCTTTATGGTTATCCTTAGCCTGGGAGGCTATTTTTGTCTAGAAGTTGGCTTGGGTGGACTTCATTGGTCCACTGAGTTGTTTGTTGAGACTGATGATGGAGGTTTTTTTTTTCTCTTTTGGGTATAGCCCTTCTATTTTTGGAAAGGATTTTCTTTATTTTGTTGTACAACCTAACAACCTATAACCTTTTTATACTGGGACCCATCAAGGAGGCTTGTTTTTGAAATTTATCCGAAGTTTGTTTTGGTTTGGTACTACTGTTTCTATGCAGTCATTTACAGGGTTACCATAAACACTTCCACATAGGCTATCATGTTCTCTGCGTTTGGGGGCCTTGGAATTTAGTTATGCCATCACGTAGGCAATAGAGAGCCTTGGAAACTTTCTTAAAGGTTCTGGGGTTTGCTGGGAGTTCAGCCTTTATATTTATTTCAATGGTGACCACTTTGTAATCTGATCTGACCATTGAGGATATTAAGGAAATGGGGTGCAGTGTTCCCTCATATTTGTGAGTACCAGATCCAAGATATTTGTACCACTAGTTGGTGTGCAGACTAGCTGTTCCAGGATGTTTGGATTGACATAATCCAGGAATCTTTGAGCCTGAGTGTTAGTAGTTGTGCATCCATCCCAATTTATAGTGGAATAAGTCAAATCACCCATGTACGTGTTGTTGGGCTGAATTGTGAGTGACTCTAATACATTCCAGTATGTAGTATGGTTATATTGGGTCATAGACTGGGATCTATAGCTAGCAAATATATGGTATTGGACTTTACCCAAGCTTAATTGGACATGGAGTAGCTCAAGCATGTCATAGTATTTGACCAATTTTGAGGTATGCTTACTTTTTATGTAGATTGATACACCTCTGCCATTGTCCATTCTTGTGCTGTAGCTGGTCTAAATATGTGGAGGGAATTATAGCTTTGTACTGCCAGGGTACCTACCATGGCTTTAAACCATGTCTCAACAACTGCACATGCATAGAATTTACTAAGTTGGAAGGTTTATCAGACTGACATTGCCTAAAAAGGCACTATAGAGATATAATATATTATATGTATAATATATATAATGTAATATAATGTTCTACTAAGGAATAATGCTATAATTAGCATTCACCAGCTTACATGGTAAGCAAAGCTGTCTGTAGTTTGGCCTTGACCATTAGATTGGGTTAGCAGAGGAAAGATAATACTAGTCAATTTCACATTCATTGAAGCAATTTACATTATATTATGCTTAGACAATAAGCCTATCTGATGTGCATATATAGATTGTAGATTGACCATAGCTTGTGCTGCTTATGTTTTTTTAATAGGAACATCAGGTATCCAGCCAATGTAGATGGTAGGATGACACCAGAGAAACATTGGGGCTGCATAGTTTGATTACTGCCAAAGTGACAGAGTTGCAGCACAGGTATTTATATTCTTTTGTAAAGACTGGAGTAGAACAACAAGCTGATGTTGATACTTATGCAGATGCTGACAGTGATGAGGAGACACTGCTCTACTGTCTCCTGCAAGCCTTGGTGATGTGTATGAGCCATTATTCAGTTGTTTTACTGAGCTGCTGGTTAACACTCATTGTCAGACAGTATTTAATTAATGTCATTTAGACTCCTGCAGTCCTCACTCTGAGCAGTTGTGCAGCGTGACAGTTTAATGGCAACATTCATCTCCCCTGCATTGAAAGGGCAGCACTGAGGCCTATTGCTCATCACTTACTTTGGATGGAAAGGCTGTGCTGTAACTTTTCTTATACAGTGGAGTCTATTACGAGGTGGATACAGTGATGAACAGTGTTCCTACCTCACCTCCCCCTGAAAGGCTTGAAAAAGCATAAGTACGGAAGACTTTCCCCACCACGGAACTTGTTTTAATAAGGTCAATATCTACTTAAATACCTTGCCACCTGTAAACCTAACAAACTGGGTCCAAAAAAAGCACTGGTTAATGTCCCCATAACTCCTGCTTGTAATTCTGTTCATGCTGATAAGTATTAGGTTGGAAGGGTTAGACTTTCCTGTAGCCTTCTTTCTTCCCCAATTAAGGTAAAAACAGCATGCTTTCTACTGTTCAACAGATGAGTGTAGTGTGCTTTGCACCTCCAAACAGTGCATTTCTCAATAAAATAAGTGAAATAAGCGTGCTACAAAAAGGAATTGGAAAACGGGCTCTCTGCATTGTAAATTGAGAAGCAGGCAGGGAACTGTGTAGTTTTTAACAGTAGGGCCTAGGAACAGAGTATTGGGCATATAAACAGAAACATAAAAGCGTGCTTGTAACTCATACCTGCACATGCTGCCTCTAGGCATCTGCTTTATTGGTTTAGCTTCGCTTGCTCCGCTCTCAACCCTGCCCCCATATCCCACCCACCCCTGGTAGTACTACATTTATAATACCACTGGCACACACCCTTAATTAGCTAACCAACTACATGTGCTCCTAGAACCCAGCAAACTCCTAGCACAATAATACACCCTCTATCCACCTCACTATCCATACTAACCCATCCATAGCTATTCTAGTCTCTCTAATCTTTTATCCACCACATACACTCAATACAGACCCTACCCTAGTAATTTACTATGACTACAGCTAAAACACTAATGCTGCTACCCTTAGTACCCCTGCTATTTATTCCTTATCATCTAAGCTCCTATGAATATGTACAGCATCTTGAAATCCAATACCTAAACTCTCAGACTCCAACCCAGCATTTAATAAGTTTATCCACCACATAACCACCCCCTCTCCTAATTCCTTGCCCCCCAGTTACCATCACCCGACTAAATACTGCTACATTAGCTTAAAAAACAAACGCTACAAAAAATCATAAACAAATTTTTAAGACTCATAAGCAACTTAAAAATTAATCTTATGAAGGATGGAGACATCCACCCCAACCCTGTCCCATCCACAACAGTAGACCCAAGCACACCATCTAACAACCCAATGTGTACTATCCAGATTGACAGACTTCCAAACTCATTTCTGGTCTGTCATCTCAACATCAGAAGCCTAAACAACAAGATCCATAGCCTACATGGACTCTTAGCTGTTCACGTCCCTGATACCCTCTGCCTCACAGAAACTTGGCTAAAACCAATAACCAAAGATAACGAAATAACCTCCCCACAGTACAACATCCTTAGACTGGACCGGATCTCCAGGAAAGGTGGTGGGGTAGCTGTGCTATACAGGTCTACCCTAACAATAACAATTGACACCCAAAAGCTATCCAAGTTTGGCAATGCAGAAATTCTCATCACCAAACTAATAATAAACAAAAATAAATGCAGATACATTGTCTGCATTTATATTCCACCCAACAAGAATGATAATACTCTAGAAAATATCTTACATTGGCTAGCTTCTAACTATCCCCAGGAAACCATTGCCTTGGGGGACTTTAACATTGATTGGAACACCTGTTCCTCTGAAACTCCCTCCACCCATTTAAACCTCCACAGGTTTACTCAGATCATTGCCACCCCCACCAGATTCAGCAAAAATAGAGTCAAAGATAATATCCTTGATTGGATACTTATTAACAGCCACCCCCAAAAGTACAAGTCAGGTACATTACCCAATGATCTAAGTGATCACTGCCTTACCTATATTATTAGGCTCAAAGCTGACATTCCCAACTAGCCCACCTACAAAACTATAAGAAACGTCAGGAACTTTAACCTTGACAACTTCCAAAAATAACTCAAAGCATATAATTGGAATGTCTTGAAATGACTCCCATTACAAGAAGCAGTTGAGTACTTCAATACCAAATTTCTGGCTATCCTTAACCACCATGCTTGTAGCCATACCATCCATGTAAAAGCCACAGTTGCACCGTGGCTATCTAAAGAAACAAAAACCAAAATTAAGCTAAGAAACAACCCCTGGGCAAGGTGACATGTGACCAAAGCCCCTATGGACCAAGTAAGATACCAGCAGCTAAGGAACCAGACCAAAAAATCTGTCATTCTAGACAAAAAAATCACTAAACCCTCCTAAAACAAAAATATCAGCTAAAACCTCAAAAGTTCTGGGCTGGTATTAACAATCTTCTCCACCCAGGCCATTCTTCCACTCCTACCCCATCAGCTGCCCTTGATAAATCCCCTGTTGAAATTGCAAACAGTTTCAACTCCTTCTTTACTGAAACTATGCAGTCTCTAGCTACCCATCTCACTCCATCAGACACAAACACCAGCTCTGACACATATAGCCCTGATCCACCCAGCACCCAACCCACCTTTACCTTTCAAACCGTACCTACCAACCTGATCCGGACCTTACTCAAAAAGCTAAAACCTACTACACTAGCTGCTGACCACCTTCCAGCTGAATATCTTCAAAAAGCAGCTGATATACCTCACCATAAAGGAGGACATTCCACAGAATTATCTAACTTTAGACCTATAGCCATTCTTTCACCGCTAGCTAAAATCATGGAAAGATGCATACACAAACAAATCATGCACTTTCTTATTCAAAATGGAAAGCTCGCTGACTCTCAGCATGGCTTTAGGCCATTCCACAGTACCACCATGGATCTTCTATGTTTCTCTAATGTCATCAATTTTCATTGTAACAACAACAAACTATCTTCAGCACTTTTTCTAGATCTCTCAAAAGCTTTCAGTATGGTCAACCATCAGCCACTGCTCAATACCCTACAAACCATCGGTTTAGACCAACATGCAATACAATGATTTCACTCCTACCTAAATGGTAGACAGCAGGCTGTCTTATGGCAGAGCAAGCTGTCATCCCAACTTCCTCTAACCCTAGGTGTCCCACAAGGGTCCATACTAGGTACCCTTCTTTTCTCTATCTTTATCAATGATTTGCACACCACCATCCCAGGAGCCACCTGCATCTCAATGCTAATATGCTCCGCTTCCTCTCCTACACAACTTCTAACTCTCACCCAGACCACTTTCAGCACGGTAGAAACATGGCTAGCTAATCGCCACCTGCTTCTAAGTCCTAACAAAACCAAGCTACTACTTTTCTCCCCTAACCATAGAATTCCTCTTCCTTCCTTCAACATCAAATCTAGCTATGACACCATTATCTCCCCTGATGACCATACAAAGCTTCTAGGCATAATAATAGACAACAACCTTAAATTTGATAAACATGTCAATTACACTATTAAGTCTGTCAACAAAAAACTTGGCTCCCTGTAAAGAGCCAGACCTTTCCTCACCCCCCTCTAGCTAGGGTAGCTATTGCAAGATCACACCTCCTCTTTACCCTTATGTATGCCTCCCCTGTACTCACCAACCTATCCAAAACCAATCTCAACAAATTATCAGGATGTTACAATCATATAGCCAGATTTGCTACAGGCATGGCTTTTAGGATCCACCATTGCCAGAACCTCAAAGCACTGGGATGGCTAGAGTATCCTACCCTTCTACAGTTCAACCAGCTTATAGTAGCACATAAAATACTCCATCAACCTGATAACACCCCTGCCCTCAAAAATATTCTCACCTCTCATAGTGCCCCCAGGCCATTATGCTCAGCTGATAAACTAATGATACTGACCCAAAAATCCAACAACTCTACAGGTGATGCTATATTTGCCAATTCAACTGGTAAAATCTGGAATCTACTCCCTACTACCATTACCAAGGAAACCTCACTACCCCTATTTAAAAGTGAACTCAAAAAATACCTCACATCTCATTGGCTATGCTCTTGTTCTAAACTTGACTAGCAACTTCACTAATACATGTCTTGCTACCCAACCTGCTGTTTAGCTAAGTATCTATGCCTCATAGCATTTGAATGTCTAAGCATTGTGAATTATGAGATCTGATTGTATTCTATGTTCACATTTTCTGATACATCAGATGTAAGTCTGCACATTTCTGTATATTGATATCTGCCTGTATTCTTTGTCTATATTTTTGTAAACATGTCTGCCTGAGTTTATCACTCAGTGATGTATGTACTGTCTCTTTTTTGGTATGTGGAGCTTTTCTCCCTGGGCCTCCGCTGAAAATGGACATATATCCAGTCGGACTATCCCGGTCAACAAATGTAAAATAAATAAATAACCGAGTCACAGTAAGATGACACAGTGACGCTATCTGTTTCCATCCTATTTAGATAACCACAACCAGCCCAAGGTGAAGATGTGGCCTTGCACACAGATGAATACAAGGTTGGAGAATGTCAGTGCTTACTGTCCATAGGATTGGAAGGGGGTCCCTTGTAGCTCCAAACCTCTGACTAGATGTCACTGCTTCACCTGCACTGCCATTTACTGTGTCCATCACTATCTGGGAGGGGTGTGGCTGCTCTACCTCACTGTCAATGGATGATGGTGCTGATATGCCTTACCTGCTGACCATGCATGCTCTTAGTCAAACCACACCAGTATCCTGGGACTGCCCAGATTGTGTTCTTACTAGAATATTATGTAGCAACCAACATGCTGTGAACATTCTTCAGACTGTGACAAGATCATACTGGAGTGTCCCTAAGACATATCAAAACAGGGAAAGCAGGTGGTGAGTAGGCCGTCCAATGCTCACTAATTTTGCAAGTTTATGCATATGCAATGCTATATCAGAGTTTGGCCACAATCTATGGATTCCAAGATGATTTCATAAACCAGGACTCCAACGGGTACCCAGGGTCCCCTTTAAGATCCACACTGAGAGATTAATATATTTGGACATTTCATAAATGTAGTCATATGCATTAGAATTAGCCCTTACAAAAACTGAATAGTTCTACAGAATATCACTATAGAAGAGGTGGTAATATATCTGAGATGTGTACCATAGTTTTGAATCTTGGACACTGCTTATGTGTTGTGTGGACACATTGGTTATGATTCATTGTGCATTACACATTTCCTAGCAGATCACAGAATGATACTTCACTGTTTACAGATCTTTGTGACCATGGGCCAACTGTGCCATTTATTGCTATATGCATGCAGTCTGTGGCACTCAGTATCTCAAGGAGGCAGCTGATATTGTAAAAGGCATAATTGGCAACAGCTCTCTCCTGCTGTGTGCCAGAAAACCACATATGCTTCTTCATTTACAGAAGCATTATTTTGAGGATTTTGTTGAATATTCCAGAGATATAAGCCTGTGAAAGACACATGTGATTCCTTTTGTCTCTAAAAGGTCCCTATGGCTAGAATAAAAGAGTTTTACAAACCTTGGCTGCAGAAGTGTGGGACTTCCACACATTCCTGTAGAGTCTTTGTTTGAAAGATGCATGATAACCAACACCTGTACAATGTCCTAGTCTGTTCAAAATTGATCAATTATCTCCTGATCAGTTAAGTTATGGTATGTCGCCCACTGACAGTAATATTTCCTATGCCACCAGTTGCTTTCTCACACATACGACTGGGAAGCAAATGCAGTAACCATTAAAGTGTGCCATTGCACAAAAGAAGATGCTACTCCTTGCATTCTCACTGTCTGTAACTCTGATAGTTCCAACATGCTTTACCTATTTATAGTCAGACACACAGACAGACTAGTACAGAATTTCCCCACATACGACTATGAATCATGACTGTGTTCATCTTGCATACTTCTGCATATCATTAGGATTTCATTTCCTTACGCACTTTCATTTTCATATCATTAGTTGGTCATATTCATATATCTCCTGCAGCACAACATGGGACTATGAATCACCACCAAGCAGTGCCAGCCTGAATTTGGCTGATTCCCACACAGTTGCACCCTACATATGATGCGATATGAATAACAATCTTGGCTTAATTTTCCATAAAAAAATAATGTAGTTATGCCTTTAAACAGCAACAGCAGCTGAAGTCAGTGTATCAACACCTAAAATGTAACAGCTAAAGAATGTGGCTACATTTTGTTAATATCTGTGTGCTTTCAAATCAGCCAGCTCTCATTTTATACTTCTGCATCATTTACTATTTTAACACATGTAGCGTTACCCCTGAGACCAAGTTTCTTGTGAAGTGGTATGAGGCCCAGTTTCAGCCAGTATTTTGTAGCATTTTTCTCCCCAGGATCCATACAAGACATTAAACTTTAAATGTTATATTTTGCTTCCTAGGTAATACAAAACAAACAAAAGTGTTCAGTGTTTTGCTTTTCTAAAGTCTCAAGTCTATTGGAAGGTCTTTAGTATATTTCTGCAAATGTGAAAACCAACAAAAAATATGTACATTTTTTTAAACAGGGACCTCTTTTTTATCAGAAACACTTCTGAAAGAGATTGAGAGACCGAACATGGTTGCTAAACTTTTGAAATAATTAGAGAATGTCTACATTAAGTTTGCATGGACTGCATTGTACAGTTTGAGCATTTCAATATTAAATTTACATGGATTAATTATACAAAGTAATTGCTGCACACTGCTTCTTTTGAGAAAACATTCACTTTATTCAGCAACACTTTCTCCACTGTTTGTTTTCCTCTAAATGCAAGAATAATACCTGGAAATCTAATGCCATCACAGGAAGATTCTTAACTGTACGAGAGTCTTTTGTATTTTAAGAAATAAACCACTTTTGGATACTGACAGATACAGGGACAGCTGGGATACAACCACGGGATTCCTGTGCTGACACTTCCATACTTAAAGGTGCAGCTAGAAGTTTTCTTCAACAAGCCTACTTAATGTAATGCCACCTTTTATATGGACACACTTTCTAAGCCTAGTACAGTCTTTGTAGAAGCATTGAGAAATGAGAATATCCATTACACCTAATGACTGAGGCTTCTATCATGCAGATACATGAAAGCATAATGCACAATGTATTCACTACTGTCATTCACAAGCAACACTTCCTGCTATGGACAGTTTTAGTCCCATTATCCTCAACGGCACACAGGAATACTCCTGTACAATGGACACAGTGGACATTCTGTGTTTTTTGACCAGAAAGATGTGAATATTAAGATACTGCTGGTGTTCTCCTCGGACAGTACATGGTCACAGAGGTACCTGTACTTCATAGAACAGCCTTACTAAGAGATGACAGGAATTCTGACCCATCTGCCTTAGATCTATTCACATCACTGGCTGCCTGTACAAGCTGTACTGTTAACTTACATTTCTTCTGCGTCTGTATGTACATAACTAGTCAACTGCACCACAGTTCAGCATCATGATCCTAGGTCAGGATGCACGTGTGCTCCCTGTAGACCTATACTGTGGACATGGCTGACAGGTACCTCTTGGGGATGATACAAACAGCTGGCTAGGACTGATTCATAAAATGTGCAGGCCCAGTGGTCATTCGTGCATACATACCATGCCCCATTTCCAGACGAGGGAATACAATTGTTCTGCTACTCCCATTGGCAGGAGCATTTCCATGTCACAAATTGGAGTGGGAGAGTGTGCTAGGTTTTCGTAGCAGGTTATACTGCAAAAGGTTCACATTACACAAGTTTTAGTTTCCACACAAAAGTGTAAAAGTTGCTGATTGCCATTCAAATTTTATCAGGTAGTTGTGCTTAGCTATGCAATACAGAGCAAGAAATCAGATTTGAAGGACCACTGACACACCCAGTACAGATGCACCAGCTGCTTTGGGTTGGTTCTGGCCACTTAACTTATGTGAGCACTGTCAGAAGTATATCACTTCTGTTCATTTCATGAAGTGTGAACAGTTTTAGTGGGTCATTTGCATAAGTACACCAATGGACCACTATGTAGTTGGATAAGACCACATATAGGGACTTTTCCAATTGTGCAGCACTGTTCTAAAATCACAAAGAGGTTTGATACTCCATGGCACTTGATATTTATGGATACTGTCCTACATCAATGACTAATAAATGATTAAGGTTTCATTCAGTGTCTCCATTTATTTTAAATGCCTAGAAACTGTTTTAACGTAACAGACCTGCACCGAGATCTGGAGGCATTGCATTACTTTTCATAAGTAATAATATTTTTGTTCAAAATGTATATGTTTCATGTTGTTACTGAATATTATTTTAAATGGATTTCATGTGAATTCTTGTATGGGACAATTACAACTTAGACCTACCCTGGATTATGCTCCTCTTTTTGTTAGAGTCAGGCAAATTGCAAACATAATTTGACATTTTATCCATAAACATAACTTTATTGTTAGGTGAGTTTGATACTGATTGCTTTTATGACATGTCTTCTGCTCTGGATAATAATCTCACTAGGTTTTCTTTGTCACCAATAATTGGTTTTCCAACAAGGCTTGATTTAGGCCCTGGTAATTATTCCTGTACTGATCATACTAGTATCATTCCTTTCTTTGTAAACCTTAAGCTATCTGGAAATAGTTTTACCTTTTATTCCTTCATTCCAAATTACCAGCTTCCACTTAATTAAAAAACAATGATTTGTTAATCTGCAGCATGTTTTAGCCAGGAAAATAACAATAGTGCCTGGGCTACTATTTAAGAATTTCATTGCAGCTGAGGAATGAACACTTTCCCATTTCAATACAAACTGAAGGTTTCTTACTGTACCACAGTTTACCTTTAAAATAAAAAAAAACGTATGGGCTCAGATGCATGGCCTGGACATCATTTAAAATATTACAGTCTATCTTAATGTAGAAATATTGCCAATATAAGCAGCATGTAAATTTATGACTATCAAAGTAAAAACTATTTTCCTTAAGGAAAAATATAATGTTTTTATTTGAAAGCCACAAATTATTTTGGAAGGAAATTTGTTTAATAGGAAATGCGTTCTTATTCTTGACATTGGTAGCAATCTTTGCTCCTCTGTTAAGCTAGCTGGTGGTATGTTATTTTACATTTACAACATCTCAAGTCCAAGTGTAGCAGTTCTTTGTAATACACCTGAACAAATGGATGGCTTTCAGACATCATTTTCTTTTTCACTTCTTACGATAGGAATGGTGCACTGCTGAAAGTTTCCTAAGATATCAAGCACTTTTATAGTCTTTTCTATTATTTAGATTTTTAACTTTGTACATTTCCTCCATCTTCTTTAAGTCTCACTGTATTCTTCTGTCTTCTTCTGCAAATTCTGTTCCTAACTCATACACACCTGTTTCCATCTTACAACCATTATCTAAACCACTTGAAACTGATGCATCTTCTCAGTTTAAGAACCATCACAAAGCTTCAGAAAAGGGTAAACTAGTATGGTCTATATCATGTTATCGAAAGTTTATTTAATCGAATCAATAAAGGTCGAACTTTATCGATCGATTAAGTAAAACATCGAATAGCGTAAAAAAAAAACAAATAAAAAAAAAACTAAATCGCTTAGGCAGGGGGGCAAGATCCTCTGCACCACCCACACCCCCATACTTAAATATACCAACTCCGAGACTGCACTACATTGAGGTAAATGGAAATCTCCCCTTACGGAGATTTCCATTTACGTGCACAGTGTTCTTCACTTTCGATATTGTCGGCTTATGACAACGTGAAGTAGACCCAACCAGTACTACTACAAATCTTTGTTTTCCAAGCATTATAAATCTATGGATCCTAATGAGCTAACTGGAGTTGTTTTGATTTGCTTCATTAAGGCTTCTAAAGCAATTTTTAAAATATTTCCATCAGGATATTAAAATGATATGGACTTAGTTGTACTGTACTTGCCTGGTTTATTGAATACTTTTTTAATCCTCCATTCACAGGTCAAACTATTATTGCTTTTCATTTCCCTTTACCTCTTAAGAGTTGTGCTCCTTATGTCTGTTCTAAAGCTTCTGCTATTCTATGTCAAAATTAACGTAATTATTATTTATAACCTTGAAATTTCAGTTACTATTCGTGCAAACAACTTGGCCATTCTTTACATAGATAATTCTGCAGACAGCATTAAAATAATTTTAAGTCTGGATCTTTATTTATTTTCTAACTGATTCGTAAGCAGTAGTGTTAGAGTAAATTACAACAAAGCAAGTCAGTGCTGCTTGGCACATCCCAACATATGAAGCTGTTCTCATGTGACTGACCTGCACCTAGTTGTTTTATTAAATCGTTCAATTTAAACATTGTGGATTATAGCTGAATCCTACCCTCATCTCTTACTGTCAAAGTGGACAATGCTTTGTACAAAGTAGTTTCTGCTATGGTATATGACTATTATAGGTTGAAAAATGTGTTATCTAAGAAAGTGAAGAGCACAGTAGGGAAATGTACATTTCTTTCCAATATTGATTGCTACTGTCACAATTAATTCTTTGTTAAGCATTCAAAAACTATAACTAGCCTTAAAACAAATATTTATTTTGAAAACTCCAAAGCTGAAATAGGACTGTACCATGTGAAATGTTAAATTACTAACACTATAGGAAAAAGTAATCCTTTTGTTTGGCAGACTAATTTTAAACAGCTACATCATGGTCACTATTTTTCTGAGGTAGTATCCAAACTTTCAGAACTGCCCCATGGAAACTGGAATCCTCTATCGTTCTCAAACTTTTTTTCTTTCAGGCATGCTGTGTTCTTTATGCTATTAGAACTGCATTCAGTATTTATAGAATGGCTAAAGGGAACTCTTTACCAGCCTTCATTAAACTGTTTCCATCTATAGACATGTTTATTTACTTCTCTAAGCAGTTTCTATAGAAGGGGACAAAGTGGTTGTTATGTTTTTTCAGATTTACATAAGTCTTGTTAATGGTTTGTGTTACTCATCTCATTATAGCTCTCACAATCTACTTCTTTATCCACTGTATTCCAATTACTGTTCACCTGAATTTTATTCAGCATTGTTTTGCATTTATGAATGGACCAGTTTGATTCAGTCCAGTTATACCTGATAATTAAGAAAATGAAGGCACGTAAATTAGATTACAGAAGTATGGCAGCTATGCTCGATGTAAAACACAACATAATGCATCAAGGAAGCAAAAACTTTAAAAAGACATGCACATCTGAAAGGAAGCAGTAGCAGTTCCAAAAGTAGAAGGGATATACAGTAGCCATAGACATGACCAATATTTAAGAAAGTAATGTAAGAAAGCAACAAACAAGGTGGACAATGGGTTGTAAGGAAAGAGACATGTCTAGTACTAGTAAAAATAAGAAGCTATTATCTCCCAGGCTTCACCAGCTTTTGATATTTTCACACTGAGCTAATTGAAGGAAGGACACTGAGCAAACTCAGATCTATAATATATAACATTAAGTATCCTGTTTTTTTTTTTTGCTTATTTTTTGAGTTATTTATAGCACTTTGTATACTGCATACTTTTCTAGCTAGTTTCACTGTGTGTGAGGTATTAACTGGAAATTGTCCACTTTTATTAAGCATCTGTTTGGGTTGCTTGATTCTGATCTCCTGCCAAGGAGAGTGTCATATAACTTGTTTGCAGTTAAAAGCTTTCTCTAGAGGCTCCTTTATCTGTTTAAAACTTTCATTTAAAGGCTCACTGCTGCTTTTCTGCTGTGAGAAACATTTCTGCAGTTTGTTTCCCACCCTCTCTCCCTATCTGTATGCTGTTCTTATAGTTGGTGGCTTTGCAGTTGCCCGCCCATACTGTAAATTTGATCTGGGACACCCCTCCCGGTCTAGTGTTATTACCTCATTCTACCTAATACAGGGAGAACATTTGAGAAGGTCAATCCACTTAGTTTCTGCTCCTTCTTTCTCTCTTTCCACTTAAAAAAAAACATTCTAAGCTTGTTTCCTGCCTTTCCTGTGGGTAGTCTAGTCTGGATACAGATTTGCTGGGTCCAGGACTGTTTTTGGGCTTCTGAGCCCCCAAGCCTTTTTGTGTTGGAGGGAAGCCTTCTAGCTTAATTTTGTTTCTTAGAACTAGCCAGTTTTTTAGTTTCAGCACTCAAGTCTGTTTCTTTGAGCTCAGCACTTGTTCAGAACTCGTTGAAAGCACTAAGTAAGCTACAAATTACTACAGCACTCAACTTTCCTCACTTGTCTAGAGGAAACAGTTTCTATTACTTAACAAATAAGCACCTATCTGGGCATGTCTAAGGATCAGCTCCCGGTGTTTTCTCCTGTCTGCCTGATGAATCTGGGCATCTTGGGGCAATGCAGCAATTGCCTCATGTACACAGACAACCCTCTCCTCCTACCACCCAACACTACAACCTGTGAGAGATGCACTTATATAGCCAAACTAGAAGCAAAGCTCTCTTCATCCAAGACTGGAATAGACAGTCATGAGGAGAAGGTAAACACTTGCACCACACCACACTCATCACATAGTCCCTCAAAACCTACACCACCAAAACACACACATAGAAACACAAAACACACACCTACATTCGCGCCCAAGCAACAGGGACCTCCAAAGCAAAAACACAAGCAACCTCCACCCCCCCAACACAACCCAAATGACACATAGCCCGCAAACTCAGTGTGCCACTCAACCTCAGCCCATAAGGCATAACAACATATCCAACACTCTAGTCATAGGTGACTCTGTAGTCAGGCAAACTGATGTTCCACTCACCAGGCTAAACAAGGAGAAAGTTACTGTCAGCTGCCTGTCAGGTGTCAGGATCCACCACATAATGCATGCACTCAGGTCACTCCACAACAAGTACAAATATGACTCTGTCATTGTACATGAAAAGGGACATGGAGGAGCTGTATCTTGTAGCCCAGACAGGTATGACCCTAGCCCTGAGTAGCATCCTGCCATCACCCAGAATGATACCACAGTACAACGACAAAATGATTGACTTCAACAATTGGCTAAGCTTCTGGTGTCATTCTAAGGGGATCCAGTATCTGTCTGAATGGAATGACATGATCGACAAACCACGATGCTTTGCCAGAGATGGCCTGCACCTGTCGCCCTTGGGATTCCGGATACTGGCTAAGGCTCTAGCCACCCCCATAGTGCCTTTTTTGGCAAGGTTTAAATGACAAATTCACAATCCTAACAGGTACAAGCAAGCAAAATCTGAGGGTATTACTACTCAATGCTAGAAGTCTAAACCTCAAAATGCACTCACTCGAGGCACTCCTTAAAATGGAGAACATTGACATTTGTGCAGTGACATAGACCTGGTTCAAGGCTCCAGAGGTTACCCCTGCATTACCAGGCTATAATTCATACCACACCTTTTGACCATCTAACCTGGACCGAAGCACTAAAGGCAAAGGCGTGTCCATATTCATTAAGGATATCCACACCTCCAGGCTAGTTGCTCAGTGTAATGCATCCGAGATTATCCAAGTGCAACTAACTCTGGGCAAGACTGCAGTCCAAATTGTCACTTGCTACAGATCCCCCACCATGCCCCAGGATTTCCACTCCTCATTTCTTGATACACTGGAAAATATTAGGGTACAACCTAACACCCTAATAATGGGCGATTTCAAGTACCCCACCATTAACTGGGAAAACTACTCATGTACCAACTCCTTCACTCAACGCTTTCTGGAATTCATAAATTCCAATGCCCTGGATCAACTTATCCACACCCCCACTAGGGGCAACAATATCCTTGACCTAGTCGTTGCCAACATGAGTGACCGCCCCCACCCCCCATTAAGGAACCCACTGTAAAAAAATTTCTCCAAAGCCAACTTCATGTTTCCTAAGACAGAAGTGGCGAACTTCATGACACCCATGCAGAAGGACAATACAGTTATGACTGCTGAATCCTACATAAATGCACTCTATAAGCACTAACAGAACCAAGATGCTATCCTCCAAAAAAAGGAAGCCAATCTGGTGGACCCCTGCCATAAAAAAAACTCTATAACAGTAGGAAGATACTGCTGCAAAAGAGTAAAATCTCATGAGTGGAGGAACTCCCTGGTCAGCCTCAGTACAAAGCTGAGATCCCTCATAAAATCCTCCAAAGCTATCTACAAAAACAAAATCGCCACTGATTCTAAGGACAATCACAAAGCATTCTATAGCTATGTCAAGAATCTCAATGGCAACACCCAGATCTGCTCTGAATTACAGCACAATGGCACGAAAATTACAGAACCAACTGATATTGCCAACATCCTGGCAGATAGGTTCAGTGCTAACTTTACCCCCCCCCCCAAAGGGCCCATATCTATACCAGAAGAATGCAGAGTCCCTGTAATCACAACTATGCAGGTAAAAACTGCACTCTCTAAAGCCAAGAACACAGCATCCATGGGACCGGACAACATCCCAGGCTGCATTTTACACGAACTTCAGAACGAACTTGCTCCCCATCTAAGCACCATGTTCAATCATAGCCTCATGTCAGGCTTTGTACCCACTGAATGGCACACAGCAACAGTTATCCCACTCCACAAAGAAGGAGCCACCATGGACCCCGGGAACTATCGCCCTATTAGCCTGATGAGCCTGGTCTGTAAGGCCATGGAACATATTATCATGGAACTTATAAACAAAGCCATTGGTAAACTCCAAACTCTGGATCCCACTCAGTTCAGATTTGTGAAAGGCAGATCATGCCTCCTGAAACTGATCGACTTCTTGAAGCAGTCACCAAAGCCGTAGACGAGGGTAAGGTGGTTCACACAGCCTATCTTGACCTTGCCAAGGCTTCAGACATAATTCACCATTCTGTAATTATAGATAAACTCACTAAATTAGGTATAAATCCCTATGTCACAAGATGGGTTGCCAACTGGCTCACTGACAGAACCCACACTGTAAAAGTTGCATACTCCAAATCTGACTTCAAACCAGTGACAAATGGAGTACCACAGGGTTCAGTCCTGGGTCCCCTCCTGTTTGGTATCTATTTCTCTGAAGTACAGGCTAACACAGAAGGTCTCTGGCTAATGAAGTTCACAGATGACTGCAAACTAGGAGCCATAGGTGAGTCCCCAAACGAAGTGGACATCCTACAGAAGGGGCTCACTGAGACAGACGCCTGGTGTCAGAGCCATGGCCTCAAGCTCAATGCAAAGAAGTGCATTGTCATTCCCTTTGGTAAAAACTCTCTACCCATGAACTACCACATAGACAGCAGTCTACTTAACACTAAATGTGTGATAAGAGACCTTGGGACTCAGGTGGGCAGTAGTCTCTCCTTTGATAATCACATCACCACAGTAGTCAGGGAATCCATCTAAGTGGCACACCTCATCACGAAAGGATTCTCATCCAGGAAAAAAGAGGTCATTGTTCCCCTCTACTCATCACTCATTAGACCCATTATACAGTACAATGCCCCTTTTGGAATGTACCTCACAAGACATCTGCAACAGCTGGAAAGGCCACAGAAGTACCTCACCAAGAGGATTACCATCCTCAAACAGATGCCCTATGCTGACCATCTCAAAAAACTCCAGCTTTACTCCATAGCAAATCACCTACTCCGAGGTGATCTCTGCCTAACATACAAAGCTATGTCAAACCCAGAGCTGTTGGACATGCTACACCTAAAGAAATCCCAATCCCTCTGAGCTACATGTCCTAGGGACCGTAACCTTGTCACCACAATGAACAGAACATGTTGGAGGGATAGATTCCTATCCCAGAGACTTCTATACTCTGGAACAAACTACCCATCTATGTCAAGCAGAGTTCCTCATTAGCACTCTTCAAGAAAAATCTTGATGAGTGGATGGGAAATAGGAAATTCACCCTAGGGATCACTTCTATGGCTCTGCTCGACAGAGGCACAGGAAAATAACTTTCTTGGGTGGCAAAAGCCAGGGAACCTTGTTGGCTAGGCTAACTTAGGCCCTTGGGCCGATATCCTAGTACCTATCTATGAACCTATAAAATAGCTTTTATCGTGGAGATGAAAGATGCTGGAAACAAAAATGCTTTTAGTGTTTTGAGCAGAAAATCTCAGTTTACATAGTCAAATGCTTTTTATGTCTAGACTTACCAACAACGTTTTTTCATTTTCTTTTTTTAAAAATTCTATTAATGTTAATATTCTTTTGATATTATCATGAGTGTGCCTTTTATGTATAGACCCGGTTTGATCATTATGAACTAATTGTGAAAGTAGAGCCTTTATTTTGCCCACAAATATAGACATAAAGATATTTTAGTCACAGTTTAATAAGGATATTGGCCTATATGATTTACATAGCTGTGGATCTTTGTCAGATTTAAGAGTAGGGGCAATCAAGGAGCATGTCCAAGAGGGATGGATCAAATTGTTAGATTCTACTTCAGTCAGGGTTTTATGAAGTAAAGATATATATAACTGAATCTGGAAAAAAGTTTATAAACCTCTGGTATAATGCCATCTATACCAGGAGCTTTGTTACATTTTAGGTTTTTAATTTTATTTTTGATTTCACTTAGAGTTATGCATTTCTCAGGACTTGTGCTAAGATTTTCTGGAATGACATTCAAATTTAGAGTGGTTAATTCTTGGGCTGTAACATTTTTATTTATATTATCAGAGTTATAATGTTTGGTGAGATGATATCTAAAAGCTTTTAATATATCTCCAATATCAGAACTGATTTGTTAATACCTTCATGTAGTAATTTTAAGATATTATTTGCCTTAGAATGTAGTTTTGCTCAATGACAAATTGTGCATGTGTTTGGGGGGTAAGAGCATAAGAATTAAATTTCATTTTTTTCTAATGTTAAGTTTGTTTTGTGTCCCTTAATATCTAGATATTTCTTGTTTAATGTATCTATTTCTTTTTTGTTATTTGGGTTTGATTTTGATGACCTAGATCTCAAAGAGGCTAACTGAGATTGTAGGTTATGTAGTTGTGATTCCCATTCCTTTAGTTTTACTTTTTTTTTTATACCATACTATAGTTTTACCATAGATATATGCTTTTAGAGCATCCCAAACCATAACAATGTTTGTTTCAGAGTTGTTTGTCTCTAAGAAGAAATTTAATTCTGATAATAACCATGGTTTAAAATAATCTTTTAGTTTGGTAATATAAGCGGGATTCTAGTAATGGTATTTCATCTAAGGAAGTCCATTTGTATATCTAACATAAGTAATCCACAAGCGAAATCTCTCCACTCGACTGGTAAACAAACAAAAAGAGAACCAAGGAGAAAAAGTACTGCCACTACTTTTTTATTACGTTTCCACACACCAAACACGTTATACCAAAAACGTTATGAACGCCTTCAAATACACTTGCGTTTTCGTCCCAATAAGCATGGACTTCATCAGATAAATAGCATTTCATCTCATTTGTCTTTTATACAACTTCGCAAAATGAAACCCAATAAAAACCTTTTATTTCAAATTCATTAAGCAAATCAAGTTCTACCTAGTTCATTAATAATTAATGATAAAACAATACATTTTTCATTTAAAATCAATAGTTCATTAAATCTTTCATTCATTTTAATACCTTTCATTTAAAATATTTTTTTAAAAACAATATGTGATATAATATGCTATGTATATACTTTAAAAGTTTTTTATTATTACATTTCAATGATGCATTCTAAACAATAAAATGAAATAAAATAAAATAAAAATGTCCCAACATTTCATAGCAACAGTGCCATCTTCTGTTTTTATTTAATATTGCACTTATTGTGCTTTTTCTTTTACATTCTAGTTGCTCTTAATTTTAATAGGGGTAAAATGGATATATATTCATTTAATCCAGGGGCTTTGTTCGCTTCCAGGGTTAACTGCCACCACAATTCCCTATAACCTACTAATTCCTCCCAGGGGCCTCCTCTAATATCACATTTAACCTGATCCAGGACAAAGAAACAAAATTTATATCCCTCACATACCTTGGAATGTCTAAACAATGCATTAGTCTCTTTCCCCTTTTTTATGTCGTAAATGTGTTCATATATTCTTTTCTTTAGAGTTCTCTCTGTCTTGCCCACATAAAAGGAAAAACATTTTTCACAAATGGCAAAATATACCAAACCTCTGGAGTCACAGTTAAAATATCCCTTATTAGTTAGCCAACGTCCCCTGCTCTCCAAGTAAATTTTTTCCGTATTCATTATGAATTCACATTGTCTACATTTCCCACACCTAAAAGTCCCTATTTTTTCCTTACTATCCCTTTCTCCTTTTCTGTACAAATCATTTTTTGTCTCTAGTATACCTTTGACACTAATGGAATTCTTAAAAACAACCTTAGGTGTCATTTGAGGGAGTCCATCCAAGTTTGTGAGGGAGCCAAATTTCTCCCATTCCTTTTGAAATATTGTTTTAATATTTCTATTCAATGCATTATATTCTAGTATAAGGGCTTGCTGGAAGTCCTCCCCTAAATCTCCACTCTTCTCATTATTAATATTTGTTCCTTCTCTTTCTCCTAGGATGGGCCTAAATTTGTCTATTCTCCCTCTTTCCACTTCCATTCTTAAGTTTCTAATGAACTTCCTGGGATACTCTCTTGCTAAAAACATTCCTTCTAATAGGTCACATTCTTTTGTAAAATCTTCATTGTTACTGGTCATTCTTGACCCTCTGACAAACTGTCCTTTCACTAGATTTTTCTTACAATAAATTGGATGTGCACTATTAAAATGTAAAAAGGAGTTTACATAGGTAGGTTTCCTATAAACACTAGTTTCCAGGGTATTGTTTGTTTTAAGGATCTCTATATCCAAATATTTGATGTTTTTTCCTGAATTTGTAGATGTAAATCTAAGGAAATCAGTTGTTCCCCCTATATATTCTATAAATTCCTTCAATTTATCTTGACCCCCCAGTCCAAAAAATTATTATGTCATCTAGGAACCTTTTGTATAACTTCCAATACCTCACAAAATTGGAATTGAAAATGTACTTTTCTTCCCAATTTGCTAAAACCAGGTTTGCAAAAGTAGGTGCACAGGCCGCACCCATGGCAACTCCTTGTATTTGTTGAAAAAATTCACCATTATATGCCAAAAAATTATTCTTTAACACTAAATCCATCAAGCCCGTGCACACTACTTTTTCTTCTATTGTCAAAATCTGGTCCATAAAAATTTCTTCTTCAAACATTTGTATACCTGCCATATAAGGAATAGACCCGAATAAATCTACTATGTCTAGCGTTACAAATAGTAGGTCTTCTGAATATAATTCTGGCCCCAATTGCCTAAGCAAGTCCCAGGAATCTTTCAATATAGCTTGCTTGTTAACCCATATATGTTTTGTTTTAACATCCACAAACTTGGCTAAGGGGGTAGTTTTTGACCCTTCAGCTGAGACAATTGGTCTTAGTGGGGGGGTCCATGCTATCTTTGTGAATTTTCGGTATTCCGAATATGACAGGTATTTTAGGTTTTTGAACTTTTAAATATGAAAGAGTCTTCATCTCTATAACGTTCTCATTCACCATATCTTCCAAGATCATATCTATTTTCCTATAAGCTAAATTAATTTCATTTCTGGAAACAACTGTATATTTTATTTCATCCCTCAGAATTTCATTCATTTTTCCTTCATATAGAATAACATCCATTAATACCACACCCCCTCCCTTGTCCGGCTTCATAACTCTAATATCTTGATTATATTTCAATTCCTCTAACTTATTATTTTCATCTATATCTAAATTCTTTTTATATCCAATTCTCCTCTCAGCCTTTCTAACTTCTTTTTCCATAACACACTCAAAATTCCTTAATTGTGTGTGAATGGGAGGGGTTAAAGGTGGATTTTTTTACCAATGTCTTTTGTTCACCTTTTATAATATTCTTATTTTTCTCTTTATCTTCCTTATGATATAGAAGTTCCATATTCATTTTCCTTAGAAAGAGTTTTATATCTAAAAGTGTTTTCACTACATTACCCTTAACATATGGGATAAATTTAAACCCCTTCTCTAATAAACTAAAATGTTCCTTTTCTAATTTGATGTTACTAAAATTGTAAATAGTGAATCCATTCAATACATTTCTACTACCTATTATTTCTATAGGGGGACAAGATAATGTAGTTTGTTGGGCGGGGGTATATTGTCTCAATACCTCCCCCTTCCCCTTCTCCCCCTATAAAGCTATAAATTATCTCTTCAGTCAGTTAAACATATTACAATTTGTTTAAACAATTCCCTAGTACTAGTGCTGTGAATTAACTATTTGCTCTTTGTGCTAATTGATATTTAAAAAGCATTAGTTACCATAAGGGTGCAATAAGCATGAATTAAGAAAACATTAATCACTAAAAGAGAAACCAGATTTGATTATTTATTTGCCAGTTGATTCTTTGAGATATAAATTTGCTGCGGCAGCGGAAGTCTCAGTTTTTTGTTTCTTTTTTTTAAATTCATTCCATGTATTTTTTCTTAGGTGTTCTCTTTAAAGAAGACAGAGAAAAGTCCATACCCTCTGGAGTGGTTGTTAGATTATAGCTTCATCCAGGTTGTTAGACGTTCTTGTACCAGAAGACAGGTGCATTTTCATTTTTTGCCAGATACATTATTTTAGCTCTAATACTGTTTTGTTTCAGATGCTTAACCAGTGGCCAGTATTTTTTCCTCATTTCTAATACTCTTGCAGAGTAGCCATTGTCAGATCTGATGAGGTTTTGGTTAAATTTTAATGGGGCTTTCCTGCAAGCTGTTTTTAGCACTAGTTCCTTATCTAAGTAAGAAAGAAATTTTATGACAATAGATCTCAGTTCTGCTGTGGAAGATGTGGACACAGGCTTACCAATTGCCCAATGAGCTCTTTCTATACCATAAGAGAGCTCTTCTTGTAAGACTAAGATTATGGGAATCCAATTATTCAGAAATTAAATAATGTTCTCACCTTCTGCATTTTCTGGTACTCCAAAGATTCAGATGTTACACCTTCTCTTCTGGTTTTCAAGGTAATCAATTTTATTCATTAGCCATGTATTTTGTTTGAGAAGAAAATCTGTGTGCAGTTCATTGTCCTTTAATTTCCCATCTCTGTCAGTTATGGCTGTCTCCATAGTCTATTATTTTATGTTGGTGTTGTTGGAAAAGCTGTCTGAAAACTTCAGTTTGTTTAGAGCTATTCTCATTTAATTTTTCCAGCTTTGGTTGGAAGTCAACTAGCTTCAGTGATAGTGACTGTAGAGTGGAAGACACCAGCTGTAGTTCTTTTCGCAATGCAGCATTAGATTGTGAAGACTTGGAGCTGTTCATTTTCCTTCACGTTTAGTCTCAAATAATTTGACAGGAATTATGTGGAATAAAAACCTCAAAGTTTATAAAGTTAAAGTTTGGACTATTTGTAACTAGATTTTATAAAATTTAAGTATATACATTAGTTTAATTCCTGTCTATTATATTAATTTTATAGAGCTCAAAAAAGTGCTGTGCTCAGATGTAAATCTAGGCTCATCACAAGTAATTCTGATGAACAGGTGATAAAATTTACTGTTAGCAATTTTGCACCTTAAGTAGTCAGTAGGGAAACAGACAAAACACATGAGTCACTCATTCCTTGTATGCCATCAAATGTATGTTTTTTTAATTATCTGTACCCTCTCAGAGTAGCTTCTGGTATTTCTGAAAGGTACCAGACAATTTAGTAGCAGTGCCACTGGAGAAGGACAATATAGTGGAAAGCTATTGAGTCTGTTACCACAGAAAAATACATTTACTTTTCTAGTGCTAGAAAATAGTTCCATCCAACTAAATATATAGGACAAAGTCTTCCCTACATCAACACAGAGTCAGGGGATTAAAGTGCCCATAAGCAAGAAAGGAGATTAAAGTACAGGTCAACGCTAGAGATAAAACTTGGAGACTCTGGAAGGCCACAAATCACTCTGAATAACTGCCTGGGTTGCAGTTAAAAAAGTCAATTCTATTTACTTTCACAAAAGGTAACTTTTTACAATAAGCCTTAAAAGTTCTGGTCACACTTACTAACTGGATAATAATATTGCACAGTAATAACTGGACATCCTTTGGTAAGGGCCTTTTTAGTAGCTGATATTAGGGGTTCTGGTGGCAGTGGATTACTACCTTATAGCCTGGGCAAAAGGGGCATACCTAGTGAATGCGTGCCAGCTTTCCCCAGGAGTGTCTGTGTGTTTTTATATAAATCATATCTCAAAGTGTGTGTGTGTGTGTGTGTGTGTGTGTGTGTGTGTGTGTGTGTGTGTGTGCGTGCGTGCGTGCGTGTGTGTGTGTGTGTGTGTGTGTGTGTGTGTGTGTGTGTGTGTGTGTGTGTGTGTCAGCTACTTGGGCAGGGACACAAAGCACTGGTTGGACAGAGGGAGTGCTGGGAGGACTTGGCTTGGAACCCTGGCTAAGGACTCCACTCTATATCTGTGCCAGTGGGGGGGTATTATTGGGGATATGGAGAGAAAGAGAGAAACCAGCCACAGGCTGACTGTGACCTCTGTGCGGTCTTAAGGGAAATTGTACTTTACTGTATGTGTAATTGTTATCCTTCCTAATGTGGACACCCCTCACTGGTATTAGTGGTGAGGACTGAGGCTCCTTGATTACTGCGCCAGTGCTCGGGTATCACATATTAATTGTTTGGCAGTGGTGGGATATCCATACCACACATTAATTGGTTGGCAACTGGCTTGTAGTGGTCTGGATAGTGAGTTCCTGTAGCTTGTGTACAGTGATCACTGAAGGTGTTTTTGTACTCTAAATCAGCCACACAATGAATATTCGGAGTTCAGATCACAATTGTTTTATTTCTTTTGTTAGCTTAGTCAGGGAGAGCAGGCAAGCATGTCAGCAGAGGAGTATGGCAAGATGTCAAGGAGCCAATTGGCTGAGATGTGCCAGGCTAAGGGACTGGTGCATGGAAACCTGACTAAGGCAGACATGATTGCAGCTTTGGTCACAGTTGCATCAGAAAGCAGCAATCAGGAGGGCGATCAGACTGGTTGTGGAGATGTACAACACTGAGAGAATGGACAGCTCAACCTTTCTGCAGATGACTTAAAAATCCATCTGGAGCTAAAGAGACTTGAGTTGGAGGCCAGGCATTTGGAGGCAGAAGCATCAGAGAGACTGAGATGTCTACAGGCTGAGGAGAATGAGAAACTGCTACGCCTGGAACCTGACGAGAAGGAAAGGCAGAGGCAGCATGAAAAGGAGATGCTGACTCTTTGCCAGAGTTATGGAGGTAATGGGGAAGGGAGTAACTGGACTCCAGAAGCACAAACGGGCAGTAAATTTCTTCCACAGTTTACAGAGGGGGATAATTTTTATAGTTTCATTCATATGTTTGAGAGAGTATGTAAACAGTATGATGTTGACCAAAGGCTCTGGGTACGGTTTCTGACCCACTCACTCCATGGTAAAGCTGTAACTGTGCTGTCTAAACTTTCTGATCATGAATTATCTAATTATACTGCTAAGAATTGTCTGTTAGAATTTTTTAAGTTACCACCTGAAACTTATAGGAAAAAGTTTTGTGAGCATAGACGCAAGGCAGATGAAAGTATATGTGAATATGTTGCTGAACTGAGCACTTATTTTCATAGGTGGGTGAGTAGATGTCAGGTCACCACTTTTGAAGGGCTGGCAGACATTTTGGTGAGGGAACAAGCCCTTAGCACTGTGCCTGAGGACAAGAGGATGTGGTTAGCTGATAGACAATGTACTACTTCAGATGAGTTGGGGAAGAAGGGAGACCTATACCTAGCAAGCAGGGCATCCCTGCACAGGAAAGGGACCCCAAGTACTGCTCATGGGTCTAAAAATCTCATGGTGGGCAGCCCAGACTGCCTCAACAGAATCTGCCAGTAACAGAGGAAGCCACTAGTCCAGGTACACATCCAGGACCTAAGGTTAAATCTTTTGAATGCAACCCGTGGGGCCATGTGGCAAGGTGGGGAACAAAAGGTGAGGGAGCCAGTAAGTGGGAAGGACAACATGCCAATAGTAGGTTGTCTTGAGACAACAAGTGTAACAAACTACCACAAGAGGTTGTATCCTATCATAGTGAATGGCAAAGAAGCCATTGCTAAGAGAGGCACAGCCTCTGACATAACCATTATGAAGCCTGCAATAGTTACAGAAAAGCTCTACTTGCCTGGGCAGTCTACTCCAGACAGAGCTTTAGGAGGGACCCCATTCCAAATACCTTTGGTTAGGGGTCACCTTGACTGGGAGGGTGGAAAAGGAAGCCAGCAAGTAGGTGTGTTTGAGGATATCCCTGCAGATGTCCTGATAGGGAATGATTTTGATAAGGCAGTACCATGTGTTTGTGCAGTTGCATGCAGTCAGGCTTGGAGACAAGCATGTGGGTCTGGTAGCCTGGGGGGGGGACCCAGACAGACTGGATACTTGCTGCCAGGACTGGTGAGATGGCTACTTCAGGGAGGGAGCTACTCTGCAGCAATGAGACTGAAGGTGAGTCTCAGCTGTTTGTGGGTGCTGATGTTCCCTTGGACAAAGTGACTGCAAAGGTAGAGGTGAGTAGTAGTACCCAGGCTGACAGTGAGGCACCTCTGTCAGAGGATGCCACATGTCCTGTGGAAGGGGAGCTGGGAAGGGTTACAAAGAGAGTTAAGACAGGCTCAGCTCTCAGACCCTAAATTGCAAGGCCTGAGGCAGGTTGCTAGTGAGGCACCTGATTCTCAAGGGAAGAGGGGAATCTGTATACTGGGACAAAGGATTACTGTATAGAGAGTGGACCCCTGAAGGAGGGCTAGAAGGTGAGAGGATAGAACAGTTGGTAGTGCATAGAGCCTACCATCTGGTGCTTCTAGCCATGATATTCCCTTTGCAGGTCATATGGGCATAAAGCATACAAAGAGATGTATTAAGGAGAACTTCTATTGGCCTGGAATTTCCAGAGATGTAACAGGGTAGCGCAGGACCTGTGAGCAGTGCCAAAAGGTAGACAAGACAGGAGACAAAGTGAGAGCTCCTTTGATGCCTTTGCCTGTGACTAAGGAGCCATTTCAGAGGGTAGCTATTGATATTGTGGGACCTCTGAGTACCCCAAGTTCCACAGGGAAAAAGTATATCCTACTGATAGTAGATTATGCTACTAGATACCCTGAGGCAGTGGCTTTGTCCTCCATTGAGACAGAAAAGGTGGCAAATGCTTTGTTAGAGATTTTCAGCAGGGTAAGTTTCCCAAAAGAAATACTGCCTGACAGAGGTGCCCATTTCATGTCAGACCTGCTGGCCTGTCTGTGTTAGCACTGTGGGGTGAAGCACCTGAGGACCACCCCCTACCATCCCCAAACTAATGGTCTTGTTGAGAGGTTAAATTCTACAATCAAGTCCATGCTATGAGCATTTGCAGACCAGTTTAAGAGGGAGTGGGAAAATATTTGCCCCATCTGTTTGCTTACAGAGAGGTTCTCCAGGAACCCACAGGGTTTTCACCCTCTGAGTTGCTGTATGGGCATAGGGTGAGGAGACGTCTAGATTTAATTCATGATGAGTGGGAAGAAGAGTGTGAATCTCACAAGGAGTCTGTTGTGGCATATGTCCTAAACCTCAGGACAAGGCTCAAGGAACTCATGAGCTTGGCCCAGGAGAACCTGGCAGAAACCCAACAACAGAAAAAGGTACGGTATGACATGAATGCCTGAGCTAGAGAGTATGCTGTAGGGCAGCAGGTAATGGTTCTCATTGCTGTCAGACACAACAAACTGCAAGTAGCCTGGGAGAGACTCTACAAGGTGGTAAGAAAGGTAAGTGATGTTAACTACATGGTAGAACTGCTAGGCCACAGTCAGAGGCACAAATTGTACCATGTTAACATGATGAAACCTTACCATGATAGAGAGGTCCTCATGCTGAGCATTTGAATTGATTGCAGGAGGAGTCTGATGGAGATCTGGTTACTGATCTCTTCAGTAAGGCTCAGACTGACACCTCAGTGGAAGGGGTAGCAATGTCCCAGCAGCTATCTCCTACCCAGGTTCGAGAAATCCAAGCAGTGTTACAGGAGTTTCGAGACATGTTCACTTGAAAACCATGGTGCACCCACCTGGTGCAGCACCAGGTGGATACGGGACCCCAAAGGCCTGAGAGAGTCAGACTCTGAGGGAGGAGATACAGGAGATGTTGGATTTTACATTCATTCAGGAATCCCACTTAGTAAAGAAGATCTAAACAAATTAACCTTTAAGGATTATAAGATTTTGGTAAATTCAAACTACAACCACAAAAGAGGAGGTGTCCTAATTTTACACAGAAAATCAATGAGAATTCCAGAAATAGTTGACTCATACTCAAGCAACAATAGCATGCTTGCTTTAGTCATACTAAAACTAGATAAAAAATGTACACTTTTGCAAACACCTACTGGATACCCAGTATTGGGACTAGAACTGTGAAAAACATTTAGACACCATAACATTAAAGTCTAAAGGTGAGTTACTACTGGCAGGTGATTTTAGTTGTATCTTGTCCTACACTGATACCACAAGCTCTAAGCCCTTCAAGATGTCCCCTGTTGCCAAGCACTTGAACAACTACATAGAAGACAGAAACCTAATTGACATTGACGATATAAAAATATTATCCTCCCGGAAGTATTTTCACTATTCTTACAGATTTGGCACACAAACCAACATAGACAAAGTCTTTGTAACCATTTCTTTCCTGGCCAAAATTGATATTGTAATGCTGACATCATGCCCTGTGTCTGACCAAAATGCTATCACCTTCAATGTAACACTTAATACTGACCCCTTAAACTTCTGCCAAAGACTACTTGTTTATCTAGTAACAGTACAAGGATTTGAAGAATGGTTTCTAGATGAAATAAAGCTTTACCTAGATGCCACTAATAATGGAGAGCTTTCAGACATTGTCCTATGGGACACTTTAAAGGTATTCTTACATGGTAAAGTCAAAAGTTGGTATATAAATAAAAGGAAAGAGTGGGATAAAAACTGGTAGACATACAAAAAGAAATTGATGAACTAAAACTAAAACTTACAAATGACAAATCTGCATTAGCTGACATATGTAAACTGACTAAGGAATATCAGGATATCATGCAGCATAAAATATCAATAAATCTGGAAAAATCAGATTACAATCCTATTCAATTAATCACAAGAGTATGCACAGGCTTGCGATTGGATCTAAATATTTAAATGAAAAAAGTCATATAAAAGAAATAATATGTACAAAAATAATCAGACTATCAAAGTTACAAATCTAAAAAAAATCTTATTATATTTTAAACACCATTACAAGAGTATTAATAATAACAACTCATCTACAAGTGATAACAAAATTATAGACAACTTTTTTGCTAATAATATTCAAAAGAAGCTATCCAAACACAATATTAATAACATAGACAGACCCTTTTCCTTTAAAGAATTAAAGGAACAAATAAAAAAATCTTGAGACAAAAAAGGCAACAGGGCTGGATGGTCTAATTCCATAATTTTACAAACTCTTACCTGATAACATCTTGAAAATCTTAGTCAGTGCATTCCAAGAAGTTAAAACTACAGCAAACATCCCTCCCTCATGGAAATATTCTATCATCTCTCCTATCTTAAAACCAAATAAAGACCCCAACCTTTGTACATCATACAGGCCAATTTATTTGCTTAACATTAATTACAAGATACCCATGTCTATCTTAGCAGACAGATTAAATAATATTCTTTCAATATTAATTCATGAAGAACAAACCAGATTTATCAAAAACAGAAAGGTACAATACAATGTAATTAGATTACTGGCCTTAATAGACTTAGCAAACAAGAAAAAAATTAGCTTTCTATTTAAAGCCTTAATATAGATAAAGCTTTTGACTCCCTAAGTTGGCCATATCTGTTTAAAGCTTTGCAAGAATATAATTTCTCTCCAAACTTTATAGGATTAATTAAAAAACTATATGAAAAGTCCACAGCCTATGTAAAAATTGGATCTTACCTATCTAGCCCATTCAAAATATTAAGAGGTACCAAACAGGGGTGCCCCCTCTCCCCATTACTCTTTGCCATAGGTATTGGGCATCTTGTAAATTATATTAGAAATAATGACAGCATTAAAGGATATAAAGTGCCAGACAAATTATCCCCCAAGATACAACTGTTGAAACTTAGATAAAAAAGAGACAAATTATGAGGGCACACATATTAAATATCTAGGTATCATTATTGAATATAATTATAAAAAATCACTCACACCTAATTACTAACAACTTATAAACTTAATTACTAGTCTAATAGAAAGTTGGGAATAGACTCCTCTTCACATTTGAAGACAGACTAACTTTAATCAAAATGATACTGTTACCTAAAATATTATTCATTGGCTAAGCTCTAATAATTCCTCCACCTGTCAAAATTAAACAGAAAATGTAATAACTTATTACTCAACTTCCCTTGGTATCACAAAAAAACAAGAATTTCTCTTCTCTGGTACACCACAAGGTGGGATGAAGGCAGCATAGGGTTTCCAAATATTGATTTTTATTTAAACACAACATTTATTAACATAGTGTTGCTTTGGAATAATATTTCTTATTCATCATATTGTAAATCAATACATGAAACCTTACTTCTTAATAGTAATAGGACATTGCTTGAACCATATACTCAAATACACAAAAACATCTTTATATGGATTTTAAAAATATACATTCAAAGTAAAAGGTCAAAACTTCTTCTCACACCTCTTATAAACCAAATATTATTGTTGTTTAAAAAGCTTATATTTTCTAATCAATTAAAAATTTCTCTTCTCTGGCACACCACAAGGTGGGATGAAGGCAGTATAGGGTTTCCAAATATTGATTTTTATTTAAACACCACATTTATTAACATAGTATTGCTTTGGAATAATATTTCTTATACATCATATTGGAAATCAATACATGAAACCTTACTTCTTAATAGTAATAGGACATTGCTTGAACCATATACTCAAATACACAAAAACATCTTTATATGGATTTTAAAAATATACATTCAAAGTGAAAGGTCAAAACTTGTTCTTACACCTCTTATAAACTAAATATTACTGTTGTTTAAAAAGCTTATAGTTTCTAATCAATTAAGAATTTATTAATAATTATATTTCCTTTTGCTTGCACAAATGAATGTTTGATATATTTTGATACTCAGAAAATGTTAGAATTTAAGAAGGGTGACATCATATTGGAATCAATTTCTCTCAGCTAATAAAATAAGTTCTGCAGACTATTTGATCAGCAGATATAGTTTGCAAAATTGCAATTGGCTAGACATGCAAACTTGTAAGGATTTTATACATACTAAGCTCATACCCTCATTAGAAGCATACAATAAGAGTAACTTAAAAATCTTGGATTTTATCTCAACAATTATTAATAGCTCACCCAAGAACACTTCATACATATCTGTTAATTATAAAATTCTCAGAAATGATTTTAGCAAAACAGATGTTTCTTTTTGGAATTATTCAAGTAAAGTTAATAGGCAAGTATTCTCAGAAAAAGATAAAAAAAAACTTTGTTTACACACGGTGAAAGAATCCACATCTTCCTTGTTCTGGTGTGTATACACATGGACATTTTTACATAGTTTTTTTTCACCCCACATAGACTAGCAAAAATGTATAAGACAGATGAAATGTAGTGCTGGAGATTTGGACACCCTGATGCTGACTGGATACATATGGTTGCTAATTGCAAAATAATTTCCCCATTTTGGTTAGACTTTAAATATCTTTGTAAAGCTTTTTGGTATGACAACTGTATAATTTCTGACTCCCTTATCCTTTTCATTGTTCCTGAAGTCATTCCTAAAAATCCAACATTTTTACTACGGTCTATCCTCTCTATAGCAAGGAAAATTGTTACTAAAAACTGGAACTCCCAATCTACTCCTGTCTTTAAAGTTGAGTTTATTCAGCTTGTGAAATACTTTTGTAAGAATGAGATTGCTACTATAAAAGCAAGAACTAACAACACAACTCATCATTTAATTGCTTGGACAAAATTGTCTAAATTTAAATGTTCTCCTATGTATATTTTTTTTTAATTGTTATGGACATTGTAGATAGTTTACTTTTTTCTTGTTACTATACTGTTAATTTATTGTGTTATAAAATGAATAAAAACATTTTGGAAAAAAAAGAATGTGATCATTATTACAATATGCTGGCACCTGCAATATATAGAACGTATGCTTATGATGGAAGTGTGGAATATTTTCAAGTCCAAATACTTGCCTTAACTCATAATACTACAAAATACACAGTCAGAACAATAATGGTGGATTCTACTGTCAAATTTAACTGCCAGAGAATAAAGTCATGCTTAGTTTCACAGCATTTCCAGAGTTTGGTCTGTTTCACCCTCTATACAACCACAAGCCCACCACTTCCTGTTAGTATGCATATTCAGTGCAAACGTTCTATTTTACAAACTACTTTCAAACTAGAAAAGCATGCTAAAATGTGTATTATTGTTTTCTTTGAACAGAAGGCTGCAATCAGGAAAAAAATTACAAAAAAAACCCTTATTTGGAATGGACAACAATGCAAAACAACATATGAAAATGATTTGACCTACAGCATGCCATTAATATTCTAGCATCATTGACATGTATGCATACTGCCCAAAGCTGAGCTTTTAGGTGAAAAAAAAGAAAAAAGAAAAATACCACAAACAAAAGGGAATTACGCAAAATGGCAATATGAAATTAAAGCTACTGTGGAATGTATCACTGTCTTGTGTTTCAAACTAGTGGTCTCAAACTAGTGAGGAGAGTTACCAAAACAGCTAAAATCCTCATCTGTTGCTGTTAATGGTCTGTCATCTGACTTTCTAAAATGTTGTTTATCCAGTCAGCTCCTGTATAGATCATTCTACTTAGGTTCATAGGTTCATAGGTTCATACTAGGCTATCTGCCCTAGGGCATTTATAAGCCTAGCCCGAGTGTGTGTGGCTTTTGCCACCCCTTGGAATGAGAATACTATGCCCATTTAGGGTTTAGTTTACTGTGCCTCTGTCTAGTAGTGACACAGAGATGACCCCCGAGGTAAACCTACGCTCTCCCATCCACTCGTCAAGATTTCTCTTGAAGAGAGTCAGTGAGGGGCTTTGCCTAACATGGACTGGGATTCTGTTCCAGAGTGTAGGGAGCCTCTGGGTTATGAATCTGTCCCTCCAGCACGTCCTATTTATTTCTGTGTTGAGGTTCAAATCTCTCGCTCTCGTGGCTCTGGTGGATTTGGATTTTCTGATGTGGAGCATGTCCATTAATTCCGGATTGGACATGGCCTTGTACGTCACACATAGATCGCTTCTGAGTAGGTGGTATGCGACTGAATAGAGCTGGAGTTTCTTCAGCCGGGCAGCATTTGACATATGTTTGAGACCCTTGATCCTCTTGGTGAGGTACTTTTGGGGTCTTTCTAACTGCTGCAGGTGTCGGGTAAGGTACATCCCAAATGGGACATTGTACTCAATTATGGGCCTGATAAGGGAAGAGTACAGGGGCACAATGACCTCTCTTGATCTAGATGTGAATCCTTTCATGATAAGGTGGGTAATATAGAAGGTCTTCCTAACCACCTTGGCAATGTGAGTGTCAAATGAGAGGTTACTGTCAACTTGGGTCCCTAGGTCCCTGATTACTTCTTCCTTACTTAATGGATTATCACCTATGTGATAATTTGTGGGTACTTTGTTTTTCCCAAAGGGTATGACTATACATTTTTTGGCGTTCAGTTAAAGGCCGTGGCTCTGGCACCAGTTATCCATTTCTATGAGGCCTTTCTGAAGGATGCTTGTGTCCGCTGGAGTATCAGTTATGGCGCCCAGTTTGCAGTCATCTGTGAACTTTGTTAGCCACAATCCTCCTATGTTTGCTTGCACCTCGGAAAAATAAATGCCGAACAAGAGGGGTCCCAGGACCAAGCCCTGTGGGACACCGCTTGTGACTGGCTTAGAGTCTGACATGGCTCCAGCAATTCTGACCTTGTGGGTTCTGTCCTCGAGCCAGTTTGCAACCCATCTTATGACATATGGGTTTACGTTTAAGCTGGTGAGCTTGTCTATGATGCCCGAGTGGGGTATTGTGTCGAAGGCTTTTGCAAGATCAAGGTAGGCTGTGTGAACTGTCTTACCCTCATCAATGGCCTTAGTGACTGTTTCAAAAAAGTCGACCAGGTTCAAAAGGCAGGATCTACCCTTGACAAAGCCGAATTGGGTAGGATCCAGTGTCTGTAGGTCCCCAATGTCTTTGTTTATGAGTTCCATAACGATCCTCTCCATAGTTTTGCAGACCAGGCTCGTCAAGCTTATGGGGCGGTAATTTCCAGGGTCCGTAGAAGCACCTCCTTTGTGGAGTGGGACCACTGTTGCTGTACGCCATTCTTTGGGCACGTATCCTGTAGTAAGGCTAAGATTAAACAGCAGCCTTATGTGCGGGTTTAGTTCCTCTTGGAGTTCATGTAGCATGCAACCCGGGATACCGTCTGGTCCCATTGATGCTGTGTTTTTAGCTTTAGAGAGGGAGGCTCTCACCTGGGCATCTGAGATGTCAGGGAGGCTACACTCTGCTGGGATAGATATTTCTCCTTTTGGGATTTGCACTGAACCTGTCTGCCAGTATGTTGGCAATGTCTGTGGGTTCAGTGTATTTTTTGTCATTTTGGACTAACTCTGAGCATATTTGGGAGTTTCCACCCAGGTTTCTAACATAACTAAAGAAGGCCTTGTGATTGTCTTTAGTGTCTTTTGTGATTTTTCTCTCGAAGTTGGCCTTGGATGATTTTATGAGTGATCGTAGTTTTTTGCTAGTACTGATCAGAGATGCCTTCCCTTTTGGGGATTTTGCTCTGTCATGTAGTTGCTTCCTCCTCCTGTTGTAAAGCTTGTTTATGGCTGGGGTCCACCAGACAGGACGCCTGCCTTTGGGGTAATGGGTCTTGGTTTTATTTGGGATTGCATGATCCATGCATTCTTGAAGGTGTCCATAGAAAGCGTTTATAAAGGATTCAGCGGTGTGGGCTGTGGTTTTTACTGGCCCAGGGGCCTTGAAGGATACCACTTCAGTCTTAAGAAGTGTGAAGTCAGCTTTTGAGAAATTCTTCACTGTGGTCTTTTGTGCTGGTGGTGGGGGCGGGATGTGGATTTCCAGTGAGATTAATTTATGGTCTGATCTCACCAATGAGGGGTATACTTCCGGTGTGGAGCATTGTGTCCCCATGTTTGTGATGATCAGGTCTAGTATATTATCTCCTCTTGTGAGAGTGGTGACTAGTTGTTCCATCGCATTTGAGTTTATGAATTCTATGAACCTTTGGGTTAGGGTGTTGGGGCTTGAGTAATGCTCCCAGTCTATGTTTGGGTAGTTGAAGTCCCCCAATATGATGGTATTTGGAGAGACATTCATACTCTCCAGTGTCTTCAGGAAGGCTGAGTGTGGTTCCTGAGTTTGAGAGGGTGGTCTGTAGCATGCTACAAACTGTAGGGCAGTTTTGCCTATGGTTAGTTGCACCTGGATGGTCTCCGATGCTTCGTGCGTTGCCACTAACCTGGAGGTGTAGGTATCTTTGATGAATATGGATACTCCCCCTCCTTTTGTGGTTCGGTCCAAGTTTTGTGGCCGAAAAGCATGATATGAGGTATAACCTGGTAGTGCTGGGGTGCTGTCAGGAGCCTTGAACCAGGTTTCAGTCACTGCACAGACATCGATGTTCTCCATACTGAGGAGGGCTTTGAGAGCAAGCATCTTGAGGTTTAGACTTCTGGCGTTGAGCAGCATTACCCTTAGTTTTTTTCCACTTGTGTTTTCTAGGGAGGTGGGTTTGTCTTTTGAGCCTTGCCTAAAAAAGGCACTATGGGGGTGGCAAGAGCCTTGGCCAATATCCGGAAGCCCAGGGGTGACAGGTGCAAGCCGTCCCTTGCGAAGCAGCGTGGCTTGTCAAGCATGTCATCCCAAGCAGACAGACATTAGATCCCCTTAGAATGACACCAGCAATTGAGCCAATTGTTAAAGCTGATCATTTTGTCTTTGTACTGTGGCATCATTCTTGGTGAGGGTAAGATGCTGCTCAGGGTCAAGGTCATACCGGCCTGGGCTACATAATCAGAGAGCTCCTCTATGTCTCTTTTCATGTAGTCCAGGGAGGTACGTCTCAGGTCATTCACACCGGCATGGACAATGACTGAGTCATATTTGTACTTGCTTTGGAGTGACCTGAGTGCTTGTGTTATGTGGCGGATTCTAGCGCCCGACATGCAGCTTACTGTAACCTTTTCCTTGTTCAGTCTGGTGAGCGGGATGTCAGTGTGTCTGACTATGGAGTCACCTATTACAAGTGTATCAGGCATGTTGTTTGGCCTTAAGGGCTGTGACTGTTTGGCACAATGACTTTGTGAACTATGTGTTGCATGTGCTGTGTTTTGAGGTAGTGGTTGCTTGGATGTCTGCTTTGGAGGCCTCTGTTGCTTTGGTAGATTTTTAATTAGAGCCTCCGAGTATGTTTTTGTGTTTATGTGTTTGGTTTGCAGTTGTGATAGGTCTATGTGAGACTGGGTTTGTGGTGAGTGTGGTTACCTTCTCCTCCTGACTGGTTTTGCCAGTACTGAGTCAAGGGAGCTCAGCCTCCAGTTTGGCTATATAGTCGCATCTCTCACATATATTTGTATTTGTTGGGAGGAGGAGAGGGTTGTCTGTGTACAGGAGGCAGTTGTAACATTGTCTCAAGATTCCCAGATTCACCAGCTGAACTGGAGAGGATGCCAGTAATTGACCCTTCGACATGCTAGAATAGTGTAAAGGATTGCTGTGTAACTGAGTCAGAAAGGACCTATAGGGTAATGGGTATTCAAGGGGATTGTAGGTGGATGTAGTGCTTTCTTTTTGTTTAAGAGTGCTTTACCTGTGTATAAATGCTTAATAATGTCTTACCCCTTTCCTATGGAAAACAGTTATCATGCTCTCTCTTTATAAGGATTTATAATTTATTTATTTAAATTTATAATTTAATCTTATCTCTAAGTTACTACAGTTTTTATACAGAATGTCACGTTATCATTTATTTTCTGACTTTATATTCAATGTCTCTTAAGTACAAGTGCTTACATACTGAAGTAAAAAAAGTGTACAAACATACATAATACATACTCTTACCCTATTTCCTTACAATCATTATTGTCCAAAATATTGGAAAAATGCTTTCATATCCAGCCAGGAACAACCTTAGGTGAAATAGAGCTCTAGGAAAAGAGCTCCATAATGCCCCATTCATGCTGTGCCCCACACCTTTCCTATACTACTCTGTTCTGTCCCCCAAACCACAACCTCCAATGCACTTTCCTGGTGACTATCTGGGTTGCACCACCTCGTTTCTACCAGCCTATTCTGTACTGCCCAATGAAGTCATCATCTTAGACAAGACTTGTCCAGAGTCAGTATCTGTTCATTATGTAGTGCCTTATGGAAGGCATCATGAAGGTTTGGGTCATCTTATGAGTAACGGCTTCAAAAGCCGCCTTCCTCTTCACATATATTTAGCACATAAATACAGCTTGTTTTTCTCATAACAGTAAAAAATATGTGTTAAAATCAATTTGTAGGCATTCATAAATGACCAAAGTTAAAGGATAGTTACCGTATTCATCAATGTTCATCACAGATGATTTGATTCCATTACATTATAGCTAATGCAAGTAGAACTGTTGGTCCTAAGATGAATACCTTCTAATATAAGTTTACACTGTAAGAGTACCTTTATTGATATTTTACTAACTAAATTATTATTATAAAGAGGATATACAGATGATACTAACAAATGACTAAAGCAAGAGCTGACTCGTTCATTACAACTCAGACCCTCAAATGTATTAAAACATATATTTTAATGCAATGTAGCAGGACATAGTTTGCAAATATATAAAATATTTATCTAACCTTGTGATTACTCCAATCCATAGCTTTTCTACCTCCATATTAAGAAGAGTCAGAGCCATATTTGTGAGTCTAAAAAGTGTAAAAAAATGCACTTCAGTGTTACTCATCTTGTGTATTCAAATAAGATGATGAGGCTTGGGTGTTCATTTAAGATGTTTATTACACACAAACACATCAGGATGGATGACTGGAACATAAAACTTAAATGAACTAGCTAACTGACTGACTGCTACACACATACATGCTTTCACTGTGGCTTCTTGCACGTGCTCAGTACTTATATGGATTTGCCCACGAGCTACAGTGGCTTTAAAGGTGCAACACACTCAGTATGATCTACATCCTCCCCCTTTGTCTATTTTGTAATGCAAATTTAAAATGACAATCAGATATGCATGCAAATTATATAAGCACATAAACAATAACAATCATGTCCAGGTTACCGTGTATCTAGGATTAGGTCTTGAGATATGACCTGCCCTTGTTATATAATAATCAGTACTGGGTTTAGCAACAGGGAAAGTATCTGGGGAATGCTCATCATTGGGAACTTCAGGGATACTTTCAGGAACAGGAGCAGAAGATGAATTGTTCTCTGGAACAGTAACATTCGATAGTATACTCTGAGAATTACAGTCTCCATTAGAGACAAGATGCTGTAACACCAGCTCAGAAACTGGTAATAAATTTTTCCAATTCCACCTAAATTCCATTCCTTGTGACTCAATGATATACAATCTTGGTTTCTCACATAGATGTTTCACAAGTCCTACTTGATTAAAACCTTTTGCTGTCTGGATCCTCACTATCTATTCTTCTTTTAATGGATTGAGAGGTTTGCTGGTTTTGTCATAATGGAATTTCTGTGACAAAAGCTTTTTCATGAGTTGGGCTTTTACTGCTTTGTTTTTAGCACTTGAAATCAACAAATTCTTACTGATTGGTAGTGTTGTACTGGCTTGTTTCATCATCAATCTCTGAGCAGGTGAACCAAGTAAATTGCCTTGCGGAATGTTTCTGAGATTAAGCAAATTGAGAAAAATATTGGTTTTGTCTCTTTTGGATTTCTCCAACTGTTTTGCACTTTGAACTGCACATTCAGCCAAGCCATTAGACTGTGAATACTCAGGACTACTAGTACATGAACAAAGTCCCATGTCTCAGCAAATCTTTCAAACTGTTGACTTGTAAACTGTGCATCATTGTCAGAAATTCCTTTGTGTGGACTACCATGGACAGAAAAACGTCTCTTCATTTTGTAATGACAGTACTGGAAGGTAGGTTAGGAAGTAGGTCAATATTGAACCAATTTGAATAACAGTCTATTAATACCAAACAATGCTGACCATTCCATTTGAAAATATTTGTGGCTACTGTTGACCAAGGTAATTCAGGAATATGGTTTAGCTGAAGTGGTTCTTTTTGTTGATGCAATTTAGTACTATTACAAATTGAACAAGCTGAGATTTCATTCTCAATATATCTTTTATCATAAAAGGCCAAAATACTAGTCCTCTTGCCCTTCTATTGGTAGAATCAGTTCCCGGGTGAGCTCAATGCAAGATTGTAATATACTCTTGTTGCAAAGATTTTGGAATTACCACTTTTGGACCTTTCATGATAGGTTTATAGGTTCATAGGTAGGTACTAGGCTATTAGCCCCAGGGCCTATACAAGCCTAGCCAAAAAGGTACCCTGGCTTTCACCACCCAAGAAAAGTATTTTCCTGTGCCCCTGTCAAGCAGAGCCACAGAAGTGATCCCCGGGGTGAATTTCCTATTTCCCATCCAATCATCAAGATTTTTCTTGAAGAGTGCTAATGAAAAGTCTGTTTGACATAGAAAGGTAGTCTGTTCCAGAGTATGGGAAGTCTCTGGGACAGGAATCTATCTTTCCAGCATGTTCTGTTTATTGTGGTGACAAGGTTTAGGTCCCTAGTGCATGTAGCTCAGAGGGATTGGGATTTCTTTAAGTGGAGCATGTCCAACAGCTCTGCGTTTGACATAGCTTTGTATGTTAGGCAGAGATCGCCTCTGAGTAGGCGATATGCGACGTAGTAAAGCTGGAGTTTTTTGAGACGGTCTGCGTAGGGCATCTGTTTGAGACCAGTAATCCTCTTTGTGAGGTATTTCTGCGGCCTTTCCAGTTGTTGTATATTTCTTGTGAGGTACATACCAAAAGGTGCATTGTACTCTATAATGGGCCTAATGAGTGATGAGTAGAGGGGAACAATGACCTCTTTTTCTGGATGAGAAACCTTTTGTGATGAGGTGTGCCATGTAGAAGGATTTCCTGACCACTGTGGCGATGTGATTATCAAAGGAGAGACTACTGTTCACCTGTGTCCCAAGGTCTCTTGTCACACTTTCGGTGTTAAGTAGACTACCGCCTATGTGGTAGTTCATGGGTACAGAGTTTTTACCAAAGGGGATGACAATGCACTTTTTGGCATTGAGTTTGAGGCCATGGCTTTGACACCAGGCATCTGTTTCAGTGGGGCTCTTTTGTAGGATGTCCACATCGTTAGGAGTTTCGATTACAGCTCCTAATTTGCAGTCATCTGCGAACTTAGTTAGCCAAAGACCTTCTGTGTTAGCCTGTCTTCAGAGAAGTAGATGCCAAACAGGAGAGGACCCAGGACTGAACCCTGTGGTATTCCACTTGTCACTGGTCTGAAGTCTGATTTGTAGTCTGCTACGTTCACAGTGTGGGTTTTGTCAGTAAGCCAGTTGGCAACCCATCTTGTGACATAGGGATTTATACCTAGTTTAGTGAGTTTATCTATAATTCCAGAGTGAGGGATGGTGTCCAATGCCTTGGTTAGATCTAGATAGGCTGTGTGAACCCCTTACCCTCATCTATGGTTTTGGTGACCGCTTCAAAGAAGTCCATCAGGTTTGGGAGACATGAACTGCCTTTTACAAACCTAAACTGTATGGGGTCCAGAGTTTGGAGATCTCCAATGTCTTGTTTATGAGTTCCATAATGATACGTTCCATGGCCTTGCAGACCAGGCTCGTCAGGCTAATGGAGCAGTAGTTCTCAGGGTCTGTCGTGGCTTCCCCTTTGTGGAGTGGGATAACAATTGTGTTGCACCATTCAATGAGCACAAAGCCTGAGGTGAGGCTATGACTGAACATGGTACTTAGGTGGGGTGCCAGTTCATTCTGTAGTTCATGTAGAAGGCAGCCTGGGATGTTGTTAGGTCCCAGGGATGCTGTGTTCTTGGCTTTGGACAGTGAGGTTTTTACCTGTGCAGCCATAATTACAGGAATTTTGCATTCTTCCGGTATAGAGATGGGCCCTTTAGGGGGTGAGAGGGGGGTAAAGTTAGCACTAAACCTATCTGCCAGGATGTTGGCAATATCAGTTGGTTCTGTATATTTAGTGCAATTGTGCTGTAACTCAGAGCAGATCTGAGTGTTGCCATTGAGATTATTGACATAGCTATAGAATGCTTTGTGGTTGTCTTTAGAATCAGTGACGATTTTGTTTTCATAACTAGCTTTGGAGGATTTTATGAGGGATTTCAGCATCTTAATGAGGCTGACCAGGGAGTTCCTCCAATCATGGGCTTTTACTCTTTTTTGCAACAGTTTATTTCTTCTGTTGTAGAGTTTGTTTATGTCAGAAGGCCACCAGACTGGCTTCCTTTTTTTGGAAGACAGCATCTTCCATCAAAATCTAATCTCCATAAGGAAAATACTGTTGCATGTGTAGTGGTAAACAAGATTGATTTGCTGGCCATCCTTGACTGATAAAATGGTTCAGCTTCTGGAGAATTGGATCTGAAGCTGTGTGACTTCTAAACTCATCAGGATGTGTGAAGAAAAATGTTTCACTTCCATGACTTCAAAATCAGTTTTCTCACTGTCATGTCTGTAAGTGCTTTTTCTGGGTGATGTGGATAAAGTATCAGCAAGATAAAGAAGTTTGCCTTTTGTGTAAACCATATTGAAATTGTACTTTTGCAATTTTAACATCATGCATTGCAATCTTACTGGAGATGTATGCATTGGCTTTCTCAAAATAGTAACCAGTGGTTGGTGATCAGTCTCTGTCTGGATGTGCCAGCCATAAATATAATCATTGAACTTCGAACATACAAACACTATTGCCAAAAGCTCTTTTTCAATTTGCACATACTGTATCTCAGTCTAGGTTAGAGTACTAGATGCATAGGCTACTGGTCTGCCCTCTTAAAGAATAACTGCACTGAGACCATATTTTGAAGCATCACAGGAAAGAATTACAGGTTTGTGAACATCATAATATCTCAAAGTTGGTAGACTGGCAATTTTCTGTTTCGGGACATCAAATGCTTTTTGGAATTGTTCCAAGCAGGAACAAGTTAAATTTTTTGCGTGTCAGCTCTTGTAGCAATGTGAAAGCTCACTCAAATCAGGAATGAACGTGCCTAAATAGTTGAGTATGCCAAGAAAATGTTGTAAAGATGTGGCATTATCTGGAGATGACATCTCAAGAATTACAGCTTGCTTGGACGGATCTGGTCGTAAGCCTAAACTAATTAACAAATGACCCACATAAGTAACTTCTTTCAGCCTGAATTTACATTTCTGAGGATTCAGTTTAAGATTCACTTCATGAGCATGATCTAGAACTTTCCTGAGGATTCTATCTTGTTCATCTTCACCATTACCTCCTACAAGAATATCATCTACTATAACAGCACAGGGATAACCAGAAAAAATTTGTTCCATCGCACGTTGAAAGAATTCACTGCCAGAATTTATTGCAAATGGTGTACTGAAAATGGTTAGCAAGGAAGATTTTCGATCAAGCATAATTTGCCAGAATGAACGTTTTGCATCTAAGACAGAAAAAAAGTGGCATTTGGCATGAGAACAGCAACTTCTTCAACTGTTCACATCGGATGATGTTGTTTATGTGCTTTGTTCAAATCTCTTGGATCAATACATATTCAAATGTCATCTGAGCTTTTCTTGTGAGTTACTGCCATGGAGGATACCCATGCAGTTAGTACTTCTACTGGACAAATTACTCCTAAATGCACCATTCTGTCTAGCTATGCTTTTACTTTGTCCTGCATTGCTACTGGAACTTTCCATGCTGGTCTGACAATTGGACTTACCTCATGGTCAAACTTCATGGAGTACACAACTGGGAGTTTGCCAAGCTCATCTTTGAAAATATCAGCATATTTGCAAAAATAATCTGTGTGAAACCTTTGTGGTCACTCATGCTTATATGGTGGATGTTCTTATTAAATGAAATCAATCCCATTTTCAAACTATCTTTGAGGCCTAGTAATGACTGCATGTGTCTTTTGACTATGTAAAACTTGCAAGTTGTGGCTGTTCCCAGCACAATAGCATGAAAGCACTACTGAGCCTTTGGCTTATATCTCTTAACGTAATGCTGCATACTACCAACACTCGCACTGGAAGATGCTGCAAGCATGCTTTTCTCATTCATAAGCATATTTGTGTGCTTTTCTGTAAGCTCATATATTTGACAAATCTCTATGGCTTTGCTTAAAATTAAATCACTGTCTCAAAACAAAATCTTTCACACTGCATCATTAACACTACACACAAGCCTGTCTTTTATCAACTTACCTCTCAGATCACCAAATCTGCATGTTTTGCCTTGTTTCTCAGGTCAGTTATACATGCTGCAAAAGTTTTGCTGGGCTTTTTATCTCTTGTGTAAAATAAGTGTCTTTCCATTGTAATATTAATTTGAGGGTTACATATTTCCCTAAATTTATGTTTTAAGCACTCAGTGTCTTCCCGCGTTTCAGCCTGTACCACAATATGGCAGCCTTCCCCCTCCTCTACATAAAGAGCAGGTGTATAGACAAATGAATGTTCTCTCTCAATGGCTTCTGAACCAGATAAATTGAGCAGAATAACAGCTTTTGTATGTGTGTCTTTATCAGAAAAAGCAACCTGTATGAAAATATTATATTCTTGTTCAAACACTCTCCAATTTTCAACAATATTGTTATCAAACACAAGCAGAGCAGGTCTGTGAAATCCATCTCCTATGCCAAATAAGTTTCAAACACACACACAGACACACACACACACACACACACACACACACACACACACACACACACACACACACACACACACACACACCAGGTACTTTTAATTATATTTAACTGCACAATAGACTCTTTGAAATAACTGTACTCTCTAACTCTTTGAAAAGACTGTGCTGTAATACTGTACAACACTGCCAACACTTCAGACACTTCAAATAGCTTTAATGTAAAAAAAAAAAAGTAGTACATTGCAAAACAAAAATGGTTGTTTTTCCTTTTTCGAACATTTTATATGATTCGGATATTGTTTCAAATGTTTTCATAATTATTTCAAGTACTTTTATCAATATGTCGCAGTTTCAAACATTTCATTTATGCAGTAATTCATCCTGAACATTTTGTTGAGTGTTTTGCTGTATTTTTATCAAGTAAAAAGTCATTTAAATGAGTTTAAGTACCTGGAAATATTTTCTGACCTGTTTGTAAGTCGTTTGAGCCACTCCAGTATATTATTCCATTTCGGGCTGTGTACCTCATGGTTTTAAGAAGTTTTGACTTTGGATTCCATTCTGACACCATGTCGTTTGTCTTGTGTATTCAAATAAGACAATGAGGCTTGGGTGTTATTTAAATATGTTTACTACACACAAACACATCAGGATGGATGACTGGAACATAAAACTTAAACAAACTAGCTAACTGACTGACTGCTACACACATACATGCTTTCACTCTGGCTTCTTACACAAAATGGCACCCTGCTTACACATGCTCAGTACTTATATGCATGTGCCCATGAGCTACAGTGGCTTTAAAGGTACAACAAGCACACTATGATCTACATTTAGTTCTAGCCCTCATTTGTAGTTCATAAAAAGTTTTCTTAATCTGAATATTCTGAACTTAAAGGTTTTTATTCAAAACACAGAAGCATGACCACAAAGGTTATTTTATTAGACAATGAAATCTATAAGAAGGGAAAGGGATCTTCAACTGATCACTTACTTAGTCTGTAAGGAGGGGCCATATTAAAGCTGTGCCACTAATGGAGAGGCCCAAGAAAGACCAGAAACACTCTTGCACATATTTATATCACAGGGACATAACCACTCCATAAAACTCTAACAAGACAAGATTAGAAAATAAAATAACATTTGTTTCATGTTTTCAATAGCAGGAGTTAAGTAGAGTTAAGTTGATTGCTGCAGATTGTCATTTTTCAGTCATGACCCAGGTAAATGAAAATCAAGCCATACAGGAGTGGTACTGCAAATGATATAAACCTGTTATATACATATAAGTATTACATACAGCTCTCAATGGTAATAATAAATGTAACTCACCATCCTGCTGTATGTTCAAAGATCTGTCATGCTGTAGGTCTGTGCACAAGCAAGTAAGCATTTTAGATATGTTTAGTTTAGCATCGGTGAGGGTGGCAATAGCAGACAAAAACATATTGGTCGATAGTGAGCCTGCTTCCTTCCAGTAATTTTGGAAAAGTACTGAAGCAGAAGCTTAGCTATTTTCCTTTCCTTCACATTTATTGTGTTCCTTTTCACTTATCTAACCTATTGTGTCATAGTGCACTTGAGATCATCCAGAAAGGGATAAGAAATTAATATACTACCTGAGACTTCCAAGATGTCTAAACACTGATTAATGCTTAATTTTAGCTCTCCCAGTGTGAAAACAAAAACCAAGAAGGAGGACTTTCCTGAAAATGTTATTTCGGTAAAATTCAGTTGCTGCATAGTATATACACTGGCCTGGATGCCAGCAAATAAGAAATATGGAGAACCTGAAGAAAATCAACTAGAAAAGATGAAGAGAAAAACACTGGTGGAAAAAGTAAATCAAGTGTACTCAGAGGTGATTAAAATAAAAGAAACACTGAAGGAACATATCAACTCAAATAACAAAAGGCTGGAAAATAGAAGCTTTAACTAGCTATTCAGTGAACTGATAAAGCTTCAAATATCAGAGGATCAAATGAAGAAAATGCTGGCTGAGTACGAGGCTTCTCATGAAGAGCTGTTACAAAAATAATAGAGTTAGAAGACAGAGTACTCAGAGAAAACCTGAGATTTTCTGATGCATCAGAAAAACTGGAAGGAACAGACTGTTCTAATTTTATGAAAGCACAAATAAGCAACTTGAGTGGTGTTCCACGGCAGGATTTGTTAAACAAAATGGCATATCAAGTGTATGATCCAAACCTGAACATGGGAGAAAAAAGCACAAGAATTGACTAGAAGAATCAGAAGAACATTGGACTTGAATAAGAGTCTAGTGCTGGGAGATGATCAGGATCAGGAAGAAGATTGTGCAGTTAATGAATAATTGTGAGATTATCAACCATCAATCACATTTGTGAAATATGGCTTTGCAAATAAAGTTGGCTGTGAAAAGACTGGACTTTTGTTGATGTTGCTAAAATTGTGGGGGCACTGTAAAATATATAGTGTACATTATGTTTTAATGCTTAGTAGAACACTAAGGGAGAAAATAAACTAAGTAAAACAATTTTTTGTTTTTATTAGCATTTACATAAAACATTTCATGATATAAACTGCATGTTACACTGTAAAGCAATTTTATGTAGTGTGCAATCAGGGATATTTTAAATGTGGGAGGAGTTTTTAAAATGGCTGTTGTATGTGTTAAATATACTAAAGTAAGTACAGTTTTCAGTTTTATGAATTACAGGTTATACAGTATAACAAAATAAAAGTATCAGTTAGGTTGAACAGAGGGAAGTTAAAAATAATAGAATACTGTGATCTTAGGTTGCTGGGGCATTGTGGGGTGTAAAGAAGTACTGATTATAATATATGTGGAACTAAGATGATAATTTCCCCTTGTATTTACAAGGGTGGATGCCTAGATTAGCATATTTGGCTTAAGCTATAAACAAGTTGTTTTTTGTAAATATATAAGCTTGAAAATAAGATAAAATAATGAAAGCCATGAAAAATGCAAAGCCTCTTGCATGTGCAAAGATATTAGGTTATTTTTCTTATTAACAAATGTTCTTAGTGTGAGTCAAGCAGTCTGCAGCTGAAAGCAGTTAGTTTGTGGAATCCTGCACATTCTGTTCTGAGTGAAATTTTATAAAGACCTCTTCATGTACCTGCAAGTTGTTACCTGTTTCTTTTTCATTCCTAACTACTTTTACATTGAGACAAACTGTCTGCAGGTCCAAGCAATTAATTTTCAGAGATATAAGTATTATTTGCTGAGGGAAATGCAAACGTTAAAGGCACAATGGCAAGCAGTTCAGTTTAAAATGAAGTTTGAAATAATGAAAAGTGAATAAGAGATACTACCCCCAACAGTCATGATGCTTTAATGCAGTTAACAGAACAGTCCATAATTTTGTTTTATTTAAAGGTAGCCAGTGCATCTTTCTTTTGGCTGAAAGTTAATGTTTTCTGAAAGCATACATGCTTTTTTGTTACATCTGGGAGGGGAATAGAGATAAAAAATGAACAGACAGCATTTGGTGAGAATACAGACTGTGACATGCACTTTAGCATAGGTAAGCTTAACTTTAGATTAGGTTATGCCTGTGGATGCAGCTGTCAATTTGGAGAATTTTTTTCTTATCTAGAGGGTTACATTTCATATGCTGAAAATGTAGATAGTTTTGTGTGTTTGTTCTAATTTAATAGGCGTTGGGGGTGTTTCAAAAATATATTTAAGTTTTTTGTTAGAGATTTTCATGAAAGCAAAAAATGCTGAGAAATATGACATAGGTTCAAATGGATAAGAAACAACTGTATGAAACATCAGCCTGCTAAACATTATTGTGTGTGTAAGGCAAACGTTGAAAATACATATTCAAAAAAATGTCATGTATAATAAGTGGGAATAGTAGCTTTTTATCACAATGGCTACTTTGTCCATAGTATTTTGGAATTCAAATGGCCTTACAGGTATAGAAATAAACAAAAGAGTAGTGAATTATATTAAGAAATCTGGAGTGCTAATAGCAATGCTTCAGGAAATATGTTTGGGAAGAAATGAGCATATGAATTTGACAAAGAAAGGATTTCAGAATGGATATTCAGCATAATATCAGGGACATAGGAAAAGGGCAGTAATAATACTGATTGCTAGAGGAGCTCCAATAATGATAGAATGGGGACAAAGACAATAATGATAGACTTGTGGTAGTAAGGGGCTTTGGCAAGGGAGGATGATTACAATGATATGTATTCATATTCCACCAAAAAATGCTATTATGGAGCTTAAGAAGTTTTTGGAAAATATAATTAGCGTTCAGCAAGGAATATTGCTTATAGGTCAGGGCGAGAACTTGATTTGCAATAGTGAGGAAGTGTCAGGAGGACCTAGAAGGGAAAGTATAACAGAATAGAATAGGTTTATTTAGAAATGTATGAAAATCTTTGGTATGGAAGATGTGAATTTAGTAGTTGGAACTTGGGCAAAATTTACATATCATTTCCCAAGGTACAATAACTGGGCTAGCTTGGATAGAAATTATATTTCACAGGAACATGTGCATTTTAATCAAAAGCTTTGGCACACATCCAATAACTATTTCAGATAATGCAATGATAGAAATGAAGATAAAAATGCAGGATAATGATGTAAACATGAGACACTGTCTCTTTCCCACCTACCTGTTAAAAGGAAAGGAATGTAAGGAATGGGTAGTAGAAATTATTTCAGAGTTATTATTGAAGATAGAAATGTATTCAGAAGGAATAGCTAGTGAGTGGGATAAAATGAAAATGAAGTTTAAAAATGGCATAGGAATAAAAGAGAAAGAGATATGGTTAAGAAGTAACAGGAATTATTTAGAGGTGTTACGAAGCTTAAAGTATTACAGAACAAGGATAATTGCACAGAACAAGAACAGAGATAGTGCAGATTGCTAAAGAGAAGATGAGTGAGTATGTGTATAATATGCATGAGTTTACAAAGATTGCTGTTAACTTTTACCACAGAGATATAGGCAACAAAAAGTAGAAAAGGTTGTCAACAAACAGAATACAACAAGAAAAACAATCAAAGATCCTTTCAATGCATTAGAGATATTTCAGAAATTTTATGAAAATTTATTTAAAGCAGAAGAATGTGTAAACCAAGAAGAGCACAAATGGAAATATTTATGAGGACTTAATTATACCAAGATAAAAGGAAAATGTGGCTCAACAATTAGTAGTTAAGATAGGTGGAGATAAGTTAAAGCAGTGATATACAATCAATCTGGAGGGAAGTAGCCAGGAACAGATGGTATTCCTGTGGAAGTTTGGAAGTTAGCATGGATGAACGTGATAAAGGTCTGGAAGATTTTGATTAACAGTATTTTAAAAAGATGGGAAGCACCAGCATATTGAAAGAAAGCTATGGTGGCAGTATTACCCAAAGAGGGCAATGGCCCATCAGACCCAGCCTCATATAGACCCATATCAACTTTAAATCATGCTTGTAAAGCATTTATGTCTATACTTAGTTACAAGAATGACAAAAGTGTTGCTAAAAATTATATGGATGAATGTGGTTTTGTAAAGGGGAGGCAAACATTTGACATTATTAGAATAAAGATGATCCAAATGGAAGCAGAATGTAAATAATACAGCTGTTGATGGTAGGCCTTGATGCAGAGAAAGTAGTCAACACAGTAAGCTGGGATTTTATAAGCAGATCAATGGAAACAATTGCATTGCCTGATACAAACAATATGGTTAATTAGGAGGATATATGAAGGATCAGAAGCAACAATTAAAGTGGGAGGGGTCCTCTCTGATAATTTGTGTTTGAACATAGGAACCAGGCAGGAACATCCTATTTCTCCTTTGTTATTTGCTTTATATTTATAGCCATTGGCAAAAAAAAAATAAAGGACTCAGAAATTCAAGCATATAATTAGTTTGGTAATCAAGAAAAGTTGGCTTTACTTGCAGATGATATTATTTTGTACTTGATAAATCCAGAAAAGAACATATCAGTGTTGTGGAACATTTTCAGACAGTTTCAAAGTCTTTTGAGGATATGAAATTAATGAAGATAAAACAAAGGCTATAGCCATAAATTAGGCACCCATGCACAACATATTTCAGTAGTACCCATATTTATGGGGACATGATTAAAATGGTTCTTGTTTTGGGAGTTAAGGATATGTGGGAAGACACTAAACAAAAGATAATATTAAAACTGAAAAATTGGAAGCTGTTGTTTATGAATATGAATAGTAAGATACAAGCAGTGAAAATATTTTAGTCCCATTAGTTTTATATACAGGTCAGGAATATTTTTATCAACCGGAGGAAACATTGTGGGCAACAATTAATAGAGTTGAATGAATTTATCTGAGACAGAAAGGGGTCAAGAGTTAATAAGCACCATACAGAATATTAAATTCATAAGTCTGCAGAGTGTATTCTAAGAATTAAGCCAACATATGAATGGAGAGAGGACATTTTGCCAATGGATATGACTGCACTTAGGAGTACATAAGTAGATAACAGGGGCCTGGAATTTGCTGGAGAAAACTGCAAAGGAATCAAGGTATTGAGAGCAAATATCTAGAAAGAGAAAGGTAATAGAGTTGGATAAGGCTACGGAGTAGTTTATAGTACATGTAAGAGACTGACTTTGCTATCATGGATTGACATCAGAGTATAGGCAAAGAGAAAGGGATACAGGTGTAATATGTGAAAGACGTGCTCTCTTAGAGTTTTCAGTCAAATCTACAGCTGAAGCTGCTGTTAAAATAGTAATAATTAGTAAGGCATATAAAATATTGCATGATAACTATAAGAATCATTCAGAGTAGGTTAGAAAAGATTGGAAAGAGAGACTGGAAAAGTAATTCACAAGAGAACAATGGGAGGAAATATGTATGGTTCCCAAGTATGAAACAAAGTCCAGAAGGTCTTTGATTTTTACTTAGAAGTCTTTGCATAGTTATTTTTATACTCCAAGTAGACTACATAGAATTTTTCCTCATTTAAGTAGCAAATGTTGGATGTCTGATGGGGAAGGAAAATATAACTGGGAAAATGTTTTTGGAAATGTCAAGTGTTGGCAGATTTGAAAAAAACTTCTCTACAGAGTACTCTGTCAAAAATATTGGGGGAGCAAATAGCTGTAACATTTGAGTGGGGACACAGAATCTGAATTGCCTAGACACTGTAAGGCCTTATTAAGTTTAATTCTACTGGCTGCCAAACAAGCAATCACTAGAAAATGGAAATGAAAATGTAAACCAACTGTATTTGAAGTATTGAATATTGTAAAAGAGATAAAAGGACTGGAAGAGGGATCTTTAGAAAAGCGAAGGAATAAATTACATAGAAATAAATGGAGTTTGGAGGAGCAATACATATAGAATAATGTTCAAGAGTGAGGTCTGACAGAAGGCAAGAATTGACTAATTTATGTAATGGAGTGAAAGACAAATGTTATAAAGAAAGAAAAATTGTAATAAATAATACATAAAAATGGAAAAATGCTATTATGGTTTCTTTTATTTTCTATTAATCTATGCCATAAGTGACATTTTAATGAAGGTATTTAAAAATTATATTACCTGTCAGTATGGTTCTAATGTCAGGCAAGATTGTTGATGTCAAACACTCAGAACTTAATGTATGACTTCAGGTGAACCATGAGCTATGACTCAAAAGCTTAGAAAAGGAAAGAAGAGGAGCACAGCAAACATAAAAGAAAGAAAAGTAATTAAGCTTTATTACCTCTGCAATCACAATCTGTGGTAGTTCCGTCACTTTCCTATCTAAAACTATTATACATTATTTGAAAATGTAGCAAACCATTTACTCCTCTTTCTTCAAATCAAAGACAACAATTACAGTTAACCCAAGTACTAGAAAAATACTCTCTGATGAAACTGTCAAGCATTTTAGCAAATATGGAATATTAACTGACAGTCACCATGGGTCCATACATAGCTACAGTACTCTCACAGCCGTTTACTCCTTAAGAGACAAAAATCTACTCTTTATTGGAAAGGAGCTATCAAGTGGGTGTCATATGCATGGACTTAAAATAAGCCTTTGAAGTAGGCAACCACAAATCTTTTTATAGTTTTTGTCCTCACTACTACCAACCATCTCTTGTATCTGCCTATTTAATCTCTTCACCAGACAAGAGACAACTGAGAGGGGTCATCACTGTGGTAGCCATCACCCATGATGGCTGCCTCATCGCTGAAGCAGCCATCAAAGGTGATTCAAAGTGTTCTTGTTTTTTTCTCTTCTAACAATGCATATCTGCTGAGGCTCTGGGGGTGGGGTGCAATGGTCTGGCCTTGAAGGACATCACTTCACTTCTGCATTCTCTCCAAGCAGCTGTGCCTCTCCCTTTGCAGAATTCTTAGAGGTTTCCTCTGTCTCCACCAGTGATATCACACCTCTCTGTGCACCACTGAGTACACACAACTTCACCTGCTGACTCCCAGAAAGGTGATGGGCTATATCTCTTCATGTATCCCCTTCCTACCAGGTGCTTTCAGTGTTGGGGCACTTCATCATTGTCTAATTGTCTGAATCAACCTAGTTTCAAATTCCAAACCTTATTCTTGGCTCTCCCATACTTCTCAAACTACCTTAACCAAAAACATTTTTCATTTCCGATACTTCCAATCTGTGAGTTACAGGCACCTTTATCTCATGAGCTCCTTAAGAGTCATTGCTAAGCCCAATTCTTCTCTATCCATTAATGACATAACCTCCTTAATACTCCCATATTATATTGCCTTCTCTGTCGACATTGTACTGCACAACTCAGCTCCTGATCTCGCCACACTGCAAAACTACCATTAATCTGACTTTTTCAACTCTGCAATGCAAATACTAACAGGTTCAGACTAAACTTTAATAATAAATAACTGCTATGCTCTTAGTTCAAAGCCCAACTCTCCAAGCTGCTCCCAGCTTAACTTCCTGCCCCATAACAGAAAACCTATCTAGCAAATCAACTAATACAAATATTGTTTTTTTTCTAAATTTACTAATCTTTAAAACTCAAACTGAAATGAAATTCTAATGCCCAACAATTTAAGGCCTCCTGCTTTGTTTCTAATCACTAAGCAGTACTACCATATTCAAGAATTTGGTTATCCCTAAACCAGAATATGCACTGTCTCTTACTGCCATCAACTCTATCCAAAGCACACACACACACACCATACAACTACAGCCAACACTAATTGCAAATGCATTCACCTCTCTCCAAGAACTCAGCATTGCTTCTCAACATTTAAGAAAGCCAACTGGCTCCCATTCATTGCATGTAACACTCTACTGCTTGATTACTTAACCTTCAAGTTACTTGGCATCATCTACTGCCTTAAATTCCAAATGTCTCATACTCAGGTCATAAATATATGATCTACACAGTGAAACTGATAAATCATTTGCCCTCTAACTACCTAACTTCCATAAAAAAATAGATAAAGCTTTTCAAAAGAGGTCCTGCAAAATGGAATATCCTCTCAAAACAAATTAGGCAAAAAACTCCATTCCAACCATTGAAGAAAAGCTAATATAGTCCTTTTGTAGGACTTAATTAGTCCTCTTACTTGTCTATTCAGTTTGTTGACAGAGTTTTTATTGCTTTTGGTGTTATACCTTCTAAATTTAGCCATAATTATTTTCTTTTGCTGTACAACTGTTTAATTTTGGATTTCACCAGGGTGGTATATTTTTCTAAGTTAGATTTCAGCTGACTTCTGGTGGGAACAACCTTGACATGACTGCACAGAGCGTTTGTGAATAATTCAGCATAGGCTGCTGTTATCTGGGTTTGGAGGGGCTTGAAATCTCGACAGGTTATCACTCAATACAATGTAGATTGCCTTGAAGTAGTTCTTAACTGTTACAGGGTTTGCTGGGATTTATTTTTATTTCAAAGGAGACTGCTTTATGGTTGGACCTTACCAGAGAGGGCATGACACTGGGGGGGGGGGGGGGGTCAGCATTTTCCCACGTTTGTGAGTACCAGTTCCAATATATCTTTACCTCTTGTAGGTGAATGCATCATATGTTCCATAGTGTTTGTGTTTACAAAGTCTATGGATCTCTGAAGCTACAAATTTGGTGTCAAGTAAGATTTCCAGTTTATAGAGGCTTAATTAAATTCCTGCATGAGTAGAGTATTTGGTTGAATGGTGAGTGCCTTAAATAGGTCTAGGTATAAGCTATCAATTTCATGGGATATCAATGGTTACCTTTTGATTCCTATTACACAACATGGGACTTTGTCCATGATAATCTGGATGTGGAGGAACTCCAGTGCATCATCCTGTTTAACCAAACTTTAGATGTGCTTGTTATTGATGTAAATCAATTTGACACACCTACACCTTCAGTCCCTGTCTGTGCAGTTGCTGGTCTAAATGTGTGTAAGGCACTGAAGTCTTACACTGGTGGGGGTACTCTCTTTGGCTTTAAACCATGTCTCTGTAACTGCACAGATGTCTGCATTCTCCAGGGTGAGGAGAGCTTGGGGGGAGTGGAGCTTTTATTTAGACTCCTGGTATTGAGCAGTAACACCTTTAGACTTCACTATGTTGGAAGTTTTGTCAATTTGGTCTTGCGCAAAAATGTTGTATGGGGGAGAACAATGTTTTAGCAATTATTTGAAAGCCTAGAGGGGGACAGGTAGAGACCAGCCCTGGAAAAGAAACATGGTTTGTTAACCATGTCTTCCCATGCTGACATATATTGCACCCCCCTGGAATGACACCAAATTCTAAGCCAGATACTAAAGTCAGTCTTCTGCTGTTCTTATTGTGATATCATCTTTGGTGAAGGTTTGACATTTTAATTATACTCAGTTTTCCATTTTGGGTGCTGTGTGCTGAACTTGTGCTCAGTATGTTGAGTACAACAATGTCCTAAAGTACTTCTTGTTTTGCGTTGTTAATACAGGAGAAGTAAAAATCATCCATATTTAACCATTCACCAGAAATTTTTTTTTCAGTTGTACTATAGCATGTCTCTAAAAGGATGTCATCCCGTGGCATAAAGTTGTGGTGTCAGATTTAGCTATGCTAAATTAGAAGCTCTGAGGTCAGAATGACAGTCACTGGCATGTTTTACAGCTGAGTACCTTGTTGCAATTACCTAAGCATGTCATAATGAAGTCTCAAGGGGGACATGGGTATAGCCTTGGAAAGAAAGACCTCAGGGACTTTAGTTCATATGGTTTTACTGCCACAGTCTGGCATCTTGGATTATATTCCAATTTCACTTTAGGCACACTGGTAAACTCCTCATCCCTCTTTCCTTGACCACCTCTAAAGCAGACGTCTTGTCTTCTTGACCATATTATACTTGTTGCCATCTCCTGGACAATACTGCACAGCTCTATCTGTAATTTGTCAGGCACCCTGTTTATGGGATCTAATTCCTTGCATCTGTTTTATATTCGTATGTAATACCATTGCGCTCATATTTAGATAGCCAGGGGGATCTTCCAGTTTTCTTTAATTTTATTCAACACTTTGCAACTAAGAAAAATCTAAAGCAGTCACAGAAATAAATCTACTGACACTGACCCCAGAGGTAAAGAAAGCAATGATCCAGGATATTACCATTCTAAGGCAGTGGATGAAGAACACAGAAAATGGAAAGGAATTTTGGAAATACAATATTAACTATGTGATGAAGAAGCCTTAGCTGGAAAATAAAACAACTTCACTATGGTGCGTCTACCATGACATTTTATTGTAGAATAAAATTTAAAAAAAACAACTAACTATAGTTATGCAAGATCATTCCTACCGCATAGAAGATCAAGACATGATCTAAACCAAGTATTTCTGGTTTCTGACCACGGCTGTTGTTTAAGCACACTTTACCATTCTGCTTATTGATAGAATGTTGGAATTAGTACCAGGTGGTTTACCTGCCTGAGGGAAATCTGTGTTAAGTAATGGATCAGTGAACACACACAGGCTCTTTGAAACTGACGGCAAATTAAAATGAAATGAAACTAGGATAGACTGACAAGTGAAAGTCTTCAAACCACAGGCTGCTGAGTATAAGATTGGAATGTGCACATATGTTTTGGCTCAATGCTTGGATTTAAAAATCATATGTGACCATTCCAGCTAGTGTATTACAAAATGCTCTGGAGCTAAAGTCAGTTATCTTCAATATCACTCAGAAATGACATCCCAGATTGACGGTAAGATAAATGAACTGTTCAGGATTTAAAAAAAATTAAATTTCGGGGACAACATAAAACAAAACTATGTTGCACATCATCACATACAGTCACAACATAAAAGTAGTGGAAGCAACTTAACATATATCATTAATCACAGCCACTGTTAGAGAAGACTTTGCATTATCATCTGTTTTAGGTATCTATACCCCAAAGAGATTCTGTTACTTATGGTGTAGGTTTAGGTTGCTTATATGGGTGTTGTAGAGATTACAGGCTTTGCAAACAAATAGCAATCATATGGGAAAGAATCATATGATGTCCTGTAAACTAGCCAGAGGTCAGCCCTTTGGAGTCTTATGATTCAGAAAAGGGAGATGAAATTTCAAGGTAGCCAGCAAAGTACATGCCCTTGATTTTCTCAGTGATAAAATGGCAGTTTCACAAGTTGGGCCATTTCTTTGAGCAGGTACATATCAAATGGAGCACTATATTAATGTAAGCACCTAATAATGTGGGAATATAGAGGAAAAGGTAGCATCTTTGAATCTCAAAAGTATGCTTTTGGTGATCTGTAAAAGGACTTTCTAGCAATAGTAGATATAAAGTGAGAGTAGAAGAGTTTGCTGTCCTCAAAAGTGCTTAAGTTCCTGAAGACTGCAGCAGTGTTGAGCAAGGTGTTGATTGTGTGATGGGTGCATGAGTTGTTCTACTTACCAAAGGATACAATATTACACATTTTGAAAATTAATTTTAAACTGTGTCATGGTGCCTTTTGATTGTATGTGCTAATTCATCTTGTAGAATATTGGTGCCTTCTGGAGAGTTGATAATGGCTCCCAGTTTGAAGTCATCTGTATACTTTGTCAGATATAAACACTTGACATCAGCCTTGACATCAGAGAGGGAAATACCAAACAAGACCATCCCCAACACTGAGCTTAGGTCACCCCACAAGTAACAGATCTTTCATTTGACACTGTAACCTAAATTGTAATTTGCTGGCTTCTGCTCATGAGCTAGTTCACAATTCAGAGTGTAACATAAGGATTTACATTTAGATTGGTGTGTCTATTATACCTTTGTTTGGAATAGTATCATAGGCCTTGACTAGGTCAAAGTAAGCAGTGTGCACTTAGTGCTTTGGAAACTTTTAAAAAAAGCCTACTATGTTAAGTAGGCAGAATATTTCCTTAACGATCCCAGACTAGTTTGGGTTGAATAATTGTAAACTGCCAGCATTATTGTTTGTGAGCCGCATGACATTTATCTATGTATTTATTTGCATCTGATTACCAGGAAAGTTCAACTGAGCAAAGCTACTTTTCAGTGGAGGTACAGGGAGAAAAGTTCCATACTACATACATTTGTACTGGCAGTTAGCATGACCTAACAACAAAAAGATACTGTGTAACACTGGGGTATATATAATTTAACAGGTTATCACCATGTTAAGTACACAATTTATTATTTACAGCATGTTGAGCTTTATTAATATTCAGCATTATTTTGCAACATATGTATAAAGTCAAATTATATTTTCAGTATACAGAGGGTAGATGAGGCGTATGCATATGTTATCCAGTTATTCATTTAAGATCTGTAAAGAGGAGATACATCATGAAGATTTTATATTATAGATGTCATTGCCTTACAAAGGCTTGTAAAATGTATCAGTCTATAGTTGCAGGATCTTTTGCTTTATGCACCAACTCAATACAGTGCTGAGTATTGTTTTAAGTAAGGTTCCTGACATAGCTGAAGGACGTATGGTCATCTGTCATGGGAGTGTCAATTTTCAGTTCATACTTGGCCTTGGTAATTTTGATTTAATTCCTAAGTACCTTGCTTAATTTCTTAAATTCAGTTTAGAACACGGGGTTTCAATTTGTTTTTGCTGCTGAGGATTATTTGTATTGTGTTATATTGCTTGCTTATACCAGGGTTCCACCGCAGTGGCTTGTTCTTGAACTTGGCATCATATTTGTGTTAGACTGGTACTGGCTTCTCAATGCAAGTCATGATCTGTGCAGAGAATCTCTCTGTAAAAGCAATGTTAGATGATACTGAGGCCTCAAATGGAGGGGGGGGGTGGCTCTTAAACTGTTCTAGATCATCAGCAGTAAGCTGCAGTTTGTTTTTGAGAAATCCCTGAAGGAAATAGGGTTTAGGGCATTTTGGGTTGGTCTTTAATAGAGAAAGCCATTGAAAAGTGATCAGATTTCACCACTGATGGGGCAACTACTGGCATAGAGCATAGTTGTGTTATATTTCTGAGGGCCAGGTGCAGAAAATATTGGCTCCTGATAGGAAAGTGAATCTGATGTACAGAATTTGCATTTATGAAATCTAGGACATATTGTGCATAATTAATTGTAGTAGTGTAGGTCTTCCAAACCTTTAAGACTCAAAGCTGCAGAAGAGCTGATAATGGCTGGAATGTTAACACATACTTTTGTATGGTTAAATCAGCATAATAGACAACCTTGTTTTTTTTTTCTCATTTAAAAAATGTGGTTTTAATTAGAATCAAATTCTAAACCTTATAATTGTGCGTGTATATATATATATATATATATATATATATATATATATATATATATATATATATATGTATATATTTATAGATATAGCACAGCAATAACAAATGTGTGTTAAAACTAAAGACAGACTCATCAAGTATATAGTAGCTTTTTCAGTGAAGTACTTATAGAGAAATCTGAACGAGAAGTTAAAACATAAAGGGTTATAGCTAATGATCAACTAAAAATTTTCCTAGACAGGTACACATCTGAATCACATGCAAAATGGTTCTTTTACTGACTATGCACTAAAATAACCTTTTTCCAAATGTACTGGTTTACTGAATGCATGGCTAGATAGTCCTTTCACTCCAAGACCACACAAAAAAGTGGATTTTTCTATCTTGAGCTTGGTTATATAACATAAAACTATGTTTTCTGCAGAGTTCAAGCTAAGTGCATTCTCTCTGATGGGGTCTGGGCACCGTCACTACTGCCACTTCATATAGCCCCCCCCCCCCCGGTTAATGCCCTTCTTGTAACCTCAGAAGAAAAGGGCTGCTTTCAAACTGACTTATTATTTTGCCCTCTCGTTAATAGCCCTTATACATGCAGTAGGCATGTGTGTCAATTGGTAAATGTTTTGGTCATTTGTGGCTAGTAACTTCGTATTTACTCAAACAATTTCAAAGATAGTTTCCCATTACTTTGTTATAATACACAAGAAGTAAAGAATGTAATAGTTTTTACAATATGCTGGCACCTGAAATATATAAAAAGTATGCTTATGATGGAAGTGTGGAATTGTTTCAATTCCAAATGTTCTAATGAAAATTAAAACTTAATACTTGCCTTAACTTGTGATAGTACATAATATGCAGTCAGAACAATAATGGTGGATTATGCTGTCATATCAAACTGCCAGAGAATCAAGTCACGGTTAGTTTCACAGTATTTCCAGAGTTTGTTCTGTTTCTCCCTCCACACAGCCAACAAAGCCACCATTTCCTGTTACTATGCATATTCAGTGCAAACTTTCTATTTTACCATCTACTTTAATAATAGAAAAGCATGCCAAAGTGTGTATTATTGCTTTCTTTGAACACAAGGCTGCAATCAGGAAAAAATTACAAAAAAATCCCCTTGTTTGGAATGAACAACAATGCAAAATAGCATATGAAAATGATTTAACCCACAGCATGCCATTAATATTCTAGCATCAGATAAAAAGTTCACTGACATGTATGCATACTGCCCAAAGCTGGGATTTCAGGTAAAAAAAAAAAGAAAAGACAAGAAAAACGAAAAATACCACCAACAAAAGCTATGTAAGCAAAATGAAGTAAAAGCTACTGTGGAATGTACCACTGCCCTGTGTTTCAAACTAGTGACCTCAAACTAGTGAGGAGAGTTACCAAAACAGCTAAAACCCTCCTCTGTTGCTGTTAATGATCTGTCATCTGATTTTGTAAAATGCTGCTTATCCAGTCAGCTCCTGTATAGATCATTCTGCTAAATAATGTCGTTACTCTTTCCCATGGAAAACAGTTATCATGACCTCTCCTTACAAGGATGGCTTAATTTATTAACCTTTTTCTTGATTCTCAGAATTTAAATATCTCTAAGTTACTGCAGTTTTTATACACAATGTCATGTTGTCATTTATTTTCTGACTTTATATTCAATGTCTCTAAGTACAAGTGCTTATATACTGAAGTAAAAAAAGTATACAAACATATATAATTCATACTCTCACCCTATTTCCTTACAGTCATTATTATCCAAAATATTGGAAAAATGCTTTCATATCCAGCCAGGAACAACCTTAGGTGAAATAGAGCTCTAGGAAAAGAACTCCATAATGCCCCATTCATGCTGTGCCCCACACCTTTCCTATACTACTCTGTTCTGTCCCCCAAACCACAACCCCTAATGCATTTTCCTGGTGACTATCTGCACCACCCCATTGCTACCAGCCTATTCTGTACTGCCCAATGAAGTCATCATCTTAGACAAGACTTGTCCAGAGTCAGTATCAGTTCATTATGTAGTGTCTTATGGAAGGCATCGTGAAGGTTTGGGTCATCTTATGAGTAACGGCTTCAAAAGCCGACTTCCTGCTCACATATATTTAGCTCATAAATACAGCTTGTATTTTTCATAACAGTGAAATCTTCTTCTTCTTCTTTCGGCTTTTCCCGGTTAGGGGTCACCACAGCGGATCACCTGTCTACTCATGATTGGCAGTGGAGTTTTACAGTGTTGAGTTGCCCAACCTTCCACGGAAGGCACACACACACACACACATGCACGCACTCACACATAGGGCCAATTTAGAGTGTCCAATCCACCTACAGCATGTCTTTGGGATGTGGGAAGACCCAGGAGCACCAGGAGGAAACCCACGCGACCACAGGGAGGACATGCAGACTCTGCACAGAAGGCAGCCTAGCCGAGGATCGAACCAGAGAACCTCTTGCTGTGAGGCAACAACGCTAACTGCTGCACCACCGTGGCCACCCCATTTTTCATAACAGTGAAATGTCTGTGTTAAAATCAATTTGTAGGCATTCATAAATGACCAAAGTTAAAAGATAGTTATTGTCTTCACCAGTGTTTATCACGGATGATTTGATTCTATTACATTACAGCTAATGCAAGTAGAACTGTTGGTCCTAAGATGAATACCTTCTAATATAAGTTTACACTGTAACAGTATCTTTATTGATATTTTACTAACAAAAATATGATTATAAAGAGGCTATACAGATGATACTAACAAATGACTAAAGCAAGACCTGATGCATTGCTTGTGACTCAATGATGTACAATCTCGGTTCCTCACATAGATGACTCACAAGCCTTACTTGATCAAAACCTTTTGCTGTCTGCATACTCACTATCTCTCCTGCTTTAAATGGATTGAGAGGTTTGGTGGTTTTGTCATTGTGGAATTTCTGGGACAAATGCTTCCTCATGAGTTGGGCTGTTACTGCTTTGTTGTTTCTAGCACTTGGAATCAGCAAATTCTTACTGATTGGTAGTGTTGTTCTGGTTTGTCTCGACATCAGTCTCTGAGTGGGTATATCAAGGAAATTGTCTTGAGAAATGTTTCTGAGATTAAGCAAGTTGAGAAAAATATTGGTTTTATCTCTTTTGGATTTCTCCAACAACTGTTTCACACTTTGAACTGCATATTCAGTCAAGTCACTAGATTGTAAATACACAGGACTACTAGTACATGAACAAAGTCCCATGTCTCAGCAAATCTTTTGAACTGCTGACTTGTAAACTGTGCACCATTGACAGAAACGGCTTTGTGCAGACTATCATGGACAGAAAAATGTGTCTTCAATTTCGTTATGACAGTACTGCTGGAAGTTAGGTTAGGAAGTAGGTCAACCTCAAACCAATTTGAATAAGAGTCTACTAATACCAAATAATGCTAACCATTCCATTTAAAAATATTTGTGGTTACTGTTGACCAAGGCAGTTCAGAAATTTGGTTTAGCTGAAATGGTTCTTTTTGTCGATGTGGTTTAGTACTATTAAAAATTGAACAAGCTGTGATTTCTTTCTCAATATCTTTTGACATAGAAGGCCACGATACTAGTCCTCTCACCCTTCTTTTGGTAGAATCAGTTCCCGGGTGACCTCAGTGCAAGACTGTAATATACTCTTGTTGCAAAGATTTTGTAATTACCCCTTTTGGACCTTTCATGATGATACCATCTTCCATCAAAATCTTGTCTCTATAAGAGAAACACTGCTGCATGTCTAGTGGTAAACAAGATTGTTATGCTGGCCATCCTTGACTGATAAAATGGACAAGAAAATGTTGTAAAGATGTGGCACTGTCTGGAGATGACATCTCAAGAATTGCAGCTTGCTTGGACGGATCTGGTCGTAAGCCTGAACTGGTAAACAAATGACCCAGATAAGTAACTTCTTTCAGCCTGAATTTACATTTCTGAGGATTCATTTTAAGATTCACTTCATGAGCATGATCTAGAACATTCCAGAGGTTTCTATCATGTTCAACTTCACCATTGCCTACTACAAGAATATCATCTACTACAACAGCACATGAATAACCGAAAAACATTTGTTCCATCGCACGTTGAAAGACTTCACTGGCAGAATTTACTCTAAATGCATTCTCAAAAATCTGTGCCTTCCAAATGGTATACTGAAAGTGGTTAGCAAGGAAAAGTTTTGATCAAGCATAATTTGCCAAAAGGAACTTTTGCATCTAAGACAGAAAAAACAGTGACATTTGGCATGAGAGCACTTCTCCAACTGTTTGCATCAGATGATGAGGTTGTGTGCTTTGTCCAAATCTCTCAGATCAGTACATATTTGAATGTCATCTGAGCTTTTCTTATGAGCTACTACCATGGAGGATACCCATGCAGTTGGTTCTTCTACTGGACAAATTACTCCTAAATGCACCATTCTGTCTACCTCTGCTTTTACTTTGCCTTGCATTGCTACTAGAACTTTCCATCCTGGTCTGACAACTGGGCTTACACTGTGGTCTAACTTCATGGAGTATACAACTGGGAGTTTGCCAAGCTCGTCTTTGAAAATATCAGCAAGTTTGGAAAAAATATTCTGTGTGAAACCTTTGTTGTTACTCATGCTTCCATGGTGGACTTCCTTATTAAATGAAATCAGTCCCATTTTCAAACTATCTTTGAGGTCTAAAATGACTGCATGTGTCTTTTGATTATGTAAAACTGCAAGTCATGGCTGTTCCCAGCAGAATAGCATGAAAGCATTACTGTGCCTTTGGTTTGAATCTTTTCGTCTCCATAAGCAACAACTTCGCACACTTTGCCAAATCAAGTTTTTCACCAGCTTTTACTTTAGCAAACATCTCTGCTTACATTGCACTTTGAACAAGTAGCAGCTTTGAGCTCTACAGGTCTCCCATTAATCAGTACAGTACAAAATACTTCACGCTTTGTCAACAAATCTACTGCATTAACATCTTCCTCAAGCACAGACACACCATTAACATAAAAAGTAGGGTCACAGCTTTCTATTTGATCAGATTGCTTCTTGGAATGCTCTCTCTTAATAAAAGAATGTGCCTCTTTAGATTTACTAAGCTTTCTGAAATGATTCCACTTTTTACATCTGTGGCATTGCTGACCAAAGGCTAAGCACTTCTCTCATTTAGGTTCTACAGTCTCCACAATTAAGACAATTCACTATGTGAGGTTTACCATGGGTTTTGCTAAATCACCCCTCAGTTTTGCTGTGTGCGCCCTGCGTTTTACTGAAGCTGCCCTGGGATTCAGTGTGGGACCCTCATCCTTTGGCTTATATCACTTAACATCGTGGATCATACTGTCAATATTCACACTGGAAGATGCTGCAAGCATGCTTTTCTCATTCATAGGCATATTTGTGTGCTTTTCTGTTAGCTCATATATTTGACAAATCTGTATTGCTTTGCTTAAAGTTAAATCACCATCTCAAAGCAAAATCTTTCATACTGCATCATTACTAACACCACACACAAGCCTGTCTTTTATCATCTCATGTCTCAGATCACCAAATCTGCACGTTTTTGCCTTGTTTCTCAAATCAGTTATATATGCTGCAAAAGTGTCACTAGGCTTTTTATTGTTTATGTAAAATATGTGTCTTTCCATTGTAATATTTATTTCAGGGTTGCACATTTCTCTAAATTTACATTTTAAGCACTCAGGGTCTTCCCGCGTTTCAGCCTGTACCACAGTATGGTGATCTTACCCCTCCTCTACATAAACAGCAGGTGCATACACAAATGAACATTCTCTCAATGGCTTCTGAACTAGCTAAACTGAGCAGAATAAATCCTTTTGTACATGCGTCTTTATCAGAAAAAACAGCCTGTATGAAAATATCATATTCTTGCACAAACACTCTACAATGTTGAGCAATATTGTTATCAAACAAAAACAGAGCAGGTCTGCAAAATCCCTTTGATATGTCAAATAAGTTTCAAACACACACACATGAGGTAATTATATTCAACTGCACAACAGACTCTTCAAAATAACTGTACTCTTTGAAAAGACTGCTGTAATACTGCACACACTGCCAACACTTTGCACACTTTGGACACTTCAAATACCTTTATTTAATGCAAAAAACTAGTACGTTGCAAACAATATGGTTATTTTCCCTTTTTCAAATATTTATGACTTGGATATTGCTTCAAATGTTTTCATAATTATTTTGATATATTATGAATATGTTACAGTTTTGAACATTCCAATAATTTGTTTTGAATGTTTTGAGTGCTTCACTTTATTTTTGTCAAGGGAAAATCATTTAAATGAGTTTAAGTACCTGGAAATATTTTTTGACCTGTTTGCAAGTAGTTTGTGCCACTCCAGTATATTCCTCCATTTCTCACTGTGCGCCTCATGGTTTTAAGAAATTTTGAATTCGGATCCCATTCTGACACCATGTCACTCATCTCATGTATTCAAATAAGACAATGAGGCATGGGTGATTGTTTATGATGTTTATTATAAACTAACACATCAGGATGGATGACTGGAACATAAAACTTAAATGAACTAGCTAACTGACTGACTATTACACACATACATGCTTTCACTCTGTCTTCTTACACAAAATGGCACTCCGCTTGCACGTGCTCAGTATTTATATAAAGGTCTTTCCTTTATTCCATCTACCGGGACAGTAATTAGTGACTTACTCACTGACCTTAGAATCTTTGGATGCAGCCTTAGCTTGAAACTCATGTTCAATAAGGGACATAGTCAAAACGTTAGTCATTCTCATGATATGTTTAAATGGAAAAGTTCTTATGTTCCTACACTGCCTCCTCATGTTGAATGTTTTGTGAAGGCATGTGAAAGAGATGTATATGATTGTTTGTATGGTAAAAATAATTGTACTTATTTTAATTTAACTTCTGCTGAAACTGAGGCATTACAGTCCCTTCTAATAAATCCAAATTTAATTATTAGACCTGTAGATAAGGGTGGAGGGATAGCCATTATGAATACATCCGACTATATAAAGGATATGTTTCTATTATTGGCAGACACTGTAACTTATGTTGTTATAGATAGTTGTGATTTATCTAAAATATGCAGAACTGTGAATGATAATCTTTATGATTTATTGATGTGCAGATTAATTGATCGTTATCTTTATGACTTTTTGCACATAGAACATCCTTTGATTCCCTGCATAAAAGGGTTACCTAAATTACACAAGTTAATATCTCCACCCCCTATGAGACCTATTGTTGCGGGCGATGGGTGGTTAACACAAACTATGTCTTTATACATAGAATGGAATCTTGGACCCGTAGTTAAACAGATATCTATAATTTTAAGGGACACTACACAATTGTTAAGTGATATTGAAAAATACAATAGTGAGTACATTGATTGTGACATTCTTTTAGTCACATTAGATGTTAAGAATCTTTTTACTTCTATACCAAATGACTATGGGATAGATGCCATTAGGGATGTCTTGCATAGCTTAACTTGCATGAATACTGATGAAGTCTTTTTGATTTTCACCCTTCTTGAGATGGTATGTACTAATAACGTATTTATGTTTGAAGATAGCCTCTATTTACAACAATGGGGTGTCGCTATGGGCACCCCATGTAAGAATTCCTACGCTAACCTGGTAGTGTATTTTTGGGAAACTTTACATGTTTTCAAATGTGTCTATTATCCACATATTATTTTATATAGATGCTTTGTAGATGACATTTTCTTTCTTTGGAAGGGAGATGCCTCTTTGTTATGTGATTTTGTGAAATATCTTGAGTCCAGCACGGACTTCTTGAAATTTACATCCACTCATTCCATGTATAAGATAGATTTTCTTGACATTACTGTTCTTAAGAACAGTCCTGGATTCCTTAGTACTAGGTTGTTTTGAAAACCATGTTGGAGAAATGGTTGTTGCATTTTATTAGCATGCATCCCAAGTTTATGTTCTTGAACATTGTAAAAGGACAATATCATAGAATAAAAAGGATTTGAAAAGAACAAGAGGTTTTAAATGATTAAATTTTAGACCTAGAAAGGTTGTTTAAAGATAGAGGGTACACAGATAGCATAATAAAAAAGGCTAGAGAACATGTCTTTAAGGATGGTAATTCACATAGGAATAATTCAGCCATAATGGAATATGCTGTTTCTGGCAGACATACATATTCGTATGGCAAGAAACTCAGTTTTATTATGAAATATACCAATGATAATGAAGCTGTTACTAGAATTATAAAACAAAACTGGCATATACTAACCATAGACCCCCCTACATTAGAACTAATAGGAAGGTCTCCTAGTTTTGTTTACAAAAATAGTCCTAACTTGAAACAAATTTTATGTAAAGAAAAGAGACAGCAGGTCAAATTGAAAATAATGATGACTTTTGGCAAGTTTCCATGTGGCTCCTGTAGTATGTGCAAAGTGATAGATGATGTTAAAATTTTTTGTCATCCTATATTAGACTTTGAGTTTTTGCATAGATTTTATGCCACTTGTAACAATAGCAATCTTATATATTTAGCTACATGCACATGCTGTAGTTGTTTCTACGTTGGAAAAACCTCTAGAAGGCTTAGAGATAGAATTTACGATCATCTCTATGATATTAAGAATACCAACATGCAAAATGCTTTGGCAAAGCACATCTCTGAGTTTCATTCACATGCTTTTAGATTTAAAGTACTACAGTTGGTTTCTGTTAGTCAAAGAGGGGGTAATATTAATAACTATTTGGAATGTGTAGAACTAAATTGGATTTTTAAGCTATGAGCACATTTCCCCTGGTTTGAATTCTTTTGTTAGTATCAAACCAGTCTTGGAAGCACGGCACTTTGAATGAGTCTAGTGTTTATTTTAGTTTGTTTTATTTTATACTTGAGTGTTTTCAATACTTCACATTTAAATAATTAATTATTATTAGTTATTATAGTGATGTCTTGATTTTAAGGTATGGAAATTGATGTATAAGTGGTAATTATTTAATTATTCAATTTATTAATTAAGTCAGGATTGTTATTTAAACTGCATGTTCTATTCTTGTAAATGAAATCTGAAGAAGCACGGTTTCCATGTGAAAGCGCTCATCTGTTTATTCTATTAAATTGCTTTTATTCTTGGATACTTTCTACTTCGTGGTGGTCCTTGTCTGTTTTGTTATATCGTGGTCTTTATCTTGGATTGGACCTTTGGGCAGCTTTATACATTGGTATGTTGCATAATTATTTTGATATATTTTTAATATGTTACAGTTTTGAACATTCCAATAATTTGTTTTGAATGTTTTGAGTGCTTTACTTTATTTTTATCAAATGAAAATCATTTAAATGAGTTTAAGTACCTGGAAATATTTTTTGACCTGTTTGCAAGTAGTTTGTGCCACTCCAGTATATTCCTCCATTTCTGACTGTGCGTCTCATGGTTTTAAGAACTTTTGAATTCAGATCCCATTCTCACACCATGTCACTCATCTCATGTATTCAAATAAGACAATGAGGCATGGGTGATTGTTTACGATGTTTATTATAAACAAACACATCAGGATGGATGACTGGAACATAAAACTTAAATGAACTAGCTAACTGACTGACTACTACACACATACATGCTTTCACTCTGTCTTCTTACTCTTCTTACACAAAATGGCACTCCGCTTGCACATGCTCAGTATTTATATGTATGTGTCCACAAGCTACAGTGGCTTTAAAGGCATAACACACACTATGATCTACATTCAGTTCCAGGCCTCATTTGCAGTTCATAAACAGTTTTCTTATTTAATCTGAATAGTATGAACTTAAAACTGTCTATTCAAAAAACACAGAAGCATTACCACAAAGGTTATTTTATTAGACAATGAAATCTATAAGAAGGGAAAGGGATCTTCAACTGATCACTTACTTAGTCTGTAAGGAGGGGCCATATTAAAGCTGTGCCACTAATGGAGGGACCAAGAAAGACCAGAAGCACTCTTGCTCATATTTATGTCACAGGGACATAACCACTCCATAAAACTCTAACAAGACAAGATTAGAAAATAAAATAACAGTATTTTTCATCTTTTTGGTAGCAGGAGTTAAGGAGAGTTAAGCTGACTGTTGCAGAATGTCATTTTTCAGTTATGACCCTGGTAAATGAAAATCAAGGCGGCCATACAGCCGACACCATCCTGATGTATGTTCAAAGATCTGTCATACTGTAGGCCTGTGCACAAGCAAGTAAGCATTTTAGAGACAACATTGTATTTAGTTTAGCATCTGTGAGGGTGGCAATAGCAGCCAGAAACATATTGGTTGATAGTGAACCTTCCAGTAATTTTGGAAACATTCTGAAGCTTAGCCATTTTACTTTCCTGCACATTTATTGTGTTCTTTTCACTTAACTAACCTATTGGGTCATAATGCACTTCAGGTCATACAGAAAGGGATAAAAAATAATATACCACTTGAGACTTCCAAGATGTCTAAACACTGATTAATGAGAAAACAAAAACTGAGGAAAAAGGAGTTTCCTGAAAATGTTATTTGGGTAAAATTCAGTTGCTGGCTATTATGTACACTGCCTGGATGCCAGAATGTTACAAAAATAAAAGAGTTAAAAGACAGACTATGCAGAGAAAATCTGAGATTTTCTGATGTACCAGAAAAACTGGAAAGAACAGATTGTTATAATTTTATGAAAGCACAAATAAGCAACTTGAGTGGTGTTTCACAGCAGGGTTTGTTAAATGAAAGGGCACATCAAGTGTATGCTCCAAACCTGGCCATGAAAAATCAACCAAGATCTATATTAGTAAAGCTGCAATCATACCAACAAAAATAGTTGATCCTGACAAAACTGTGGCAAAAGGGAATGTATTAAAAATTATTTAAAAAACAGTTTGTGGAAAACTGTAAGTGAGGCAAAAAAAAGTAAATTTATCCCAGCAATCAAGGAATGTTGAGATGCAGGTGTGACATTCAAGCAGCTGTGTCTTCAGTTTGATTTTACTTTGAGAATCAAAGATATTTTTGATGCAGAACAGGCCGAGGAGGCCAAAAACGTTTATCCAAGAAAAAAGTGAGCCAGCAAGCAGAAGGAGATGCTACTTCTTTTCTTCTGACAATAAAATTCAAGGAAAGACTTAGCCCGTGGAAGATTTTCCAATGTTCTAAATGAAAATGCTTGAGAGACAGATAAAAACACAAGAATTGACTAGAAGAATCAGGAGAACATTGGACTTGAACCAACATCTAGTGCTGGGAGATGGAGATGATCAGGATCAGGAAGAAGACTGGTGACACTGCAGTTAATGAATAAATGTGAGATTATCAACCAACAATCACATTTGTGAAATATGGCTTTGTTTTTTTTTCCCCATTAGCAAATATTCTCAGTGCGAGTCAAGCAGTCTTCAGCTGAAAGTCATTTGTTTGTGGAATTCTGTATATTCTGTTCTTAAAAGAACCCTTCATGGACCTGCAAGTTGTTAGCTGTATCTTTTACATGGAGACAAACTGTCTGCAAGTCCAAGCAATTAATCTTGAGAGTTATAAGCATTCTTTGCCTAGGGAAATGCAAAATTTAAAGGCACAATAGCAAGCAGTTCAGTTTAAAATAAAGTTTGAAATAATGAAAAATGAATAAGAGATACTACCCCCTCAACAGCCTGAATGCTTTAATGCATTTAACAGAACAGTGCATAATTTTGTTTTATTTAAAGGTAGCCAGTGTATCTTTTTTTAGTCTGAAAGTTAATGTTTTCTGAAAGCATACATGCTTTTTTGACATCTGGGAGGGAACTAGAGTTAAGAAAAGAACAGACAGCAGTTAGTGGGAATACAGGCTGTGACATGCACTTTAGCATGGTTAACCTTAACTTTAGATTAGGTTATGGCCATTGATGCAGCTGTCAATTTGGAGAAACTGTTCTTATCTAGAGGGTTAAACATCCTATGCTAAAAATGTAGATAGTGTTGTGTCTTTGTTCTAAGTTAATAGGGGATGAGGGTGTTTTGAAAACATATTTAGGTTTTTTGTTTGAGGATTTTTATGAAAGCAAAAAATCTTGAGAAATATGGCATAGGTTCAGACTGGTACTGATTTCTCAATGCAAGTAATGATTTGTGAAAATAATCTCTCTGTAAAAGCAGTGGTAGAGGATACTGAGGCCTCAGATGGAGGGGGCAGCTCTTAAACTGTTCTAGATCAGCAGCAATTAGCTGCAGTTTGTTTTTGAGAAACCCCTGACTGCAATAGGGTTTAGGGCATTTTGGGTTGGTCTTTAATGGAGAAAGCCACTGAAAAGTGGTCATATTTCACCACTGATGTGGAAACTACTGGCATAGAGCATAGTCGTGCTATATTTGCAAGGACCACATGCGATAAATATTGGCTCTTGATAGGGAAGTGCACTATCTGATGCACAGGATTTGCATTTATGAAATCTAGGACAACTTGTGCATAATTATCTGTAGTAGTTTAGGTCTTGCAAGCTGTAAAGGGAGAAGTTAAATTCCCTAAGATAACAGTGTTTGATTCAGTGATAACAGACTTGAGGTTGTTTGGATAATTTTCCAGGATTTTGGATGCTTAAATGGGGTCTGTAGCTGGTTAGGATGTATTTAAAATTACAAGGGTATGGAGAAGTCTGATGCTGTTGTCTTGCAGTAGGAGTCTAGATGTGCAAGAATTGTTAAGACATTAGGACACAACAGAGATACCATCAGCAGAGAGCCAGAACAGGTGGTAGACATTGAAACTTGAAAAGGAGGGTGTATGTTCACAGCACTGGAACCATATTTCTTTGATTTTGTAGATCTTTATATTTTCTAGAGTCAGAACTAGTTAGAGAAATTTCTTGTTTAGGTTCCTGTCATTGAGCAGCACTACTTTAACATTATCCGGATATGGTTTGGCTAGGTTGGTAGACTGTGTAGGCTGACATTGCTAAAAAGGCATTATTATGGTGAAGAAATTTAGATCAGAGTATGAAAGTCCTAAAGTGAGAGGTGCAGCCTAACTTTGGCAAAACAGGTAGGATTGTCAACCATCTCCCTCCAGGCAAATGCTATCAAGTTCTCCATGGAATGACACCATTTACTAAGTCACTTCTTGAAGTCAGTTATCTTTTGCTCATGTTGTGACATCATTTTCTGAGATGATACGGTGCTCCTCAAGAACAGTTTCCAAGTTTAGGACATACAGAGATTATGTTATTGGTTCATTTGACAAGTTTATGAAAAAAACGCGGCTATGGTCAAGTCAGAGCTGTGATTCTATCATTCTGATCACCACGTTTTGTACCATTCCTCAATTTGGGTAGTCTGAAACAAATACTGGCGATAAATTCAAAATTTCACCAATTCTCTCTTCCTTCTGAGCCTGGTTTTCTGCTTGAATGACTCCAACAGCCTTAATATACCTGATATCTCACTTCCATGTTGGAGAATGGAAAACACAAAAGTCTACTTGGAAACTTAGGAAATTTCTTATTGACCTCTGGAGGGTCCACATTTTCAGATCAGCTACTTCTTGCCACATCCCTACATCCCCTCCATTTATGAGAAGGTGGGACTGGTATGATTTTCATCTGAGCTCAAAAAGTGTAGATATTCTGGCACGCATGTACCTTTTTAATAGTGGGATGGGCTAGTTTGGCCAAACTCCCTCCAATTCCCTTGCTTACCACCCGCCTACCATCATTCATTTGAGTGGTCATTCTTTTCCAGTAGCCCAATTCTTTCATGCATTCATAACAGCTTAATACCCTGCCCCCCCCCCCCACCATCCTCTATGCACTTCATGCTACTTCTGCCCTTAGAAAGCTGCTTTTACTCTAACCCATTCCCATGTAGTTATTGTTTAGGGGTCTATATTAGAACATTGAAGTTTCAAAACTTTGAATGTTCTAATGTCGAACCCTATTCAGCGAAAGCTGAAAACATCAAACATACAGAACAGCAAATTTTTTACTAGGGAAGAATTCACTGTTCCAAAACACATAAACACAACACAAGCACACCAAACAAACATCAATCTACACACATACACCTAAAATCTTACACCTAACCCTACACTAAACTACACACACGCACCACTAACTATCCACTTATCTTAACCCAAACCCTAACCCTAAGGTCCGTCACTATCACACACTCAACTCACTCATGCCCTAACTCTAACTCACCTACCCCACCCTAACCCTCACGTCCACACAATTGCACACTTACCTGACCCACGCCCTAACCCTAACTCACGTTGCCTGCCCTAACCCTCACGTCCACACAATCGCACACATACCTAACTCGCACCCTAACCCTAACTCACCTAACCCGCCCTAACCCTCATGTCCACACAATCACACACATACCTAACCCGCACCCTAACACTAACTACCGTAACCCGCACTCAATCGCACACTTACCTGAACCCAAACTGTAACTTTCCACCACAGTGCTGAAAATACTGAAGCAACAGAAACGGACAACCAAATTCTTTCCCTAGGAAAAAATTCAGTTTTCTGTTGCTTCAATATTTTCAGCTTTCACTGAATAGGGTTCGATATTAGAACATTCGAAGTTTTGAAACTTCTATGTTCTAATATAGACCCATTGTTTAGGGATTAAGTAGAGCATCTGTTGATTAAACTCTAGATAAGCACAGAAACAAGATTGCATTTTAGAGGAAAGTATTGTGTCCATGCATTTATCTTGATAAAATGTATCATATCTACAACTACTTTAATGATGTACGCAAAAGGGAAAACTTTAAAGAAATTAAGTTGGTGTCTGGTCCTAAGATTAATTTCTGGCTATCTTATCATGTAAGTTTTAGATTCTGCATCAACCAGAAGCACACAAGTCACAATTTCTTCTATCTTTAAGAATTTTAATGGCTAAGCTGTTACATCATTCCCTCTTGTACAACACAACAAGGGTCTATATCACATTGTCAAATTTAGTATTTATCGAATAGCTCTTCGTCAAGCTCACTTTGTCGAAACCCCTTTTTGTCGAACAATCATTTTAGTGAATATTCTCCAATGGAAAGAACCAGTAGTCCAACTAATGATCATCACAAAAAAGCACACAATTTAAAACCCACTCAGGTGGGGTGCTTCACCCCCATGCCCCTACACCATCCTAAATAAATATTCCAAATCCAAGATAATACTACAGTGGGGAAAAGGGCAAATTCCCAATCATGGCTCATTGCATTTTTTTCCCTGGGAAAATATTTGCTAAAATGATCATTTGACAAAAAGGGGTTTCAACAAAGTGAGTTTGACAAAGAGGTATTCGATAAATAGTAAGTTCAAGGATGTGATATAGACCCAACAACAAGACCCTAGAACTCCCTTCTTTTTTCTCCTCCTTTAATATTGCAAACAATTGCATTTCATTCCTCACATCCAAGGCATTCATTTGGTATTTGTATCCCCAGATCCTAAGTTCATGCACTCTATCACCTTTTTGTGCTCAAGTGTATCAGTAATGTTCCCACATCTTTGAATTATGAGCATTGATCCCTTAATTTGATGTATTCTGGCCTTATGCATGTAAGGCAAATGAGTCCCTAATAAAGTGAGTGGGGCACTTTGACCTGCCTAGGTCTGGCCTTTCTATTGTGATGTGTGATACAGCTGAGGGAGCTATATTTATACCTTAAACAGGATATTGGTTTCCCATCAGTCATGAATATAATTGTTTTCACAGGGTTTATATTTCATACAAGAACCATGGGTGATGTAGCTTGTGAACCATAAATGCCTAATCAATTGCACTGCTTGCATAGGAAAGCCTTTCTCTGTTCTCCAATCCAAGAGTTAGTAAGACATTCATACTATCCCATCAAATGGCAAACTTGCCAGTGAATATCTCAGCACCAAATGTTCATTTGCCTTCTGGTGCAACTTGTTCATGGCTATATATATATATATATATATATATATATATATATATATATATATATTCAAATCCCATTTGCACTGATCAGCATGCTTGTAGGCAATCAGCTGTAAGACCAATGACCACCTTGTTGAAACCCCACATATGTGCACCAACTCTGAGAATTAGTTCAGGTACTGAGGAAATACTACATGTAAGTCTTAGAAATCTGTACTTTCCCAAAAGTGAACTAAAATACACAACCTGGGACTTTCCTCACCAAACTATATTTGTTTAAACCACTTTTTAATTACAAAAGAAATATTGTGCATATGGCATGAGCAACACTACTTCCCCCATTACATGAAGAGGGTAATGCTGTTTATAGATTTATTCAATTCTTTTGCTTCTCTACAAATATGAATAGTATCTTTCTTAACTTTTGCACCCATGCTGATGAACCCTTTTAGGCTTTTTTTTGAACAAGAAACATAGTTATTAAATTATAAAGTATGACATAGGCAACCTTACATTTATATAAATGAAAATAAACCATGCCGACACATTTTCAGTTGCAAACATTATACATTACAAACCATGTTAACACAACTGTCGCTGCAAACTTTCTGTATCACTTCTAATATATCCAGTCATTGTCAGTTCAGCATTGCATAGCCCATTCAGATCTTGACTTCACTTAAACCTTGTTCCTCCTCTGCATGTATTGATCCCACAATTCCCATTTTTTCCTATGTAATTTGCTCCTACCCGTTTCTAAAGATCCCATTTCCAGTCATTTTATCTTGTTACTATCTTTGCTACTACTAGTAATGTTGGTTTAGACTTTGATTTCCATTTTCTAGTAATTGCTTTTTTTTTGGCAGCCACCACAATTCGAATCAGCAAGGCCTTACTATGTCTAGGCAATTCCGATTCTGTATCATAGCTCACAAAAATGATTTCCTTAGTCACACCAATGTGCTTACCCAGTATCTCAGTCTGAAGGGAATCTTTAAAGTCTGCCAACTCATTACACTCCCAGAAAATATGTTTCCAGTTCCCTCTTTCTTCCCCATCCCACTGACAACACTTGCTGTCCACCTGAAGAAAGTTACTTTGGAGTCTACATGGGGAATAAAAATACCTATGTAAACACATCCAAGCAAAGATCCTAAATCTTCTACACTTTGTTGCATATTTGGGAGACATACATCCATATACCCCCCCATTGTCTCTTTGTGAATTGCTTATCCAGTCTCTCTTCCCAATCCTTTCTAACCTCCTCTGATTGATTCTTATAGTTATCATGGAATATTTGATATGATCTACTTATTATTCCTTTCTCAACAGCAACTTCTGTTCTAGATTCTACTAAACATTCTAAATATGAGCCACAAAGCATAAAAGAAAATGATGACGTTTATCTCACTTGGTCTTTTGTTTAGGAACACCCTTATTTCTTTCTCTGTGCCTATACTCTGATATCAATCTTTGATAGAGAAGGCAGTCTCTAACCTACAGCCCAAATAAGTTTTTGGCGTCTTCCCATTCTATTACCTTTCCTGCTCGCAACAGCTTGGTTCCTTTGCCAATTTTCTCCAATAAATTCCAGCTCCCTCTTACCTATTGCCTGCGTCCCTAATTGCAGTCATCCTTATTGGCAGAATCTCCTCTCTTCATTCCCCTGTTGGCTTAGTTCTTAGAAAACTTTCAAAAATTTTAGTCTTTACCTTTTCTGAATAACTCCTATTTGTTAATGTAGATTTGTTCTTTCTCATTTACAACCTGCAAATCTACTAGTACTTTTCCTGAAATTTGCACTGTAGGCTTCACCATAACATCTGAGCTAAAGACACATTGGAAACAAACTACCCAGCTAATTAAAACTTCACGGTTATTTCATGTTTAGTTAAAAGCAACTTGCACTTCATTGAGTCTTAAAAGGTTACAACACAAGAACAAGGACAAATAAATACACCTATGTTACCCCAATATTAAAATTTGACAAGAAGAAATGGGTAGAAAATTACAGAACTGACTACACTTTTCCTCTAGGAAAGGGTGGAAAGTACTAGAAACAATTTACATGTTCCTTAAGGAAATAAAGTACAAAAGTTTGTATTAATATCATTATAGTTATCAAGTATAAGTATCTTGACTGAAATCAAATTTTAGTCAATTCATTATTTATTCCTTTTGAAAAAAGGCAATTACTAAAAAAAATCTATATATGTGTGTGTGTGTGTGTGTGTGTGTGTGTGTGTATGTGTGTGTGTATATACATACAGACATAAACACATACATATATACACACACGAGTGCACTACTTACAGTACAAAACTCACAAAAATCAAACCACAACTGATTTAAAATGACTGAAAATCAAAATGTATAAAAAACAAAAATCGTGTTTTACAGGTGACCCCCACACCCTCTGCTACTTATATATATCAACTATGAGATCACACAACAGCAGGGAAAATGCAAATACCCAATCCCTGGTACACTGCAATGTCCCCCTAAGTAATGCCAGCATTCTGCAATCATATGATTATTTGATCAGTTGTTCTGGCATTACAAATGTTTGATATTCCAAATTTCAACCAAAGAGATTAGTGAACTATGTACATGTAGTTTTACAAAGTCCATTGAACATGTGGGGGAAACAGACAAATGGAAGTTTTGTAAAACAGAATTGGAAACAGTTTCACATCTTGTTGCTGGGTATGATACACTAATGGCAGAGGACCTGTATGCTGAAAGGCATAATAATGTGACAAGACTGTTGTATTGGGGATTGTGCAAACTTTACAATATTGAAGTAGCTGAGAAGCACTGGAAATATGAGCCACAAATCATAAAAGAAAATGATGGTTTATTTCACATGGGATCACCCATTACCAACAGTTCAGAAAACAGATGGGAGAAATAGTAGTTCATGAAAAGAAGACAAAAGCAGCATTGATCACTAAAATTGCTATAACCTGTGATTACAGTGACTTATGTACAGAGAGACACTAAGTTATAAAATACCAGGATTTGATGGCAGAAATGAAGGCAGTGTGGAAGAAGGATAAATGGACATTCCAATAGTAGTAGGAGTAATGGGTCTCATAAAAAAGAATTTACAGTCTTATCTACATATGTTACCAATACATGTAACTCCATATGTATGGATTACAGATAGAGTCAGTTCCGGGCACATTGTGGATGCTGTGAAGAGCACTTTTGGCTAACATGAAAGATTGAAACAGTACTAATTTCATGAACTTTAATCATACTTTGACTTAGGAATGGGGTTCATTCTCATTATGGCACTAGAAGCCCAAAAGACTTGGAGAAATTAAACCCACAATGGCGCACATATTAAACAACTAAAAGATGGGACTGAGTCATTGCGTGAAACAAAAAAATGCAATGAAGGATTTTCACAAAGACAAGTTACATACAACAATAGATAAGGTTGAAAAACAAGAAGACACCATAAAAGAGATGAAGACTAAGAAAATCATAAGTGATGTGGAAGAATATGAAAAAAACATCATGTATTTGGTTAAAAACATCAAATGTATACATACACAGATTTGCAAACAATCAGGAATAGGCAGCAAACACCTTTCAACAAATGAATGGAGGAATATTTTTTTTTTCAAACATCAACAGACATCCAGAACATGTAAATAATTAACAGCAGCCTCTAAAGGATTCTCCAAGATTAGTGGGAAAAGAGAATCTGTTTAAACAAGGTTCTAAGAAGAAAAGGTTTCATGTAAAACCAACAGAAGGGAGAAGAGATGGGAACTCTTTTTGTGCATTATACAAGGGACTGTAAAGTAAGCCATTTCATATGGATCAGCAACGATGAACATTTTGAAAGAAAAATAGTCTGCAAAGATTTTGTCACAGCATAATGAAACTGAGAAATGATTCAGTGAAATGACATACACTCAAATATATACATATATATATATATATATATATATATATATATATAAAGATATATATATATATATATATAAATATATATATTACTGTATTTGCATAAAAGTGATACATTCCACTGAGAAAAGAAAAAGACTGATGGAATGAATCACTGAAAACAACAATCATTTCATAAAACAAGCATGTTGGGGAATTAAAACAAACATATTTGGAGGTTAACCCCCTGTACCTTACATAGGGGACTGTGTCCCCCAGTTCCCTGCTTCTATCTACTTCTGTATGTAGATGTATGTGTGTATATATGTGTATATATATATGTGTGTGTGTGTGTGTGTGTGTGTGTGTGTGTGTGTGTGTGTGTGTGTGTGTGTGTGTGTGTGTGTGTATATATATATATATATATATATATATATATGTATATGTATATATATATATGGGTCTACTTGAAAACACCGACGCGCAAAACACCGACGACGAGAACACCAAGACCGAAAGATCGACAACTGAGATGACCGACAGTTTAAAAGCCTGACGCTGAGAACACTGACATGTTAAAGTAAGTGTGCGATATTGGCAGACTTTAGGGTTAGGGGCGGGTTAAGTGAGTTAGGGTTAGGGTGCGGGTAAGGTAAGTGTGCGATAGTGACAGACTTTAGGGTTAGGGGTGGGTTAAGTGAGTTAGGGTTAGGGCGCGGGTTAGGTCAGTGTGCGATAGTGACAGACCTTAGGGTTAGGGTTTGGGTTAAGGTTACTGCATAGATAGTTGTGTATGTAAGGTTTAGTGTAGGTTTGTAAGTTTTTTGTTGTGCTTGTGTTATGTGTGTGCTTTTTGGAAAAGGTATTTGTTTTGTTTTGTTGATTGTCGGGATTGTGGTTTGTCGGGCAGGTGAAGTTTCGTGCTTTTAAACTGTCGGTCATCTCAGTTGTCGATCTTCCGGTCTCAGTGTACTTGTCGTCAGTGTTTTGCATGTCAGTGTTTTAAAGTAAACCCATATATATATATATATATATATATATATATATATATATATATAAAATATATATTTTAAATATATATATGTGTGTGTGTGTGTGTGTGTGTGTGTGTGTGTGTGTATATATATATATATATATATATATATATATATATATGGATCTACCTAACAACACCAACAAACCACAACACCGACAATGAAATCAGACACACCACATAAACGAACGTTCACAAATACGAAACCTCACATGCCCGACACACCATAATACCGACACAATACCGACAATAAACAAACAAAACAAATCCCCTGTCCAAAAAGCACACA